>NW_006399916.1:7532857-7568952 GCF_000299155.1 Elephantulus edwardii
GATCAATCTCCGATTATAAAAGTTGGTAAAAATCTTCTATCTCCTCAGGTACACATTAGGTCCAGATTATAAAAATGAGTGTCATCATGGATTTGAAACACCACCTAGGAAAAGCGAAAGGAATTCCAAACAGCAGAATCTTAACAGGGTCACTTGACTCTTAAGCCTTAAAATTGGTTTTGCCTCCTAACACCGTCCTTATTACAATTCTAGCTTCAAAACAGTAAAGGATTAAAAGTTATCACTCACAGGACTAAAAGTTACCATTCATAATGCTTACTCAACACAGTGACCCAGCTGTAGGAGACACAATGTGGACAGGAACAAACACCCACTTCAACAGAGAATCGATGCATCACAATTCCACACAATGCAACACCTTAGAGTCAGAAGTGACTCGTAGCTGACCCTCAAGCAGGTTTTCTGGGGCTGTATATCGCAGGGGAGGAGACTGTCCATCTCTCTCCAGTAAAGCAGTTGGTGGATTAGTTTCACTCCTTGGGGTTAGCAGCACAACTCCCCACTCACCGGGCCAACAGAGCTCCCTCAAGTTAGCACAAACACCCCAGAAGGAAAGGGACTGGGCAAGGGGCAGCAATCTACCATCCAGGGTGAGGTACAAGAAACAAATAGCACTGTCAGAAGGGTGCTAGCACAGGCACACGCATTCTGGGGGGTGAGCGAACAGGTCTGTCCTGTTTAGCTACATTTAACACCAATGAAACTATCACAGACAGACACAGCAGCTTCTATCTCTGCTCATGTCAGGGCAAACTTCAGTTGGTTTCCTTCAGTGCAGATTTTGGAAGACAACTGTTTTAAATCTTCTCCATGGGCAGCTAAGGGCGATACTCCTTGCCAAATAACTAGCAAGCACCCAGATTGGTTTAACCTGAGAAGGGACAAGAGGTGAGAGGTGGGGGTCAAGGAAGTAACCGATGTTTATTCACCTGTGAAGGCCTGGATGGCGGGGAGGGGTATGAGAGGCAAACAGTTCGTTCATGGTTACCCCAAGGCCAGATTTCAGGTTCCCCACTTAACTCTGTGCCTAGTGCATGCCTGCGTGCACCAGGATGGGCTGCTTCGGGATTCGATCTCACAGATGAGGGTAAAGGACACTATAGACACTCTTTGGAGGTGTCTGGGGAATCTCCAGGCAGGCGCATGTACGCGCCCCGCCAACCTCGGCTGGAACTTCCGTCTCCACCGGTTTATCTGGGCCACATTCTGATTCACCTCCACCGGGGGCGGCGATCAGCGAGCGTCTCAAAGTTTCCGACAAGAATTGTTCCCCAAAGTTGAAAGATCAAGGATGCCCCATTTTGTCGAATCATAGGAAGGTAATGCTCACGCTCCTCTCACACTCTCCCCACCCTAACCAGAAACAGGATTGCCCTGTGGATGCAGCGGTCACCGGGCTAAGAGGACAGGGGCTCCGCTCAGCTTCTCCACAAAACCTCCCCCAAGGCCTAACACAATCCCAAACAGTTCTGAACCACAAAAGCGAAAGCAAGGTGACCCGCGACGGCGGCGGGGATTCGGCCACCGGGCCTCTCTGCTAAGGACGGTGAGGTCGGGCGGAAGCGGAGTGCGGGCGGTCACCCTGGCCCTCCACGGCTGATCAGGATGCACCGACTCGCCCTGAGATGAAATACATAATCCCTGGAACCACCCCTTCCTGAGCGAAAGGCTGGGGGATCCATTCCCAAGAGTTCCTTCCGGGCCGGACCACGCAAGTGACAGCAAGAGGACACTCGGCCCGCGCGCGGATCCGCTGTGAGCCCTCCCCACGCCGCCGGGCAGGGGACACTCGAGACGGCCGGGTGGAGGGGATCTGCGCGGGAGGGGATCTGGGGCCGCCTACCTGTGGTGGAGAGCACGGTGCTGGCGAAGAAGAGCGAGGAGCTGAAGTCCCAGTTCCAGTTGCCCGAGGTGTTGCGGAGCACGGACACGCCATAGCTGCTGGCCTCCAGCACGCGCGCCAGGAAGCGCTCGAGCCGCTCCTCGCTCAGGCACTCGTGCTCGGCCAGGAAGCGCCGTTTGGCCTTGTTCAGCTCCTGGCGCAGCACGTCCTCGTTGGGCAGCTCCACTGACGAGAAGACCACGGCGCCGAACACCAGGTAGAGCAGGTAGCCGGCCACCAGGAAGCCGAAGAACCAGGCCGAGCGGTGCCGCTCCACCAGCGGCGCGCACGAGGGCCCCGCGAGCGACTGCAGCATCTTCCCGCCGCGCGCGCCCGGGCCCCGCGCCCCACGCGCGCGCTTTGCACTCTGCTCCGCACCACGCTCGGCACCCGGGTCCCCAGCGGCCGGCCTGCCCCCCGGCACCGCCCCTGGCGCCGCGCCCCGCCCCCAGGGTCCGCCCCCGGGCCCTCCGGGTGCCCCCTCCGCCCCTTGCTCGCTCTCGCCCGCGCCCTGTTGCTGCTGCGGGGGGCTCTCGGCTCTCTGCCCCCGCCGGGATCTCTTCTTTCTCCTTTTCCTGCTTCCTTGTGGTAAAACCAGCCCGGAGGAGGCGGTGCTGGTGTCCTCCTCCGGCTCAGGTAACCCGAGAGCCAGAGCGCGCGGGGCCAAGTTGGCCAGGTTGCTGGATTGGGTGGAGGAGAGGCCCTGAGAGTACACGCGCCGAGCTGATCGCCCCGGCCTGCCTTGTGGACCCAGGTGTCCTGGTCTCCGATCCGGCCACTGCGGGGCGCGCGCGTCGTCTTCCCGCTGTGGGGACACCCGACGGGGCGCGGGCCCAGAGCTGACAACGTGTGTCGGGTGCGTACGGGAGGTGGGGTGACCTCTGCAAAGGTTCTGGCGAGCCCCTGGCCTCCTTCTGAGCCTCCACCTGTTCCTCCCTAACCGGAGCCCAGTAGATAGTCCTGTTCATCCAAACACCTCCTTTCCCGCTGGCTTAACCCCCGTGCCATTGTGACGGTGACAACTTTAGAATCTAGAACTGGAAGGTACCCTCCACGCCACCTCCCACGGACACTCTGTTTATCAGGAAGAAACCAAGGGAGACGGAAGTTCGGGAAAGGCCTTACTTCTAACCTTTAATTCTTTAAAATGTGGTCTTTTATAGTGAAATGAGATCCGGTGGGTGTGCCGGAGACCAGCAGCTCCTGCGCGTTACCTAGTGGGTGTGTGCTTGGTAGTTGTTGATGTGCAGTAGACTAGCTCCCCACTCTCACAGCTCTTACAGAGTGGTACCCCAGCCCTGTGATTGAGCCCTTTGTGGAAGGTACTTTTGGATACATTTCACTGGGTGCCTTTTTTCCGAGGATGGCACAGCATAGGTTATATGTTATAGGTCCAGTGGGCATAAGGTCTCTGAGTCTAGTCAGCGTGAAGGCCCATAACAACTACCACCAAGAATGATGTCCCTTTGCGTGGACTGGTCATTCCTGAAAACAAGGCCAAAGTGAGAGCCACAGGTCTTGGCATGCTTCCTTCTAGGGAACATTTGAGCTGTACTTCTCCGATTTGCTTGCTCTTGTGGCAGCTCCTGGTATGTTGGAGATTCTTTGCCAACACCGTAATTCAAAAACATCTGTTCCTCCGGGGTTTGAATGCATATGAGACTCTTGAAACTACCACAGGAAGAAAGCAGTAGAAAACATCTCTTCAATATTATCTTCAAGGGAGGCGTTTCCTTTAATTCCAGATAGGCAATTGAAAAAGGGGTCCTTTCACTCTGGAACTCTTAGTCCTCTGGGCTTCTTCTTAGGTGCCATCAAGTGGACTTGAACTCATAGTGACCCTGTGAACGACAGATGTGAACCTTGTCCTATCCTGCACCATCCTCACTGTCTCCACCATGCTCAAGCCCACTGTTACAGTCACACTGTCATGCTTGAGCCCATTTTCAGTCCATCTCACTGAAGGCCTTTCTGTCTTTCTCTGACCCTCCAACTTTCCCTGCATGATGTCCTTTACCAAGGACTGACCCCTCCTGACAACATGCTCAGAGGATGTGAGACCTACCTTCACAATCCTTGCCTCTAAGGAGCACCTGGTTGATACCTCCAAAACATTTGTTCTCTTGGCAGTCCATGGAATATTCAGTACCTTTGCAAACTCAATAATTCAAGGGCATTAGGTTTTTTTGTCTTCTTTATTTGTTGTCCCAACTTTCAAATGCGTAGGAAGCAATTGAAAATTCCATAGCTTGGAGTAGGCACACCGTATACTTTAGTTTAAACTTTAACTCCTTAGCACTTTAAAGAAGCCTTGGCAACAGATTTTCCCAATTCTACATGTCTTTCTGTACTCCATCAGCTACCCTCTTACTCTTTAATGATTTGTTATGTCTTTCTGCAGCTGTTTGTGGGCCAACAGATTGTCCCAAGTCTCTACTCTCCTCCATTGTCTTTGCAATGTGTGCTTGGTGAGCCTTGCCTCCCCAACCCTTCCATCTTGTTCCTGACCTGTTTTACACATTGAGAGACCTCGTTATTCCTAAAGCCATCTCCTCCTGCTGCCAGTGTGCCTTTCCTCCCTGTCCATTCACAGGCCTCACCTACTCTCCCTGTCTCCATCCCTTTGCTCATGTGGATCCTTCTACTCCATCCATCACATACTACCCATCCTTCAGGACCTGGATCACACAGCAGATCTCCAGGGAACCTCTTTTGTCCATTCGGATGTATTCTTTTTCTCTTCCCAAACCATAGATGCTTTGAATGTTACATTTTTTTGAATGCTTGTGAATAACAACTGCAAGTATATGGCCAGATTTTCATCAGACACTTAAATACATACACATAGCATCTCATTGAAATGAGACAAGGGTCTAGCTTGTTGAGGGTCTTCCTCTCATTTGCTCTTCCTCTGCCTTTCCAAGCATGATGTCCTTCTCCAAGCAATAGCCCTCCTGACACATGCCCAAAGTACATGAGATGAAGCTTCACCAGCCTTTCCTGCAAGGAGCACTCTGCACTTTCTCCAAGACATATCTGTTTGTTCTTTTGGCCACCCATGGGATTATGTGTAGGAATTGTTGAAAATCTATTTGTAAATTTTCATTCAAAGCACGATAAATAGTTAAATGTAAATTCTTTGATACTATCCCATCGTAAAATATTGTTTCTATTATCCTTGAAATAGCCGAATGACTGCTTCAATCAAGCAAGTATAGCAGAAATGACCCTGTAACTTTACAGGGCTAGATTATGAGGGCCTAGCAGCTTCCCACCTTGTTAACTGGAACATTCTAAGAGTCCTAGGATGCTAAAGAAGATTGCTAAAAATACAACAATTCCACTACTGGTTATAAATCCCAGAGAAAAGAGAGCTGCCATTCAAACAGATATAAATGTATACATCCTCATGTTCATAGCAGCATTATTTAACATAGCAAAAAGTGGAAACAACACACTGAGTCATCAATGGATGAAACTATAGTACATTCACACAGTGAAGTGCTGTGTGACACTAAAAGACAGTGAAGAATTTATGGAGCTCTGGTGGCCCAGTGGCAAGAAGCTGCACTGCAGTCCCAGAGGGGAGCAGTTCAAATCTACCAGATGTTGTGCTGGAGAAGGAGGGGTAATCTCCTCCTGTACCAGTCAGATCCAATTTGACGGTACACACACACAAAATAATAAAATTAAATTTTTTTTAAAAAAAAGATAAGAATTTATCAAACAATGCATAACATGAGTGTTAAGGACATTATTATGCTAAGCAAAAGAAATCACAGCAGGGCTATTTTGCTATAAACCACTAATAAAAAATTAAGGAAAGATTCACAAACTGCAGTGTTAGGGACTTATTGTTCAGAATGGCTTTCTTAGCCATTGACTTTGATGTTGCCATGTGGATGGGTGAGAATATGCAGCTAGGGTGTGTTTATTCACAAGGGAATTTGCTACTCCTGCCAATCTACAAAGGGATTGGCTAGTCTCACCAGTAAATTGAGCAGATTCGAGGGCAAGTTTTGAGAATCTCACCACCAGCAAAGAAGAAGCAAAATAGAAGGCAGTGTAACCTTCAGCGCCAGAGATTCTTGCATAGCCAGACACACAGGAGAACAGCAGAGAACCAGAGACTTGACAAGAGACAATGCAGACCTGGGGACTGCTGTGCCACAGAACCAGAGCTAAGAGCCTTTGTCTAACCTGGACCTCTACTTAAAGAAAGATGAAGCAGGAAATGCTCAAAATCTCTGGCAATAAGAGAGATGCAAATCAAAACCATAGATACCATCTCACTCCAATAACAGTGGTGAGTTTAGCAGGACAGCAAGTAATAAATGTTGGAGAGGATGTGGAGAGATAGGAACTCTTATACACTGTTGGTGGGATTGTAAAATGGTTCAACCACTCTGGAAAGCGGTTTGGTGTTTCCTAACAAAAGCTGAACATTCCATATGACTTGGCTATCCCACTGCTTGAAATATACCCCGAGAAAGTTAGAACTGAGACGCAAACAGAGATTTCACACCTGCATTATTCACCATCGCAAAAACTTATGAACAGCCCAAATGTCCAACCACAATAGGATGGATTGAGAAAATGTGGTACATTCACATGCAGCATGCAGGAGCAATGATTTCAAAAATTACTACATAGTTATATATGAGGGATTGGAGAGCAAGGTATGAGGATCCAAGGGGGCGGGAGGTAGGAGCAGAAGGGTAAGGATGGGCAAGAGGTTAATCATAGATGCTCACAATTTGATGGATAGAGGGAGGGATGAGTAAGGGAAATGGGAACAGTCTGGTGTGAAAAACAAGGTATACAAACTTTGTGAGCAAGCCAGTATAAATTTTTTTTCCAAAAAAAGAGCCTTTTGCCTGTTTTTTGGAGGACTAGTGAGGAGAGCTATAATTGGCAGGACAAAGAACTTTGAGTGCTTGTGAGCTCATTTTGGAAGCTGTCCTGAGGTGAGTCTTACTGCTGACAACATGAATTAGATAGAGCCTTTTAACTATGATTCTGTGTGGTCTGTGACCTATTGCAATGTATTTTGGACTCAGTAAAGCAGTAAGATTGGCGTTGAGATGAGTAGAAAGGGGTGCAGAAATGTAGGGGATGTAGCTGACCTCATGGGAATTGGTTTTCTTTTTTTATTAATTTTAATGGAAGTTTACAGGGACTTAGGGTTTCCAGTCATTCATTGTTGCACTTTTCTCCCTGCCCACCCTCTCCCGCCACTCCCAATTCACTCTTCTCCTTGAAACTAAAAAGAAAAACTCTTTCATTGTTATGCAATCCCTCCCCCAACGTCCACGCCACTATGCAGCCTTCCTTCACTCTGGACTTCTGTAATGACAAGAATACCCATTCATATATCCCTTTTAAACAGTTCTCTCCCTTATCTGTGTCAATGCAATATAAATCATTCCTCACCTCCTTTTCTGTCTTCCCTCGATCCTGATGTCAGTCCTGTTTTACAACAGTGGCCCTATGCAATATTTGTCCTTTTGTGACTAAGATATTTCACTCAGCAGAATGTCCTCCAAGGTCATCTATTATGCATAATATTTCATGAGTTCCTTGTTTTTTAATGCTGCATAGTATTCCATTGTGTGAATATACCAGAGCTTCTCTATCCATTCGTTTGTTGATGGGCACTTGGGTTGTTTCCAACTCTTTGCTGTTGCGAACAAAGCCACAATAAACATGGGTGTGCATATATCTGCTTGGGTGGTGGTTATTGTTTCTTTCGGGTAAATTGCCAGTAGTGGAATTGCTGGGTCAAATGGTATCTCTATTTGCAACTTGTTGAGAAAGCACCATACAGCCTTCCATAGTGGTTGCACCATTTTGCACTCCCACCAACAGTGAATAATGGCTCCAGTTTCTCCACAACCTCACCAGCATTTCTTGTTTGCTGCTCTGTTAAATTTTGCTATTCTTTTGGGGATGAGATAATATTTCATAGTTGTTTTGGGGAATTGGTTTTCTGTTACTCATGGAGACAGTTCCCCTTTGTGGAGGTGGTAAAAAGTCAGACATGGTCACCCCCACATGGACCTTGCTCTTTTTACACATACAGAATCATTTTTGGATGGTTACCAGGGATGGAAGAAGAGAGAGCTGTTAGGTGTCCTCCAGTCCACCACAAGTTATAACAATCCTGTGAACAGATCTGGATCTCACCCTATCCTAAGCCGTTCTCATGATTTCTGATAAGTATCTCTCAGCCCATTTCTCCAGTCACTGGACCAATCATCTTGTTGGGAGTCTTCCCTCCCCAAGAAAGAAGATGGTGGGGTAGCAGTGTGTTACGAGGTTCAGAGCTGCTTATTCTCTGTGCTTGACACATTTTCTGAAGGAATGACCCTGCTGTGAGAGAAATCTTGCACTTGGCACTGAGCTTTGCGAGTCTGACACAGAGCTAGTGATGTGAGTTACCACTGCCATACTCTATGATAATTAGATAGAAATAGCAAACAGTTAGTGCAGTTTTAATTATTTCAACTAGTTGGATGATGAGAATCATTTGTGGGAATGACAGTTCTAAAGAGATCAAAAGGTTGAGTTTGAAATGCAGGATTAAGAAGGCCAGTTAATCAGCAGCAAGTGAGGACTTGCACACTGAGGGCAGGCTGGCACTCTCCTGCACCAAGGAGCCCTCAGACTGTAGCCATGGCAGACGGCATCACACCCTTGTGCTGCTGTGACAAGGATACGCCAAGTGGGTGGCTTGAAAGAACAGAAGTGTGTTTTCTCACAGCCCAAGAGGCAGATTCCCAGATCAGGGCCTGCTCTTGGACAGAGCTCTTGTCTTCTCCAGCCCCAGCCTTGTCTCGGTTCTGTGTTCCTTAGTCTTTGGCAATCCTTAGGTTTCACCTGTCTTCCCCTATTGTCCTTCTGTCTTTAATCTCATCTTTTTATAACTCAGAATTGATTTGACTTAGGACACACCCTCCACTAATGGGCCCTCACTAACATAACAAATAGAAGCCTATCTTCAAAGAGAATCCCCTGCAGTCATAGGGGTGAGGGTTTCAACACCTTTTTTTTGGAGGGGGGGTTGGATAGGGCACAATTCAATCCATGACAGAAATTCCCATTCCAGGGAACTTGGGGTGTCCCTGGAGGGACCAGCACAAGGGCACAGTGACCTGGCACATACCTGGTCATCAGGATTCTAGTCTTAATGTTTGCACCAAGGAAAAAAAAATGTAGAAGGAAACAGGTTTTTCCCCTTAGACAGTTATCAGATAAGAAGGAGAGTGTGTCAGATAAAGGACAGAGTATGTGTCTTCAAAGAGCCCGCACTAGTAGGTTGACAAGACAGCATTGTTACTGTTAGGTGCTGGGCCTGCTATTCATATCAACCCAAGAACATCAGATCTGAACCCTGCCCTGTCCTGTGCCATCCTCACAATCTCTGCCATGTCTGGCCCCATTGTTACAGTCCTGTGTCAGTCCAGTTCATTGAGGCCCTTTCTCGCCTTCACGTCTCTGGGAAGGTGAAGTTCTCTACTCTGTCCCCCTGACTCTCAGGTGACACCATACCCCTGGGGTTAGAGAGGCACCCAGCTTCTCTGTCACATTTGGTGAACAGTGCTGCTGCCCCCATCTCCATTCTGATGGGAGGCAACCCTCTTTTAGGGCATGTATACCAGGGCTCAGCCTCTGACAGTCTGGAAAGAGGGGAGCAACAACAAGGGGTCCCACTATGACAGCCTGTCCACTGGGGCTGAATATCCACTCACAATTTCCCTCTAGTCTGTCTCCACCCCACTGGCACCTTTGTAATAAGTGTAAAAACCTAAGCAATTCTTGCTCACCTCGTAGTCCACACGCCTTCCATAAACCACCTACAAGCTTTAAGCTGGAGAAGGAAACAGGAAAGAAAATGTTCCTGGGAACATGTGAAAAAAGAGCGGTGAGAAAGACACCAGTGGAAGCTGGATCAGGTGATGTTAGAGGAACAAAATCAAGAAATGAAATGGATTCTAATGGCATTTACTGCTGTGCTGTCATGCATATTTAGAATGTGTATTGACTGAGAATGTGCATCCCCACTCTGCCTCCCCATCTCAGGGAACGCTGATGCTTCTGTGAGACGCAATCTGGGAGGTCCAAATGGCCACCACACACTCTTCCCTCCATGACCCCATCTCTCTCCACACCTGCCCATCTGCTTCCGTAGCCGGGAGTAGGCGCATCTGCCTCGCTTACCCCTGTAATCTCTGACCACCATGCCAGGGTCTTCTCCAGCACCTGCTGTGCATGTGGGAGCCAGACGCTGAATAAAGATGACAGAAGAAACATCAATGCCTTTGACTTGTGGTGCTGGAGAACCATCCCAAGGATTGCCAGAAGAGAAAATAGTCTGTCATAGAGGAAGCTCAACCAGGGTGCTGCTTAGAGAGAAGGATGGTGAAACTTCATCTCACATATTTTGGTCATTTTTTTTCAGGAGATGCCAGCCCCTGGAGAGAGACACCACGGAAAGAAATACATCGTGGTGGTAAAGGTCAGCAAAAGTGAGGGGGACCTTCAACAAGATGCACTGACGCAGTTACTAGGACAGTGCAGGAAAGGGCAGGGTTCAGATCTGCTGTTCACTGGTCGTGAGTGCTAGTCAACTCGCACCTACCACAACGCAGAGGGTGGGGCGGAGGACCTGTGTTCACTGCCCCTAACTCTGGAAAAGAGAGAGGAGCATCCAGACAGAACGTTTTTTGTTCTCTGAGTATCTTCCAGCTTTCATGCCCTGTGTCTGCCTGGATAATAGCACTAGTGTTGTAAGCTTTCAAAGGACAGGACGTTCCCTCAACCACCTCAGCAGTGTGTTCAAGGGAGGCAACAGTGGGCCTGCCAGTGAGATACAGCACAGCATCGAGGAAGCATCCCATGGGCATGGCTTTGCAAAGGAGGGCAGTGTTCCACCTTCTTCAGAACCTACCTGCTCAGAACGTAACTTAGCTTGGTCCAGGGGGTGTGGAGGGGAGGGGGTCTCAGCATTAATCACTCACTGCACTGCTGAACTTGCAGCCTGGTCCTGTCACCCAGCCCTACACTAACTCACTGCCCTCCCTTATCACACATGCTTTCACCTAAACCCCCTCTGTACATCAGGACCCACTCAAACCCTCCTTCCACGCAGATGTCACCGTTTGAAATTTAAAAAATTATCACTTGCCCCTCTGAATTCTTGATACACAAGTCATTTCATTGCTGTTGAGTTGGAATTCACTCATCACTGACCCTCCATTGGGTTTAAGAGGCTCTAAATCTCACAGGAGGAGATGAGCCGTCTTTCTCGCACTGAGCCACTGGTAGATTGGGACCACTGGAGAGGTGAGGCCTTTGAGCTATCAGCACAACTGCCCGTAATGACACCATTTCTCCTAGTGTGATAGTTTTCATAAGTACACGCCTTACCTACATTGTTCACTCTTGGGATGAAACCCTGTGTCTCAGAGTTTTTGTGTCCTTCATGGCCTCCAGCAAGGGAGTGCTGGTGGCCTAGTAAGAAGCTGCACTGCAATCCCGAAGGCATGTGGTTTGAATCTACAGGCTGCTCTGAGGGGAAAAGCTAGGCAGTTTCCTCCCATGCATTTAACCGCCTCTGAAAACCCACTAGAGGGTCAGCTATGGGTTGGTTCTGAATCAACAGAACATGTTGTTGTTGTTGTTGTTGTTATGTGCCGTTGAGTCGCTTGTGACTCATAGCGACCCTATGTACAACAGCACTAAACTCTGTCCTGTGCCAATCACACTGTCTCTGACACACCCATCCCGATTACCTCGTCACTGAATCAATCCACCTCATAGAGGGCCTTCCCCTCCTGCGCCGTCCCTCTACCATCCCAAGCATGATGTCCCTCTCCAAGGACCTCTCCCTCCTTACAACATGTCCAAAGTATGTCAGATGAAGCCTCAGAATCCTTGCCTCCAAGGAGCAGCCTGGTTTAACCCTCTCCAGGGTAAATCTGTTTTCTTAGCAGTCCATGGTACCCTCAACACTCTTCTCCAACACCAAAGCTCAAACACATTCATTCTCCTTCTATCCTCCCTGGTCATTGTCCAGCTCTCTGACACATAACAATTGATTGCAAAGACCATGGCCTGTACCAGATGCACCTTAGTCTCCAGAGAGATACCATTGCTCTTGAGTACTTTAGAGAGGTCCCTAAGAACAGAATATTTATCAACAATAAATGAGAGATTAGGGAGCTCTGGTGGCCTAGTGGTAAGAAGCTGCTGCGATCCCAAGGGCATGCAGTTTGAATCCACCAGCTACTCTGGGGGAGAAGAAAGGGCAGTTTCCTCCTATGAGATTCACTGCCTCTGAAGACCACTGGAGGGTCAGCTATGGGTCAGTTCTGACTCAACAACACATAACAACAACAACATAGCATCCAGTAAATATAATAAATAGGGAGCTCTGGTGGCCTAGTGGTAAGAAGCCACACTGCAATCCAAAGGCACAAAGCTTGAATGCACGACTTCAAGGACTATAATAACTCCAGGCTACAGTGTGTTAAAAGCACCTCAAACCATTGAGTCAGAGCCAACTCATAACTAACCCTCTAATGGTTTTTCAGAGGCTACAAGTCACACAGGAGGAGATTGGCCCTTTTTCTCCTGCAGAGCCCCTGCTTGATTTGAACTGCTAGAGATGTGCCTCCGTGGGGTTAGCAGCCCAGCTCTCTACCCACCAGGTTACCAGAGCCCCCTAGGAAGTGGGGGAAAGTTTTTTTAGTGCTGAAACCCAAGAATGAGAAGTGGGAAATAGTTTTAGAGTCAACCAACCTGTACTCCATTAAGATCACCTTTTCTTTTAAATAAGAAATAAACTGATTCTTAGATAAGGGTCTTCCTCAGAGCCATGGTTAAGAAGTGGGGTGTGTGTGTGTGTACACATGAAGGGGGTAGTTATGTTCTTTTTGAGACTAGGGGTTTTTTTTGGGTATACTGGTCTTTGGGATTCTGTTGAAAGAATTTCAAGAGGAAGTGAGCAAACTAAAAATGGAAGTGTAAATGGAAGGCCAGACTGGAGAGAAGGGGTGCATGGACTGATTATACATCTATCTTTGCTTTATTAACAAGTAAACTGAACACATATTAGTGACAGGAATTGTGGTCACCTCAAGAACATAATGGTGAGAAAAATAATATTGGAATTTAATTTTATTATTTCTATATATTTTGTTTTGGGTTGTTGTTATGTGCCATTGAGTCATCTGTGTCTCATAGTGACCCTATATACAACAGCTCTGAAGCCTGTCCTATGTTAAGCCAGTCTCACTGACTGTGACACACCTACCTCCATTACCTTAGTTGCTAAGTCAATCCATCTCATCCAGGGTCTTCCTCTCCTGCACTGCCCCTCCCTGTTTCCAAGCATGATATCCCTCTCCAAGGACTACTCCATCCTGGCCATCTGCTCAAAGTATATCAGACATAACTGCAAAATCCTAGTCTCCAAGGAGAAACTTGGTTTCAGCCTCTCCAAGACAGACTGGTTTGTTCTCTTAGCTGTTCATGGTATATTCAATACTCTTCTCCAGCACCACAACTCAAAGGGATTGAGTCTTCTCTTGTCATCCTTTGTTATTGTCCAGATCTCTGATGCGTAGCAAATAATTGCAAAGATCATGTCCTGAATCAGGTGCACCTTAGTCTTTAGACTGACATTTTTTTTGCTAATTAGCACTCTGGAGAGGTCCCTGAGAGCAGATTTTCCTAGTGCAATTCTTCTTTTAATTTCCTAACTGCTGGCACGAAGAGTGTTAACTGTGGAGTTGAGCAAGCTGTAACTGTTAACAATATGAATCTTTTATCCATCTATCATGGGCTGCCAATTGGCCCAGAGGTGAGAATCTTTGTCTTCTTGATGTTGAGCTTCAGTCTATATTGAAGACTACAGTCCTTGACTTTCTGCAGCAAGTGTTTCAGGTCCTTCTCAGTTTCAGTAAACAAGGTTGTGTCCCATACATATCGTATGTCGTTGATGAGTCTTCCTCCAATCCTGATGCCACATTCCTCCTCATAAAGTCCAATGATGATCTGTTCCACATATAGATTTAAAACATTTGGAAACAAGATGCATCCCTGATACATTCCCTTCCTATTTTTGAAACATGCAGTGTTTCCCTGCTCTGTTCTGAGGACTGCTTCCTGGTCCAAGCATGGGTTTTCCATAAGCACAATCAAGTGCTCTGGGATTCCCATTCTCCTCAAGGTTAACCACTATTTGTTCTGATCCACATGGTCAAAGGCATTTGCATAGTCAGTGAAACACAGAAAGATATCCTTCTGGTACTCTCTGCTTTCTGCCAAGATCCATCTAACATTGGTGATACTATTTCTAGTTCCATGGCCTCGTCTAAACTCAGCTTGTATTTCTGGTAGTTCTCCAGTCATTTCTGAATGGACTTTGCGTGTGTGTGATAAAAGTGATATTGTACGGTAATTTCCACACTCTGTTGTGTCCCCTTTTTGGGATCGCGGAAAGGGAATAAATATGGATCTCTTCCAGTCAGTTGGTCAGGTAGTTGTCCTTTAGATTTCTTGGCACAACCTGGTGAGCATGTCCAGGGAAACATCTGTTTGTTGAAATACGTCAGTTGGTATTCCATCAATTCCTGGGGCTTTATTTTTTGCCAAGTCCTTCAGAGCAGCCTGCACTTCCTCCTTCATCACCATTGCCTCTTGATCATATGTTGTTTCTTTAAATTCTTCTGTGTCAGCCAATTCTTTTTGGTAAGTGACTCTGGATACTCTCTCCACCTTGTTTTAATGCTTCCTGGATCATTCAATATTGTGCCCAAAGCACCCTTAAGTATTGCAACTCGAGGTTTGAATTTGTTCTTTAGTTCCTTCAGCTTAAGAAATACTGAGTGAGCCACCAGATGCTCTGCTGGAGAAGGAAGAACAATCTTCTCCTGTGCCAGTCAGATCCGATTCAACGGAACACGAAAACACAAAATGCTGAGTGAGTTCAGCCCTTTTGATGTTTAGATTGTAGTTCTTTGCACATTTCTTTATGATACTTTGCTTTGTCTTCTCATGCTGTCATTGAATTCTTCTCTTCAGCTCCTTCACTTCTTGATTTCTTCCCTTTACTTTGACTTCTTGGCTCTCTAGTGCAATATTAAGAGTCTCTTCTGACGTTCATTTTGGTCTTTTCTTATTCTTCTGTCATTGTAATGACCTTCTGCATTCTTCTTGGAAGATATTCTTGATATCCTCCCACACAGCTCATCTGGTCTTTGCTCATTGTTATCGTTATGTGCCATCAAGTTGCATGTGACTCATAGTGATCCTGTATACAACAGTCCTAAACCCTGCTCTATCCTGTGCCAACCTTATTGTCTCTGACAAACCTACCCCCAATACTCCAGTCACTGAATCGATCCATCTCATCCAGAGTCCTCCTTTCTTGCACTATCCCTCCAGTCTTCCAAGCATGATGTCCCTCTCCAAGGACTGGTCCCTCCTTGCATCATGCCCAAAGTATGTCATCTGAAGCTTCAGAATCCTTGCCTCCAAGGAGAGAGCAATTTAGCTGTATCCATAGTGAATCTGTTTGTTCTCCTGGCAGTCCTTGGTATATTCAATACTCTTCTCCAGCACCACAGCTCAAAGGCATCAATTCTTCTTCTATCATCCTTAGTCATTGTCCAGCTCTCTGATGCACAGCAAGTAATTGCCAAGAGCATGGCCTGAAATCATTGCTTTTCAGTACCCTGGACATGTCCCTGACAGTAGACTTTCCCTTTGTCTTTTGATTTGTCTTTTGATTTCCTGGCTGCTGGTACCAAGAGTATTGATTATAGAGCCAAGCAAACTAAAGCTGTTGACAATCTCAGTCTCTTCACTGTCTATCATGATGCTGCCAATCAGTCCAGTATTGAGAATCTTTGTCTTCTTGATGTTGAGATTCAATCCATATTGAAGGCTGCAGTTCTTGACCTTCTGCAGCAAGCGCTTCAGATCCTCCTCAGTTTCAGCAAGCAGGGTTGTGTCATCTGCATAACACAGACTGTTGATGAGCCTTCCTTAAGTCCTGATGCTACACTCCTCCTCACAGACTCCCCTCTCCTGGATGATCTGTTCTGCATAAAGATTGAAAAGGTATGGAGATAGGACACATCCCTGTTGTGCACCCTCCCCAATTTTGAACCATGAAGTTTTTCTTTGCACTGGTCTGACGACTGCCTTCTGGTCCAAGTGTAGGTTTCACATAAGCACAGTCAAGTATTCTGGAATTCCCTTTCTTCTCGGAGGTAGCCACAGTTCGTTGTGATCAACAAAGTCAAATGCCTTTGTATAGTCAACAAAACATGGATAGACATTCCTCTGGTACTCTCTGCTTTTAGCCAAGGTCCATCTGACATTAGCTATAATATTCCTAACACGATGGCATCCTCTAAACCCAGTCTGCACATCTGGCAGTTCTCTGTTGATATGCTGTTCAAGTCATTTTTGTATAATTTTTCTTTGTTCATTATTGTTTTTGCTGTCAAGTTGCCTGCAACTCATAGCAACCCAATATACAGCAACACTAAACCCTTCTTTATCCTGTGCCAATCTTACTGTCTCTGACATACCTACCCCAAGTCACTAAATCAATCCATCTCATCAAGGGTCTTCTTCTCCTGCACTGTCCCTCCACACTCCCAAGCATGATGTCCCTCTCCAAGGACTGGTCCCTCCTTGCAACGTGCCCAAATTATGCCAGATGAAACTTCAGAATCCTTGCCTGGTTTAGCCTTCTCCAAGACAAACCTGTTTGTTCTCTTAGCAGTCCATGGTATATTTAATACTCTTCTCCAACACCACAGCTCAAAGGCATCAATTTAACTTCTATCATCCCTAGGTATTGGCCAGCTTTCTTATGGATAGCAAGTGATTGCAACGACCATGGCCTGTATCAGGCACACCTTAGTCTCCAGACTGACATCATTGCTCTTCAGTACTCTGGAGAGGTCTCTGACAGCAGACTTTCCAAATGCAATATGTATTTTAATTTCCTGGCTGCTGGTACCAATAGTGTTGACTGTGAAGTCAAGCAAACTAAAGCTGTTTACAATCTCAATCTATTCACTGTCCATCACAACATTTCCAATTGTCCCAGTGGTGAGAATCATTGCTTTCTTGATATTGAGCTTCCATCCATATTGAAGGTTCAGTCCTTGACCTTCTGCAGCAAATGCTTCAGGTCCATTCATTAGTGTTCAAAAATTGCTGCACAGAATCAAAGACTACAGCCCACAATATGGATTTCATCCTAATATCAAGGAAGCACTATTGTTCATAGTATCACTGTCAGTTGTAATGAACTCAAGGGCACTTAACAATAACAACAGTTTCTCCAAAAGTAATAACCACAGAATAAAAGTTTTTAAAAAATCTTTAAAACTTTAAGTATAATTCCTCAGAACTAAAAGCTCCCACTTATCAAAAGCGACTATTAACAAAATGAGCTAGAGATAAAGATAAGCTATTAATTAAATACATATCTGAAAGAGTACTGGCATCTAACATAACATTTAAAAAGTGCCAATCAATAATACAATGTTAAATAATCAATTCAAAATAGGTTAAGTTATTTTCGCAGACATATAAAAATGCACAAGTAGCCAATAAATGCATGAAAATAAAAGGCTCAGTATCATTAGTCATCCCGGAAAGCATTTAAAACACCCTAAGCTGTCACTGTCCACCCACCCGCACAGCTAAAATTAAGAAGACAGGGGACACCAAATGCAGACAGGGGTGTGGGGCATACAGTGCTGTGGGAGTGTAAAGCAGTACCACCACTTCGGGAAAGATCTAGCAGTTACTCTTAAAACTAAATTTGCACCTACCCACAATACAGCAGTTCCATTCTCAAGTAAGTAGGAGAAATAAAAATGAATGTCCCCCAAAAGACTTACATTTCGAGCAGCATTACACCAGAGTTCCAGTCTCTCCATGTTGTTGTTGTTGTTGATTGCCTTTGAGTCGAGCATGACTCATAGCAACCCTATGAACAAAAGGCCTGAAGCCCTTCTACAACTATCAACATTTATCAAAGTTTATAGAGTTTCTTGAGGCATGTTGTTTAGGAAGTGGATGCCACTCCTGTTTCCAAACCTATCTTAGTATGTTATTGTTGTTACGTGCCGTTGAGTCACCTGCAATACGTTGCCATCCTATGAACAGCAGCTCTGAACCCTTCCCTGTCCTGAGCCAGTTTATTATGACACACCAACCCCTATTGCCCCAGTTACTGTATCAATTCATCTCATCTGGGGTCTCCCTTTCCTCCGCTGTCTGTCCACCCTTCTGAGCATGATGTCCTTCTCCAAGGACCAATCTCTCCTGGCCACATGCCCAAAGTACGTGAGACAGAGTTTCAAAATCCTAGCCTCCAAAGAAATACTTGGCTTCACCCTCTTCAAGACAGACCTATTTGTTTTCTTGGAGGTCCATGGTATGTCCAAGATTCTTCAACACCGCAATTCAAAGGAATCTATTCTTCTTCTGTCATCTTTCGTCATTGTCCAACTCTCTAAAGCGTAATAACTAATTGAGAAGACCATGGCCTGGATTATGTGCACCTTTGTATCTAGGCTGATGTTGTTGCTCTTCAGCACTCTGGAGCGGTCTCTGTCAGCAGATTTTCCCCAATGCACTTTGTCTTTTGATTTCCTGACTACTGGTGTTAAGATTGTTGATTGTGGATCTGAGCAAGCTGTAATTGCTAACAACCTCAATCTCTTCTCCATCTATCATGGTGCTGCCAATTGGCCCAGTGGTGAGAATCTTTGTCTTCTTGAGGTTAAGCTTCAATCCATATTGAAGACTACAGTCCTTGACCTTTTGTAGGAAGCATTTCCTCAGTTTTAGCAAGCAAGGTTGTGTCATCTGCATATAGTAGGTTGTTAATGAGTCTTCCTCCAGTCTTGATGCCACACTCCTCCACATAAAGCCCTACCTCCTGAATGATCTGTTCTGCATACAGATTGAAAAGGTATGGGGACAGGATGCATCCCTGATGCACTCCCCTCCTGATTTTGAACCATGCAGTGTTCCCTTGCTCTGTTCTGAGAACTGCTTCTTGGTCCAAGTATAGGTTTCGTATAAGCACCATCAAGTATTCTCTGAGATTCTCATTTTTCTCAAAGTTAGCCATAATTTATTATGATCCACACAGTCAAGTATCTTTGCCTAGTCAATGAAACGCAGATAGACATCCTTCTGGTACTCTCTGCTCTCTGCCAAGATCCATCTGAAATTGGCAATAGTATCCCTAGTGCCACGACCTCTTCTAAACCCAGCCTGTATTTCTGTTAGTTCTCTGTCAATGTACTGTTCCAGTCTTTTCTGGATAATCTTCAGCAGGTTTTTGCTAGTATGTGATATTAGTGATATTATTTGATCATTTCTACACTCTCTCAGGTCATCTTTTTTTAAAATGGGAATAAATAGGATCTCTTCTGGTCAGTTGGCCAAGTAGTTGACCTCCAGAATTCTTGGCACAACTTGATGAGCACATGCAGGGCAGCATCTATTTGCTGAAATATGTCAATGTCTCTCCATATCCTTACTAATATTTGCTGTGCTCTGTCTTATTGAACTTGATTATTATTGCTGATGGGAGCTCTGCTGGATTACTGCTAAGGAATTGTGCTGCCAACCCAAATGCTCATAGTTTAAATCTACCAGCTGTTCCAGGGGAAAGATATGAGTACTCTCCTGTGCAATCAACTGCCTCTGGAGGCTTGCTGGAGGGTCAGTTATGAATTGGTTCTGACTTGATGGTACATGACAACAATATTATTGCTGGAATGAAATTTTTTTTTTTTTAACCTCTAGTGGCCTGGTAGTAAAAGCAAGAAAACACTGCATGGTTCAAAATCAGGAAAGGTGGACACCAGGGATACATCCTCTCTCCATACCTTTTCAATCTCTATGTGGAAGAGATCATCAAGGAGGCTGGGCTCTATGAGGAGGAATGTGGCATCAGGATTGGAGGAAGACTCATCAACAACCTGTGTTATGCAGATGGCACAACCCTGCTAGCTAAAACTGAGAAAGACCTGGGGCATTTGTTGCAGAAAGTCAAGGACTGCAGCCTTCAATTTGGATTAAAGGAAATCCAAATCCATCGAGGAAACAAAGATTCTCAATGTTGGACTGATGGGCAGCATTATAATAGATGATTAAGAGACTGAGATTGTTAACAGCTTTCGCTTGCTTGGCTCCATAGTCAACATAGTCAGGGAACTAACAGAAATTTAGGATGGACTGAGAAGAGGCCATTTATGAGGTGTATCATTGTTGATATCAAAAGGATCTTAGCTGAAAGCAGAGGGCACAAGAAAGATGTTATGTGTGTTTCATTGACTCTACAAAGACATTTAAATAAAATTGTCATTGTTACGTGCTTTTGCGTCAGAATCGACTCATAGCTGGCTGACCCACTAGTGGATTTTCAGAGGTTGTAAATCACCCTGGAGGAGAGGGATCGCTTGTCTTTGTCCTGCAAAGTAGCTGGCATAGCTGGCAGTGCAAAACTCCTCTCCTGCTAGGCCACCAGAGCTCCATGGTAGTACAAGCCAAATCTTGATGTGAGATTTTAAATGCATGTAAGCAGCTTTTCTATATGAGCAATTTTTTTATTTTCAAATCTTTTTTTAGTTGCATTTTATTTCTTTATTATACTTTTGTTCAAGCATCCAGAAACCATATCAAGCCAGAATGTGGAGCTGGTCCAGTTCAGCTAGCCTTCTTGGCAGTACGACATAGTAGCCCAGCACAAGGGTACTGGAACAGAATCTCAACTCCTAATTTACTAGCTTCTTGACCTTACTCTCTTGACACCTTGTTTTAATTATTGTACAATGGGACAAACAGTACCTCTTAGATTGTTTTGGGGATCAACAAATAGAATACAGATAAAACACTTAGGCAAGGATTTGTACACAGTCAGAGTTATGGATATAATCTGGTATTATTTCTGGAAGTTACAGATTCTAATGTAATACTTGGGAAAAGCACTGTTCCAAAGAATTGGAACATTTATTGTGTAGCTGCCTTTCAAAGCTGTGACAGAGTGGCTGGAGACGGTTTAGCAATATATGCTATTTATATCATTCACACTTGATTCCTGGTTTTGGTGAAACAACAGAACAACCTATATTAGTCAGGGTTTGTGATCAATGATTTCATTTTACTTGGATTCACAATCAACATCTATAGTGACAGCCGCCAAGAATTGTAACGACATGTTTTATTGGGAAAAATCTGCTGTCAAGGACAGTGTGCCAAAAAGCAATGGTATCAGTTCAAACATTAATGTATGCCTGACTCAAGCCATGGTCTTTTCAATCTATTCCTATCATCTTAACATTGGACAACGAGTAAGGATGACAGAGAAGAATCCATGCCTTTGAACTTGGTGGTGGAGGAGAGTACTGGCTATCCTGTGAACTGTCAAATGAACAAACAAGTCTGTCTTGGAGGAAGTACAACTTGAATCTCCTTAGAGGCAAGGATGGTGAGATTTTGTCTCCCATACTTGGGTCTTGTTGTCATGAGGGGTCAGTCTTTAGAAAAAGAAATCCTGCTGGGAAAGGTCAGAGAAAGAGGAAAACCCTCAACACAATGGATTGACACAGTGACTGCAGTAGTGGACTCGATCATGTCAGAGGTGGTGAAGATGATGCAGCATGTGGCAGAGTTCAGGTCTATTGTTCATAAGGTCAGTAGGAGTCATAGTTGATGGGGCAGCACCTAACAGTAACATTAGATGTGGAAGGCATTAAGCTGAGTGAGATGACCAACATATTTCTTCATCACACTAACACTGTTCCTTCTCCTCCCTCTGTCTGTCTGCCCTCTTCACACTAAGTTTCATCCCTCTTCTTGCATTCATATAGTTGTAATCTCTAAAATCTGTATGAAATTGTTTTCTATGTTGAGGCTGGGACATGAGGACCTTCTGTTGTTGTTGTTATGTGCCGTCGAGTCATTTGCGAGACTCATAGCGACCCTATGTACAACAGCCCTAAACTGTGCTCTATCCTGTGCCAATCTCATTGCCTCTGACACACCCATCCCGATTACCCCAATCACTGAATCAATCCACCTCATAGAGGGTCTTCCCCTCCTGCACTGTCCCTCTACTCTACCCAGCATGATGTCCCTCTCTAAAGACTTGTCTCTCCTTACAACATGTCCAAAGTATGTCAGGCAAAGCCCCAGAATCCTTGCCTCCAAGAAGCAGCCTGGTTTAACCCTCTCTAGGATGAATCTGTTTGTTTTCTTGGCAGTCCATGGTACATTCCATACTCTTCTTCAGCACCACAGCTCAAAGGTGTCAATTCTCCTTCTATCCTCCCTAGTCATTGTCCAAATCTCTGATGCATAACAAGTGACTGCAAAAAACCATGGCCTGTATCAGGCACACCTTAGTCTCCAGAGAGACACCGTTGCTCTTGAGTACTTTAGAGAGGTCCCTAACCGCAGACTTTCCCATCGCAATACGTTTTTTGATGTCCTGGCTACTGGTGCCAAGAGTGTTGACCGTGGAGCCGAGCAAACTGAAGCTGTGATCACTCTCAATCTCTTCGTCATCCATCCTGATGCTACCGATTGGTCCAGTGGTGAGAATTTTTGTCTTCTTGACATTGAGCCTCAGTCTATACGGAAGACCGCAAGAAAAGTATATTGAAGGCGCATTTAGTTAGTCTTAGGTTATAACTAAAAATAAGACCAAAAGTGCTGCTCTCCATTGTGTTTCCGAGGTTGTAAATCCTTACAGGAAGAGACTACCCATCTTTCTCCTCCTGAACAATTAGTGGATTCAAACTGCCTGGCAGCACAATACCGTACCTCTAGGCTCTAACTGTTGTAGTTGTTGTGTGCTGTCCAATCAGAACCAACCCAGAGCTGACCCTCCAGTGAGTTTTCAGAGGCAGTTAATTGCACGGGAGGAGATTGCCCATCTTTTGCCCCATGGAGCTGCTGGTGGATTCGAGCCATGTGCCTTCGGGATTGCAGCACAATTTTTTACCACTAGGCCATCAGAGCTAGGAAATGAAAATCTGAAGTTCTTTTCCTGCCTCAAAATTACTTTTATTACTAGTAGCTTTAGAAAAGCAGAGCAGTCTATTTTAAACCTGACCTCATGTGACTGCGAGAGGAAATTGCTTTGCTTTCTGAGGCCTGCAAATCTAAATGCTATTCTGTTAAAACATGCCTTTCATCTCCATTCACATAAGGTGCACTCCAAAGAGGACTCATACTTTGTTCTTTTTTATAAGTAAACCTCCTTCCCAACACCATTGACTCTTATATTTTAAAATAATCTAATGATTGGTGGTGGAATTTGAGTATTTCTCTTCTGTGGCACTGGCATTGTTGGCACTGTGTTCTGGGCTTTGATATATTTCGGTGTCCCTGAAATTGTAGCACCTGATAAGGATATGCTGTTGCAATTGAAAATGTTGTTTCTTGGCTTAGAAATGATTCTGGGATTTGAAGGGTGACCAGCTGTAGTCCCAGCTCCTGTTCCTCAGATGGAACACAGGAGTAATTGTATTGCAACTAGCAGGGGGGGGAAACCCCTAAAATTACTGGAAAGCAGAGATAAGGTATAATCACCATGGAAACTCAGACAAATGCTCTTGGGAAATAAGTAGTCATGACATCAACTCAGCACTTACACATAATGATAGATTTTAGCAATCTAGTCAGGAAAGAAACCCCACTATTGTTCACTTAGTGGTGGTTTTTTTAAGTGCTCTGAGGTAAGGACAACATTAGGTGAGGTAGTGATTTGTTATTATGTACTATTGAGTCAGAACTGACTCATAGCTGACCCTCCAGCGGGTTTTCAGAGACCGTAAAACAAACAGGGAAAAATGGTTATCATTCTCCCACAGAGCAGCTGGTGGATTTCAAACCATAAACTGTTAGGTTGGGACATAGCTCCTTACCCACTAGGCCAGTGATTAAAAAAGGGAAAAGGTTCATTCCTGTTATGGATTGTGTCACTTTTAGCTCCTAGTCCTTGGAAAAAAGAAAGGTAGAGGGTCAGAGAAAAAGACTCTCATGGAGAGAGACTTATACAGTAACTGTAACAGTGGGCTCGAACACATGGTGATGATAGATGCAGCAGGATAGCACAGAGCTCTGTTGTTTATAGGGTTATATGAGTCTTAGTCAACTCTGGGGCACCTAACATCCACAGCTCCCTTATTATGTGCTGGAAATTCTAACCCCTAACCTGTAAATGCAATCCCCTTTGGGAAAGGTTTTATTTTTGTTGTTATTTTTTTAAATGTATTGTTATATTGTGTTCTAATCCAGTCTTTTCTTCCTTTTTATTTTCTCTGCATTTTAATGAAAGACATTTGGAAATGAAACACTACTGTGAATTAAACCAATGAACTTTACTGAGGTTAAAACTATAACAAAGTTCATCCTAAAATGTTTTGCAATGCAAAATTATTTCATTCAGGGAGTGTTTAATAATTTGAATGCTAGAAATTAGAAGCAATTTTCAAAGCAGACTCACATTCATAAAACTTTAGTCATCTTTTAACTAACAAATTATACTTACTAGAATCACTTTGATGCATCACTTTCAGTCTTGTATCATGATTTTCTATATTACATATTTAAATATCATTCCCCATCACTTCACATATTTTGTCATACACTTGCACCATTTTCTTTGGATTTTTTGTCTTTATCTTCATTCTTCACGTTATGCTTCTTGAGAATATTGTGCATTTCATCCATTACTGTGGATAAGTTTCGGATTGTCTTATTAAGATCCTTTCTTCACCAGCTGATGGGAAATGCCTTCCCTCCTGGTCCTGAATTCATGTTTTAGTCTCTTAACATGTGAAAAAGAAAATTTCTGCATACTAAAGTCACCCACTTTGGGTCTAGTAGTATAGCAAGTCTAAGAGACAAGAGGTTTGCCTTGTGGTTCACTTACCAATGAATCTTTTCGCCTTTTCCCATTTAAATTCAGTATATGTTGTTGTTAAGTGCTGTCGAGTCGCAAGCGACTCATAGCGACCCTATGAAGTAGAGTCCTCGACGCTTGGGTGACTTTCATCCTCTCTCCAGGTTCATAGGGTTTCCAGAGGCAAGCTATTATGGAAGTGGATGCCACTCCTCCTTCCACGCTTGTTTAATCGGGGAGCTCCACCCCACTCTCAATCCGCATTGGGTAGCCAACCATTAACGCATTTGACACATCCGTGTCACAGTGTTCAGCCTCACAGCAACCACAAGTGACCGCGGGACAGCAACTTGTACACGAGGGCTATACGACCTAGAGGAATAGCTCAGGTATATACTACAGATCTAGTGGTGGTGGTGTTATTTGCTGTTCAGTCGTCTGTGACTTACAAGGACCCTACGTACAAAAGCTCTGAACTTTACCTTATCCCGAGCTAGTCTTACTGACTCCAACACAACTATCCCCCTTACATCAGTTACTGCATCAATCCATCTCATCCAGGGTCTTCCTTTCCTGTGCTGTCCCTCCTCCCTTTCCAGCATGATGTCTTTCTCCAAGGACTCATCCCTCTTGGCTAATGCTCAAAATATGTTAGACGGAGCCTCAAAGAGAAACTTGGTTTCATCCTCTCCAAGACAGATCAATTTGTTTTCTTTGTGGTCCATGGTATCTTCAAAACTCTTCTCCAGCACTGCAACTGAAAGCCATCAATCCTTCTTCTGTCATCTTTGGTAACTGCCCAGCTCTCTGATACATAACAAGTAATTGTGAAGGCCATGGCCTGGATCAAGTGCACCTTAGTCTCTAGACTGATATCATTGCTCATAACTCTGGAGATGTCCCTGGCAGCAGATTTTCCTAATGCAATTTGTCTTTTGATTTCTTGACTTTTGGTGCCAAGAGTATTGATTGTGGAACTGAGCAAACTGAAATTGTTAACAATCTTAATCTCTTCCCCATCTATCATGGCGCTGCCAATTGGCCCAGTGGTGAGAATATTCACTTTCTTGATGTTGTGCTTCAATCCACTGTTGTTGTTAGGTACCCTCAAGTGAACGACAACTCATAATGACGCTACAAACGACAGATCTGAACTCTGCTCTATCCTGTTCCATCACCACCACGTCAGCCGTGCTTCAGTTCATTAGTCCTGTCACTGTGTCAATTCATTTAATTAAGGGCTGTCCTCACTACCTTTTCCAGCATAATGTCTTTTTCCAAGGACTAGCCCCTCTGTGTTAGCCACTAAGAAGAAAAAATGAAGACCTAAACTCTGACCTCTGTTGGAAATGAAAGCACAGCCCAGTCAAAAGTCAAAGTCACTGCTGTGGTGTCAGAACCAACACCTAGCTGACCCTTGAGTGGGTTTTCAGAGGTTGTCAGTAGGATGGGAGGAGACTGTCCATCTTTCCTCCGTGGACTTCAAACCACCATGGAGTCACTGCCCTTGGGTTAGTGGCACAGCTCCTGTGGAATTGTATTATTGTGTTGGAGAAGAATACTAAATATCCCAAGAACTTGTCTTGGAGAGGGTGCTTGCAGCCAGAGTGCTCCTCACGGGGAAGGAGAGTAAAACTTCATTGCACATTCTCTGGGTGTGCCATTAAGAGGAGTCAGTCCTTGGATGTGGATATTATTCTGGGAAATTATGGAGAGTCAGTGAATGAAGGGAGGGAAGACCCTCATGAGATGAACTGACAAATAACAATGGGCTCAAATGTGGCAGAGATGGTGAGAATGGCACAGGTTAGGTCCGAGTTCATATCCATCACTCACAAGGTCATTATGAGGCCTGGACCACTTGATAGTGCCAAACAACTACAAAAGTTTTCTTTTCTTCTAGTCTCAGAACACTTGATCATTCTAATGCAAAAATTATACTTGGACCAGGAGGCAGTCGTCAGAACAGAGCAAGGGAACACTGCTTGGTTCAAAATTGGGAAGGGCGTATGCCAGGGATGCATCCTGTCTCCATACCTTTTCAACCTATATGCAGAACAGATTATCCAGGAGGCTGGGCTCTATGAGGAGAAATGTGGGGTCAAGATTGGTGGACGATTTATCAACAACCTGAGTTATGCGGATGACACAACCCTGCTCCTGCTGCAGAGTGTCAAGGACTGCAGCCTCCAATATGGATTTAGGCTCAATGTCAAGAAGACAAAGATTCTCACCACTGGACCAATTGGCAGCATCAGCATGGATGGTGAAGAGATTGAGATTGTACACAGCTTTAGTTTGCTTGGCTCCACAGTCAACAGTCTTGGCACCAGCAGCCAGGAAATTAAAAGGTGCATTGCCATGGGAAAGTCTGCTGTTAGGGACCTCTCCAAAGTACTGAAGAGCAATGGTGTCTCTCTGGAGACTAAGCTGCGTCTGATACAGGCTATGGTCTTCGCAATCACTTGCTATACATCAGAGAGTTGGACAATGACCAAGGAGGATAGAAGGAGAATTGATGGCTTTGAGCTGTGGTGCTGGAGAAGAGTATTGAAAATACCATGGACTGCTAGGAAAACAAACAGATTTGTCCTGGAAAGGGTTAAACCGGGTGGCTCCTTGGAGGCAAGGATTCTGAGGCTCTGTCTAACATACTTTGGACATGTTGTGAGGAGAGACCGGTCCTTGGAGAGGGACATCATGCTTGGGAGGGTGGAGGGACAGCACAGGAGAGGAAGGCCCTCTATGAGGTGGACTGATTTAGTGACTGGGATAATTGGGATGGGAGTGTCAGAGACAGTGCGGTTGGCACAGGACAGCGGAGTTTAGGGCTGTTGTACATAGGGTCGCTATGAGTCGCAAGCGACTCGATGGCACATAACAACAACAACAGTTTCATGTTCATATTTTTATTGTTATTTTATACTAATTTGTTAATATAGGTTTATATACATAGTGTTTCACACTTTTCTTTAATCACATTGTGTTTTATACAATCATTCCTAGGTATTATGTTTTATAAAATTAATCACCATTGGACCTTCCCCATCATTACACTGTCTTTTCAGGTCCCCACCAGATCCTTCCTAATTGCTTCACCCACTCCCTCCACCTACCAAATTGTGCAACCCTGGGGTCTCACCTGTTCCCACCTCTTCCTCCCTTGTGTCCCCATTCATGTTTTGCTAGTTATCCTTCTGTTTTTACAATAATGATCTTATCCAGTATTTGTCCTAATGAGACTGAGTTCACACAGAATAATGCTCTCCAATCTCTCCTAAGATATGTAGTATTTTTCAAAATTGTTCCTCCTGAGTACTGCATAGTATTCCATTGTGAGAATGTACCACAGATTCTCAATCCATTCAGTTGTAGTTGGACATTGGGGCTGCTTCTATGATCTTGTGATGATAAATGCTGCCTTTATGAATATTAGTGTACAAATATCTATTTGTGTCTCAGTTCTAATTTCCTTTGAATATATTCCTAGTGGACATGTTGTAAGGAGAGACAGGTCTTTGGAGAGGGACATCATGGTTGGGAGGGTGGAGGGATGGTGCAAGAAGGGAAGACCCTCTATGATTGATTCAGTGACTGGGGTAATCGTGATGGGTGTGTAAGGGACAGTGTGATTGGCACAGGATAGAGCAGGGTTTAGGGCTCTTGTACATAGGGTTGCTATGAGTCACAAGTGACTCGACGGCACATAACAACAACAAAAATAACAAGTGAAATAGCTGAGTAATACAGAGTTTCTATGTTAAACTTTTCCAGGAAACATCAAACTGCCTTGCAGAGTAGTTGTACCATTTTACAATCCCAGAGTGTACAAAAGTTCCCATTTCTCCATATCCTCTCCAATGTTTATTGCTTGCTGCCCTGCTAAACTTTGCCACTGCTACTGGAGTGAGCTAGTATCTCATTGTGGTTTTGATTTGCATCTCTTATTGCCAGTGATTTGGAGCATTTCTTCAGGAGTCTGTTTGCCATTAGAATATCTTCCTTTGTGAAAATCCTTTCCATGTTTTTTGCCCCTTATGTAATTGGGTTATCAGGCTTTTTCTTCTGGGGGCCTAGTAGTATTTATAAACTTTTGTTATGAAACCCTTGTCTGAGATGGTATTGCCAAATGTGTTTTTGGTTTTTTTTTTTTCCAGTTGGTAGGTTTTCTTTTCACCCTGTTGGAAAAAGGTTTTGATGAGTGCAGAAATTTAATCTTTAGAAAGTACCATTAATCATTTTTATCTTCTCCTTATTGTGCATTTTTAGGTCTTTTGGTCAGCAACTTTAGGCTTTAAAGGCTAGGCCATTTAAACTTGGCCCCAGTTTGTCTCTTATGAACTTTATGGCTTTGGGCTTTACTCTCAGGTCTTTGATTCACCTTGAGTTGATTTTTTGTGTATGGTGTGAGATGTGGATCCTATTTCAGTTTTTTGCAGGTAGCAGTCTAATTTTGCCAGTACCATTTGTTAAAGAGGTTATCATTTCCCCATTCAATAGGTTTTATTTATTTCCTTGTTGCACATAAGTTGACTGTGGATAGATGGGTCCATTTTGGGATTCTCAATCCTGTTCTATTCGTCTATGTGCCTGCCACTGTAAACTGTGTAGTGGGTTTTGAGGTCATGGAGTGCTATGCCTCTCACTTCATTATTATTTTTCAGAAGTGCTTTGTGTATTCTGGGTCTCTTTTTTCTCCAAATAAACTTGACAATTTCCCTTTAATCTACTTGAAAAATGAATTTGATATCTGTATTGGGTATGTTGAAGATGTAGATTTCGTTAGGTAGGATTGTCATTTTTACAATATTGAGAGTTCCTATCGGGGAACAGGGAACATGTTTTCATTTATTTAGGTCTTTTGTTGTGTCTTGCAGATATGTTATGGAGTTTTCTTTGTACAGGTCTTTTGTGTCTCCAGTTAAGTTTATTCCCAAGTATCTCAAACTGTGGTTGGCTCTTGTAGTTGGTATTGCTTTCTTGGTTTCCTTTTCTGTGTTCTCTTTATTGCTGTAGAGAAATCCCATCGACTTTTTTATACTGATCTTCAAAGCCACAGGAACCAAAGTTTGACCTTGAGTCTATCCCACTTGAATTTCAGAACCCTCTCAGGAACAGGTTTGAAGCCTTAAACACTAATGTGCAAAGACGAGATGAGCTGTGGGAACATATCAAGAATATCATCCAGGAAGAATGCAAAAGGTTACAAAGCTGAATTCTTAAGCTGAATAAACTGAAGAATTACAAAGAAAGAAGAGGAAGGAAACACCAAGATGAATGTCAGAAAACACTCTGAATATTGAACTAGAGCACTGAGAAGCCAAAGCAAAGGGAAGAAATCAAGAAATTGGGGAGCTAAACAGAAGATTTCAAAGGGCTACGTGTCAAGACAAAGTAAAATATAATAGTGAAATTTGAAAAAAGCTGGAGTCAGAAAATCAAAACGGTCAAACTCTCTCAGCATTTCTTAAATAGAATCAACTGAAGAAGAAATTCAAGCCTTGGGTTGCAATACTTAAGGATGCTTTAGGCACATTATTAAATGATCCAGGAAGCATTAAAAGAAGATGGAAAGAATATACAGAATCACTATATCAAAAGAATTTGTCTGACACAAGAATTTCATGAAACAACGTATGGGCAAAAGCCTGTGTTGATGTGGGAAGAAGTTCAAGCTGCTCTGAAGGACTTGGCAAAAAATAAGGCCCCAAGAATTGACGGTATACCAATTGACATATTTCAACAAACAGATGCTGCCCTGGATGCATTCACCAAGTTGTGCCAAGAAATCTGGAGGACAGCCACCTGGCAACTGACTGGAAGAGATCTATATTTGTTCCCGTTTCAAAGAAAGGTGATCTGACAGAGTGTGGAAATTATTTAACAATATCGTTAATATTACATGCAAGCAAGATCTTGCTGAAGATTATCCAAAACTGACTGAAACATCACATCAACAGAGAACTGCCAGAAGTGCAGGCTAGGTTTAGAAGGGGCTGTGGTACTAGGGATATTGTAGCTCAGATGAATCTTTGCTGAAAGCAGACTGTGTGGACCACAACAAACTGTAGCTGACTCTGAGAAGAATGGGAATCCTAGAACACTTGACCATTCTTATGCGAAACCTATGTTTGGACTAGGAGGCAATTGTCAGAATAGAGCATAGTTCAAAATCAGGAAGGGTGTACACCAGGGATGTGTCCTATCTCCATACCTTCCCAATCTATATGCAAACAGATCATCCAGGGGACTGGGCTTTATTAGGAGGAATTTGGTGCCAGGATTGGAGGAAGACTCATCAACAACCTGTGTTATGCAGATGACACCACCTTGCTTGTGGAAGCTGAGGAAGGCCTGAAGCGCTTGCTGCAGAAAGTCAAGGACTTCAACCTTAATTATAAATTAAATCTCAACATCAAGAAAACAAAGATTCTCACCACGGGGCTAATTGGCAGCATCATGCTAGACAGTGAAGAGATTTAGATTGTCAACTTGGTTTGGGAAAGTCTGTTGTCAGGGACCTCTCCAGAGTATGGAAGAGTATATGTCAGTCTGGAAACTAAGGTGCAAGTGATCCAGGCTATGGTCATTGCAATTACTTACTATCCATCAGAAAACTGGACAATGATTAGGGATGACAGAAAGAGAATTTATGCCTTTGAGCTGTGGTGCTGGAGAAGAATATTGAATATACTTTGGACTGCTAGGAGAACAAACAAGTTTGTCCTGGAGAGGGAGAAGCCAGGCTGCTTCTCAGAGGCAAGGATTCTGAAGCATTGTCTGATATACTTTGGCCATGTTGGTAAGAGGAAGCTGTCCTTGGTGAGGGATGTCATGCTTGGGAGTGAGGTGGGACAGCACAAGAAAGGAAGACCCTCGATGAGATGGATTGATTCAGTCACTGGGGTAGTGGGGGTAGGTGTGTCAGAGGCAATAAGGTAGCACAGGATAGGGCAGGGTTCAGAACTGTTGTAGAGGATTGTTATGAGTCAAAAGCAACTTGACGTAACAACAAAAAACCCAACATCCTACCACCCTACTAAAATTGGTCCACTAGTTTTTTGGTTGAGTCCTTGGAATTTTCTGTGTATACTATCATATCATCTGAAAATAATGATAGTTTAAGCTCTTTGCTGAACTGGGTGTCTTTTATTTCCTTCTCTTGTCATATTGCCCTAGCAAGCACTTCCGATTTAATATTGAATAGAACTAATGACAATGGACATCCTTTCTCAAATCTAGACCACCTCAAGATTAAACACTGAATTTCATTGTCTTCTCTATCTCATGTGTTTAAACTCAGCCTGCCACATAGTAAGGACCTGGTGAAAGTAGCTGAAGGGGTGAAAGAACACACTTTTCTAAAGCGCTGTGGCCACCTCTCCAGTTCACTACTCAGGATCCACGTCAGCACAATAGAGTTGCTTGCCACTCTCCTTTGACTTTTGAGGTAGCTGTTCAATCTCCACAATAATCTACGTGTTTCCTATTGCCAAAGGGGCCCTTTAGAGTAGTGAGAGAAGATCTTCACCCTGAAACCTACAGCGTCCCTTTTCAGCAGGAAGTAGCTAAGAGAATACGCTGTGCCCTTTTCCTTATGAATCAGGGTGAAGTCTCTCTCAGGGAGGAGTGATAGGGAATGGCAAAGGACACACTGACAAAGGAGATTAATCAGAACTGGTTTTGACTTTCAAGGGGGGAAAAAGAGGAATGAGCTGGGGAGGTAGAGAAAATAGTGCAACAATGAATGAATGGAAATCCAAAATCTATGTAAATGTTCATTAAAATTAATAAAATAAAATTTTAAAAAACGGGGAAAACAACAACAACAAAAAAACAAACTTAGAATAACTGCTACTTAACAGTAGCAAACCTTTGAGCTATAATCATCACTATATATTTATTATTTGAAATATATAATTTTCTTAAATACAGTCTGAAGCCTGGAGATAAGGGAATTCAGAAGAGATATGAGTACAAAGCTGACCTCCTGTGACAGCTCTCTATCTACAGAGACTTGACAGCATGGTGATTGTGTCTGTATTGCTCACATAATTCCAGAACCTACAGTATATACACTATCATTTAAGTATAGATAAATCTAGAATAAGATTTTGATTTTTCTTCTACCGACTATACAAAAACCATATTTTTTTAATTATACTTGTTTATTTACAATATTCCAATATATTTTTTTCCAGAACACATCCTCCCAATTGCCCTCATACCCCCACCCATCAAATTGTACAATGCCATGATTAATCCCCCACCCCCTGCACATCCTCATCCCTCGGCTTCCACCCCCACCCTCGCCCTTGGATCCCTATACTCCTTCTACAATAATGGTTTTATGCAATATTTGTCCTTGTGGGACTGAGTTAGTTCACTCACCATAATGGTCTCCAGTCTTCCCAAGTTAGGTAATGATTTACAAAATCATTGTTCCTGTGTGCTTCATAGTATTCCATATACCATGTTTTCCATGTACCATAATTTCTCAATCCATTAGAATATGGTTGGAAATATGGGATATTTCCATGTTCTTGTGATGGTGAATACGCTGCTATGAACATTGCTGTACAAGTCTCCGTTTGTGCCTCAGTTCTCATTTTCTCAGGGTATATCCCAAGTAGTGGAATAGCTGTGTCATATGGAATTTCTATGTTCAGCTTTTTAAGGAAGCACCATACTGTCTTCCAGAATGGTTGTACCATTTTACAATCCCACCAACAATGTATTAGAGTTCCTTTCTTTCCACTTCCTCTCCAACATTTATTATTTGCTGACTTGGTAAATTTTGCCACTGTTACTGGAGTTGGATGGTACCTCATTGTGGTTTTGGTTTCCATCTCTTCTTTTTCCAGGTATTTTGAGCGTTTCTTCTTGTGTCTGTTTGTCATTTGACTATCTTCCTTTGTGAAAATTCTTTCTATGTCTTTTGCCCATTTTATAATTGGGTTATCAGTCTTTTACTTGTGGAGCCCCAGGTGTAAAGAGACTGCCAAATACCACCAGAAATATATGATCTGAAGAGGATAAAATTGATGAATGGGACCTTCTAAAGATTAAATCCATGTGGGCATCAAAAACTTTGCCAGCAGGGTGGAAAGAAAACCTACCAACTGGGAACAAATATTTGGCAATACTATCTCAGACAGAGACTCATAAAAAAATTCTAAAGAGTGCTTCTGGGCCTCCACAAGAAAGTGACTGATAACCCAATCATATTTATTTTTAAATACAGATAATACAGTTATCATATGATATTGTGCGTAAATTCAGCATGTCAGACAAAATCAAGTCCCTGACAACCTAGACAGGTCCCACACATTGTCGCTGAGGCAGAACCAACTCAGCTGACCACCCCCCACCCCAGGCAGGTGTCTGAGGTTGTAAATTTTATGGCAGGAAATTGCACATCTTTCTCCCATGGAACCACAGAACCACCAGCCAGGCATGGCCTTTGGGTTAACAGCACGGCACGATACAGATGACCCCACCAGAGCGTTCTTGTTCATTTTTTCCCCCTGTCATTGTATGAAGCATGTCTCAGAAAGCCAGCAAGGCTTTGGATGAGCTGCTCATGGTCCTAATGCTGAGGCCTGAGTACATTACGCCAAAGCCAAGTGCAGAGACACAGAGGCTTGGCTATGGCTGAATGAGTTGGAACTTCAGAAAGTAAGGTCTCCCTCTCAACCTGGCTTACCCCAGCTCTCTGAGTGGGTCCTCTGATCCAGCACATCAACCCAAGCAGATGCCTCACGCCACACTCTGATGGCCTGAGTCCCTTCTGCTACTTCTATTAAAAATATGTATTAAAAAATATGTATTTAATTCTCAAATACAGACATGACATTTGAAGCTAAAACAAACAAAACCATATTCTGATTAATAGTAAGCAGAGTAGAATGGCCCTGCCAGGGTCTCACAAAGGCAAGGAATGCTGAGGTAACAGAAATTGAACAGAATATTGGAAAATGTTCCAAGAGCTGGAGGTAGAAAATAAAAATCTCCACTTGAGTAGCAGCTATTTCAAGATTACATATTTGAAGCAAGTAGTTCGTTCCAGTTCAACCCCCTCGCTGGAAATATGCATTTCTACCCAAATAGATGGAACCTGAATCTACATTCTTAACGAGATTCTTGAGGTGGAGAATATGCATTTCTACTCAAATAGACAGAACTCAAATCTACATCTTAACGAGATTCCTGAGGTAGAGTCTGATTCAATCTATCTGGTGCATAAATGCATATGCTTAGCAAAGGGTCAAACCGAAATGGGCCCGTTCAAAGCCCTGGTTTGAAGACAGGCAGACCTAGGTTGGAATATTATTTCTTGCATTGATGCTTGTTGTTATGTACCTTCAATGGAGTATGACTCACAGTGACCCTGTAACAAAAGCTTGGACCCTGGCCCTCTCCTGCACCATCCACAGCTCTGAAATGTTCGAGTCCATTGTTAGAGTCACCATGTCAATCTGTTGTGTTGAAGGTCTTCCTCTCCTTCTCTGAGCCCCACCTTTCCTAGCTAACTGTCTATTTTTCCAAGGACTGACTTCTGACATGTCCAGAGTCTGAGAGACAAGGTTTTACCATTCCCGCCTCTAAGGAGCACCTGGTTGCACTTCCTCCAGACAGACCTGTTTGTTCTTTTGACAGTCTCTGGGCTATCCAGTCCTCTTCTCCTACACCACAGTTTAAAGGCATCAGCACTGCAATTCAAAGGTGTCAATTATCTTTCATTCTTATTCATTGTCTCAACGTTCAGATGCATAGGGAGCAATTGAAAAGAGCTTGGTTTGGATCAGGTGTGTTTTGGCCTTTAACATCTTTGCTCTTTAGCACTTCGGAAAGCTCCTTGACAGCAGATTTCTCTACATGTATTTTGCTTTCTTGACTGCTGCTGTTATGAGTATTGATTATGGATCCAAGTAAAAGTAAATCATTGACAACTTCAATCTTTTCTCCACTGATCATGGTGTTGCCTGTTGGTCCAGTGGTGAGGATTTTTGTTTTTCTTGATGTTGAGGCATAATCTATACATTTATAGTCACTTAATTTCTCTGAAATTTGGGAACATAGACATTCCAGCAGGCAGCAATTAATGGTTATCATGACATGAGTCAGGCATGTTGCTAGCATGTTGTTATGTGCTGTCAAGTCACTTGCGACTCATAGCGACCCTATGTACAACAGCCCTAAACTCTGCTCTGTCCTGTGCCAATC
>NW_006399916.1:7569727-7571560 GCF_000299155.1 Elephantulus edwardii
GCCTCCTGGATAATCTGTTCTGCATATAGGTTGAAAGGTATGGAGACAGGATGCATCCCTGGCGTACGCCCTTCCCAGTTTTGAACCATGCAGTGTTCCCTTGCTCTGTTCTAAATGAGGGACTCCATTTTGTAACCAATATGTCATTTTACAATGCATGCGCCTCTAGAGCAGTAAACTGAAAGCGGTGAGGGAAGGAGGAAAAGAGCCCCCACCCAAACATCAGCCAATCCTGTATTGCCCTGTTTTCGCAGGCTTTCCCCTTTAAAATAGGCGGGACAGCCCAGAATCGGGGCCACGGCCATCTTCCCTGTTGTGTGGGCATGGTTTGGAACGCGGCCCGGATTCGAATCTGAAATAAATTCCCTCTTGCCCTTGCATCGGTGTCGGCTCCTTGGTGACTTGGGGGGAACTGGATTTGGGGCATAACATCTGGGGGTTTTCTGGGATCCCCCAACGGCCCCAACGACCCCTAACCGGAGGGACGAACTGCTGGCCAGATGGGTGAGTGTGTCTATCTGTGTTTTTGTTCTGTACCAAACTGTTCGTGTTGTTTTCTGAATTCGGAGCAGTGAAACGTGGCTAAGGCGGACGCGCTGGGGGGCCACCACTGTGGGGGGCTCGGAAGACGTTCTGAGCCCTATATCTGAGTGCTTGGGTGAGAGTAAAGAACCTCACGCCAGGCTTCTGTCCAAAGAGGCGGTTGAGGTTTTTCCAAGACACCGCTCTTCACCGCTTTCAGCTTTCGAGCCTTGCTTATAGAGGAAGGCTGGAAGACTTGTCTGTTTTGCTAGGACCTTGTTATTTGTCTGTCTGTGTCTTTGTCTTTACTCACTGTTGATGGACGTAATGGGACAGACTACTTCCACCCCCCTAGACCTGGTACTGGGACATTTTAAGGATGCTAGAGAGCGAGCCCATAATCTATCGGTAGAGGTTCGCAAAGGGAAACTAACCACTTTCTGCAGCACAGAATGGCCAGCCTTTGATGTAGGATGGCCGCCAGAAGGGACTTTCGACCTTCCAACCATCACCGCCGTGGAGAAAGTTGTCCTCCAGCCACAGGGTGGACACCCTGACCAGGTCCCTTACATCACTGTCTGGAAGGATTTAGTTACTAACCCGTCTTCTTGGCTTAAATCTTTTCTTCTCCCACAGAAGGTGACCCTCATGGCAACCACAACAGAAAAACTCCGGTTGAAAAAGAATCTGAAGCCCTCTGTGCCTCTTTACCCTATCCTACATGGAGGGGCTGAGGAAAACATTATCTTCCCTCCTCCTTATCCACCACCACCCCAGCTGCTGGGGCCTCAACAGGGGCCTGAACTTCTGGGGCCTGAGCCGGGGCCTGAGCCGGGGCCTGGGCTTCTGGGGCCTGAGCCGGGGCCTGGGCTTCTGGGGCCTCAGCCAGGGCCTGGGCTGCCGGGGCCTTGGCTGGGGCCTGGGCTGCCAGGGCCTCGGCCAGGGCCTGGGCTGCTGGGGCCTCAGCTAGAGCTTAGATCAATGGCACCCAAGCCGCCATCCAGGCCCCCAGCTCCATCAGTATTGGCTACTGGTCCTGCACAAAATACTAGAGGAGCCCTTCAAAGAGGCCCCCCACCCAAAGCAGACTCTACAGTCTTTCCTTTACGGGCTGCAGGACCTGTACAAGCAAACGGAGACCAGCTGTATCATTATTGGCCTTTTGCCACTAGTGATCTCTACAACTGGAAATCTCAAAATGCTCCTTTCTCCGACAATCCTAAAGAGCTGATTAACCTTCTTGAGACTGTTCTGTTTACCCACCAGCCTACCTGGGATGATTGCCAGCAACTACTACAAGTACTGTTCACA
>NW_006399916.1:7581338-7597117 GCF_000299155.1 Elephantulus edwardii
GATCTCTTCCAGTCAGTTGGCCAAGTGGTTGTTCTCCAGACTTCTTGGCACAACTTGGTGAGTACGTCCAGGCCAGCATCTGTTAGCTGAAATATGTCAATTGGTATACCATCTATTCCTGGAGCCTTATTTTTTTTGCCATTTCCTTCAAAGCAGCCTGAACTTCTTTCATCACCATAGGCTCTTGCTCGTATGTTGTCTCATGAAATTCTTCTGTGTCTGCCAATTCCTTTAGATACAGTGACTCAATATATTCTTTCAAAAATAATAGCCAAAGACCCAACAACTTTAGTGTTGGAGAAGGTTCAAATCCCCCTGACCTATTCAATGAATGGACTGACACGTTTACCAGGAAACATTTCTATAAACATGCACAAGGCTTTCACCGTGTAGGTAGATTTCCACCCTGCCTCTCTCCATGGTTTCTACGTAGAAAGCATATAGATGTTTTAATAATTTCAGTCTATTCTCCTGTGATAAGACAACCACATTGTGTCCCTCACTGTTGGGGAGGCAAAGGAGTTAGTGTCTTTCAGGGTATTGGAACTGGAGTGAATGCCCAGAGCCAGAGATGGACCACAGAGGTATAAGGTGAGTCCATCCACACGGTCCTGAGGCCAGGTCTTGTAACCTGATGTTTGTAGGCCTCTTCTTTAATTCAGAACCCTCACAGGGTAGATTCTTAAAACATTCCCAAAAGTACTAGTCTGGCAGTTAATTGGCTATGTGAATGTTCCCAACAAAAGAGAAAGTGGTGATAATAACCACAAGCCACATTCTTATTTGTTTATTAAAAGGTTCTTGTTTTATTGGTTCCACAGTTGCCTGCAAAGAAAAGCATAGGAGAGGAGGTTTTCTCACTGTGCAGGCTTGTGTATGGACCCAGAAAGCAGGTGGGCTGGATTTGCAAATCTGCTTTTGTCTCCTTACAGGCCAGGCTTAAAGGGACAGCTTTTTGTGTGGTTGCTGGTATACAAAATGCAACCTCATTGTAATGTAACTTTAAGAATTTGAAGGGCGAGGGGGGTGGGAGAAGTGCAGCAATGAATGAATGGAAATCCAAAATCTCTGTAAATGCTCATTAAAATTATTTAAAAAAAAGGAATTTGAAGGACATAAAACAGATCCCTTTTCTGGACCATTGTAGTGCTTTGAACTTCTCTCCTCTTGTGCATATCTTATCTTCCTAACAGGATAATGGGTTTTTTATAGGATACAAAACACGTTTCTCCCTACTTATTTCCTCTATACTTTATAACATTTCTATTTTCCTTATAGTACCAAGTAATGAAAATCTATTTGGTGATAGAAAGAATTCAAACAGATAGCATAACAAAAGTTTATACTATGTATACCTGGTTCTTATTGTTCCTTCTACATGAAAATAAAAACAGATGTATAAATATTTGTTATGAAATAGAGAATTTTTAGTACAGATAGCCTCCAATTTGCAGCATAATCTAATTATAAAAAAATTTTGCTTTGGTTTTTAATGCTTTTTTTAACATCTTATCGTTGGTAATATGTACTGCATACAATGTTAATTTTATTTGTAAGTTTATATGTAGTGTTTCCAACCCTCAAATATGAATAAAGATGAGATTTCTAGGTACTTATAATAAATTGGAGTAATAAAAATTTTTAAAAATTAGGTATGTGACATCAGAGTCAACTCATAGCAGAATCATCACAGCATAATCCGATGAAAGTCAGGGACTAAAACTATATGTGAGGCAGTGACATTTAGTGAACACAACTGCCCATTTTCACTTGATATCAGTGTGGATCTTAGAACTGCCATTCATCACCCAGGCGCAGAGCTACAGGTCCACAGTTATTGATGACAGCATAAGGAGGAAGACTACAGCATTCTTGGGAATCCTGAAATCTTTTGGTAACTTTTCTCTCTTAATAATGTAATTCTTTTCCTGATAAATTATACACATGTAAATAAAATAAAAAATTAAAAAAAGAACTTGAAGGAGAAAATATTGTACTTTCTCCAGCACATTGTAGTTCATCTTTGTTTGCTGGCTTAGCAGTGTATTCTGAGCAATGTAAACTTTATGTCCCAATGCTTCCACTGTAGATTGTGGAGCTGATTTTGCATTCTATATTCCAGCTGCTGTAAAAGTTTACCATCCCCGTAGCTGGCACCCTGGAGAGGCCTCCACCTCTGTGTTTTAAATGTGTGCAGTTTAATGGTGTGTACCATGGTTGCCTTATGCTAATAGGGTGAATGAGACATAGTTCATGCTCTTTAGCACACCACCCATTTTCTGTGTGGAAGATGAGCTGAATCACAAGGGGGAAAGGGACGCAGTTCTGGAAGCATTTGAACCATTTGAACGTCCATGTGAAGGATGGCTTAATAAGACAGGGAAGTCATTCTGGACTGGCAAGGCAGTGGGAGGGAGTTATGTTGCCACCCCAAGTGGAGTGGTCTCCATCAATAAGATGCTCCATGGGAGAAAGATGGGCAGTCTCCTCCCATGTGCTCAACAGCCCCTGACAACCCACTGGAGGGTCAGCTAGGAGTTGGTTTGGGCTTGATGTCCATGAATGTGAGGTTCTTTGAAATGCTGCTGCAAGAAGAATTATCCTGAGTAGCTAGCTAGAACTAGCACAAATGTGTTTTCTTCACAGTTTATGTCGGTAGAAATCTGAACTAGGGAGCTGGCTCAAGGGGAACAATTTGTCTCTCTGTCCATCCACCACACTCCCTCTCACTAGAAGAAGGTCCTTGTCGTTTCTGAGTTTCTGCTTTTAAGCAATCTTCAGGTGCAACCGTGACACCTCTTTTCCTCCAGCCTGTCCCACTTCCTTTTAAATCTTTGTTATTTTCATAAATCCTATTTCACTAGGACACTGAAGAAAATGTATTCACAAATTGATGATAATCACAGACACAGCATTAGATTTTATCTATGTAGATTTGAGGGACATACTTAACATTCATATAACAGAGAAACACTTCAAAGACAGAGTGTCCACCATTCTTACTCCAGATCCCACATCTGCATGTCCTCTCTGAGAATTCATGACATTTTCCAACATCCATCTTCAGAGGTAACAGCTCTTCTCAGGATTGGAGAGAGGACAGGAAAGAGAGCCCTGGCTGACTGACTGCTGGACAGAGCTTGTGTAGTCCATGGAATGAAGGAGGAAAGGAGAGGCAATGCATTCTATTTGACTGTGTTTGTAGAACCAAATCCTCACCGGTCTGCATCACATAAGCAATACAGTTTTCCTAGTGGATGATTCTCAAGCCGTAATGTACTGTGTTAGTATCACTAAGAACTGTGAGTTATAACTGGATCAGAAAAATTAGGGAAGATGAGATGGATTTAAAAATCCAAGAATCATTTTAGATACAAGTGAGAATTATTAGATAGGGAACTCTGGTGGCTAGTGGTGAGAAGCTGCACTGCAATCCCGAAAGCACAGGTGTGAATTCACCAGCTGCTCCTTGGGAGAAGGATGGGCCATCTCCTGTGCAATTTAACTGCCTTTGAAAATGCACTGGAAGGTCAACTGGGGGTCAGTTCCAACTCAGTGGCACACAACAACAGCAAAGTTCTATATAGGGAGCTCTGGTGGCACAGCTGTGTGTAGGAGTAGCATTAGCAACTCAAAGGAATATTGTTTTTGAGTTCACCAACTGCTCCACAGGAGAAAGGAGGGCAGTTTCCTACCATGAGCTTTACTGCTTCTGAAAACCCATTGGAGGATCAGCTATGAGCTGATTTTGACTCAGTGGCACATAGCAACAACTATAAAATCTTCTAATTAGTGAAAAGGGGCTGTGCTGTCAACCCAAAGGCCCATGGTTAAACAAAAAGAAAATTTTAAAGCATGACTTGAATAATTTAAATTGGGGTCTGTGACGGAGGCTGGTTGAGGCTCTTACCCTGGCTTTGCCTCTGGTCTCAGTGCCGCTTCCTGTGGGGACTCAGGCCGTGGCTCCTCCTCCCGTGGGAACCACCCTCTCCTACAGGACCTTTGACTTTGCCTCCTGTGTGTGTGGGTGCTGGCCCTCTTTCTCCCTTTTCATCTGAAAGGGAAGAAGAGTCACCACTCTGCTTGTTAGACCACGCTGAACAGGCTGTGCTAATTGCTGAGCACCAGCAGCTCTGGCTGACCGCCCTGCGTGGAGCTGCCCTTGTGGCCAGTAGAGCCTTTCCTTGAGCCTTAAACAGTCTTTTTGAAAATGGCCAGCACTCTTAGAAAAGCAGTAAACATTCTCCCTTGTAGGTCTGTGAAACTGGGGCAGCACTTACCACTTTACTCTTGTTACTTTGTTCTGCATTTGCTGCAGGTTTAGAGCTATTATTTTGAAAGTTGGTTGTTGTTGTTTTTTTTTTTTCTTTTTAACTCACATTTCCAATTCCTTTCATCTTCAATTTGCGCTAACTTGTAAGGTGTGTTGTGTGCCACTAAGTAGAAACCAACCCATAGCTGAGTCTCCAGTGGGTTTTCAGAGGCAGTTAATCACATGGGAAGAGATTGCATATCCTTCTCCCTCAGAGAAGGTGGTGGATTTGAACCGTGTGCCCCTGGGATTGCAGCACAGTTTCTTACCAGTAGGCCACCAGGCCAATTCAGATGGATGCATACTTTCCCAATTTAAGTGATGCCTTTTTACTAACTGTTGTGGAATGTTGGAGAGGAAGAAAGGGAGGGCCTCTAGCCAGGACAGATCGCCTAAGCTCTGGATAAGTGCAAGCCTCCCAACGGCCTTTAATACAGGGTAGAGAAAGGTCCCCTGTGTTTGGCTGTAAAGCTTGAGAAAGCTTGCCGCCTGGGAAGATAGCTGCGGTGTCTGTTGAGCTGGGAGTGGTCCGCATGAGGCTGAGATTCTCCTAACCAATCCACATGTCCCACGTCTGTAAGCCCACCCTATCCTGTTTTCTGTGTATATAACTGCAGTGCTTAACCCAATAAAATTGAGCTGGATTGACTCTCTGATCCTCTCCCAGAGTAGTGTATCTCCGTTGTGCTTACCCCCATCAGGTGTCTCTGTAGGTTGCTGGCGAACAGACAGTGACAACTAACACTTCTAATCTTGGCAATAAGCCTCCTTGAAACATAGAATGAAACACAGGTAGGCAATCTTTAGCAGCAACTTTGGACCTGAATACTCTTCAGTTTTCTGAATCTGTCCATGTGCATAGCCATGTTCTCCCTTCTCTTGCACCTTTGCCCAATCAACTTTTTTAGGAAAAACCTTTCGAAATGCACTGGGGAGCGAGGTGGCCAGCTCTTTCCTATATTACTGGTTTTGCAGCTTGAGTGTCCAGTTGAAATGCAATATTCTGTGCTGGGTGTTAAAATCTCTTAGGGCTAGCTAGCAGCCGTCAATTAGAACCCTTCAGAGTCCACCGTTGTGAACAGTTTTGAGGAGTACCAATATTCATTGGGACATTCACTTGGAGATTAGCATGCTCCTATGCAGCAGGATCTCTTCTGGAGGTCTAACCAATCAACTTTGGAGGGTTTCATTTTAAGATTAGCACATTAGGCCTCTGGGCTTAATATTGCTGTTGTGTTGTTGTTAGGTGCTGTCGAGTAGAGTATGACCCATGATGACCCTACGAACAACAACAGATCTGAACCCAGTCCTATTCTGTGCCATCCTCATACTTCTTGATCCATTGCGGCAGTGGCAGTGTGCTACTGTGTCAATCCACCTTGTTGAGAGTTTTCCTCTCTTTCACCGACCTTCTCCAAGGAATAGCCACTCCTAGCAACATGCCCAAAGTATGTGAGGTGAAGGTTTATTATCTTTGCCTTCAGAGAGCACTCTAGTGGCACTTTCTCAAGACATACATGCTTGTTCTTTTGGCGTCCATGGGATGCTCAGCGCTCTTCTCCAACACCACAGCTCAAAGGTATCAGTTCTTCTGTCATCCGTAGTCATTGTCCAGCTCTCAGATGCATAGCAAGTGATTGGAAGGATCATGGCCTGAATCAGATGCACCTTAATCATCAAACTGATACCATTACTCCTCAATAATTTATAGAGGACCCTAAATGCAGATTTTTCCAGTGCAATACATCTCCTGATTTCCCAACTGCTGGTACTATAGATGTTGATTGTGGATCCAAGTAAGATGATTGTTGACAGTTTCAATCTCTTCTCCATCTATCGTGATGTTGCGTATTGATCCAGTGGTAAGAATTTTTGGTTTCTGACGATGAGATTCAATGCATATTGAAGGCTGATCTTCTGTAATATGTGCTTCAAATCAATCCTGCTTGAACTTCTGGCAGTTCCCTATCTGGATACTGTTCCAGCCATTTTTCATGATCTTTAGCAGTATCTTGCTTACATGCGATATTATTGATATTGTTTGATAGTTTCCATGTCAAACTTAATGTAGCATTTTTTAGTTAACATACTAAGTCTCTGGGTCTGATAATGGCATAGGCTGAGGGCCACAAGTTCTCCTCTGACACATGCTTGCTATCTTCTGACCTATAGCTTACCTTTCTAAGCTTCACTCCATATTTCTAACAATTTTTGTTAACATTAATACATATTTGTTAACTTCTAATATTATAAATTTAAGTTTCTGTTTTTCTACTAATATGATAGGTAGACATTATACCACCACATAATCTTACTTCATCTTACTTGGATCCACAATAAATATACTTGGTACCAGCAGTCAGCATATCAGGAGATGTATTATACTGCGAAGTCTGGAGTTTGGGACCTTTCCATGTTTCTGAGGAACAATGATGTCAGTTTGAAAACTAAGGTGCAACTGATTTTTTTCAATCACTTGCTATACATCCAAGAGCTGGAAAATAACTAAGGATGACAAAAGAAGAATTGATGCCTTTGAGCTGTGGTGTTGGGGGAGAGTACTGAATATCCACTGGACTACCAAAAGAACAAACATGTATGTCCCGGAGAAGGGGCAGTCGGAGTGCTTCCTGGAGGCAAAGAGGCTTCATCTCACATACTTTGGGCATATTGCCAGGAGGGACAGTCCTTGGAGAAGGATATAATGCTTGGGAAGGATGGTATACAAGAGGAAGGTGCCCTCAAGGAGATGGAGTGTGTCAGAGATTATGAAGATGGTACAGAATAGGGCAGGGCTCAGATCTGCTGTTCATAGGGTCATTGTGAGTCAGATTTGACTCAACAGTGCCTAATAACAACCACATTCTTATCTTCACACAGCTACTTCTGGCCATGCTTACCACAGCAATCATAATAATGATGACACAGCAAACTTACATTAATTTCTTAACATTTAGCTAACTAACATATGCTCTTGTTGTGTTGTCGTATGTGCTGCTGAGTTGCCTGGGACTCGTAGTGACCCTTTGCCCAATAGCTGTGAACCCTGCCATATCCTGAGCTAGTCTCACTATCTCTGACATATCTAACCCCATTATCAGCTACTCTGTCAATCCGTCTCATCCAGGGTCTTCCTCTCCTGCACAGTCCCTCCATCCTTCCAAGCATGATATCCTTCTCCAAGGACTGGTCACTTCTGGCTACATGCCCAAAGTATGTGAGAAGGAACTTCCAAATCCTAGCCTCCAGGGAGCTGACTGGTTTAACCCTCTCCAGGACAAACCTGTTTGCTCTTTTTGCAGTCCAAGGAGTGTTCAACACTCTTCACCAGAACCACAACTCAAAGACATCAATCCTCCTTCTGTCGTCTTTATGCTTTTAGCACTTCATATATTCTAAACCTTATCATTACAGACTCCATTTTATATTTCTAACAATATGCTCTTAACAATGAGTCTCCAACCCAAGCGGCCAAATGCCATTGCTGTCCGTAAGAACTGTTGACGCTCCTTTCTTTGTGGTTGCCTGAATCGTTAGAGGTCTCACCCACTCCCTTGTGCTCCCCTTCCTTATGTCCAGCTCGTGTTGTGTTCTCCTTGTTTCATTCCAGATTATTCTACACTGTGTCTGTCTTATTTGGAATTCTGTGACAGTGTCTTTATGTGTTCCTCAAGCAGAAATGCTACCTCCAATTTTCTAAAATGACCACAGTGTGCTGAACTGCCCAACAATTCATGGCCTTTCTCTTCCCTTTGTGGCTTTCATTCAGGTTCTCCTTCCAGTCTGTGACTGATCAAATTCTGTAGCCCTCCATGGAAGTTCCCAGTTCCTATATTAGAATGTGGACCTGCTTCACTTAGTGTCATGAGTGTCTTCTGTAAAGCACTAGGATGGTGTGTCTAGGCGAGCTGTCCCATTTCCCTGTCTTTTCTCTGTTTTTAATCAGTTACTTTGTAAGTATGATAAATTATCAGGAAGTTTTGACCTAAGAGTAGCTTTTTATTGTCTAGAAACTTTTATTTCCCTGTTATTTTTTTACATCACAAGAAAAGCCATAAAACCACTGTGGTGCAAACTTCTCACTGTAGGAACTAAGTAGCTGCAACCTGGCTCCCATAAAGTGTGAGAACCCCCTTTGCCACTGGGCAGGGAATCAGAGGAGGGTGGACTTGGATGTCGAGTCGGATGAGAAGATATGATGAAGCCTTCCTTCATGGATTTTCTCTGGATATTGACAGATAATGAAGTCTCACATATTTCAGATCGAGGCCAATGGCACTGAGGGGTCTACAGCTCAGAGGAAGGCTCAGAATGTGCATTTTCTGGACTCTTTCTTCTCCATGTTGGCTCAGAGCTTTCCCTTCCCATGTCTGTACATCACCCTACTGCCCAAGAGAAGCTTTCCTGGCACACCATAGTGGCATATCTTGATGGTGACAGGCCAGATGGAAGACACAGGGTTGAGTTGAGCCTGCTTTATGTACTGCACTGTGAATCTTGTCCATCAACCCACCTCCAGTTACCAGGGCAGGCAAGTCTTGGGTAGGAAGAGATCCTGTAGCTCTGACTCTTCTAAAGTGTTTTACACAAATATAAAAACAAAGAGGCATCAAAACATTCTTTTTCTCATATCTTATCCTTCTTCTCAAAATCTAATTGCTCATTCTCTTAATATTAGACCCAGCCATCTGTCCCATTAGTACCACTTTAACTTTTACCATATGATTCTTTCTCTGTGCACTAAATCTACTCTCAGAAACAAGAGCAATCTGTCACAGGCCTGGCTGTCCTTCTTTCTATTCTCTCTATATCCAAAATGTATCTTAAAATGTTGTGTATTTTTTAAATTTTAATTGAGATTTTATTGTAAGTTTATAAAGAATTTGGATTTCCATTCATTCATTGTTGCACATTCCCACCCCCCACCTCCCTCCCAAGTTTTTTTCTTCTTTAGAAAAAAAGTTCTTTCTTTGTTATACAGCCCCCCACAGACTAATTTACTATGGAGCTCTTATTCTGGACTCTTGTCACACCAATAATACCTAATCATATATTACGTTTATACTGTCCTCTCCCTAATCCATTTGAATGCCATGTACCTTATTTATTCCTTCTTTTCTTAGTTTCCCCCCAAGTCCCCTGTCAGTCTTGTGTTAGAACAGTGGCATTATACAGTATTTGTCTTTTTGTGACTGAGCTATTTCACCCAGCATAATGTCCTCTATGGTTACCCATTTTGTATAATATTTCATGAGTTCTTTGGTTTTCAGTGCTGCATAATATTTCACTGTGTGAATATACCACAGCTTCTCTATCCATTAATTTGTTGATGGACACTTGGGTTGTTTCCAACTCTTTGCTATAGTGAGCAAAGCAGCAATAAACATGGCTGTGCATATATCTTTATGGATGGCAGTTCTGGTTTCTTTAGGGTATTTTCCCAGTAGTGGAATTGCTGGGTCAAACAGTATTTCTATTTCCAACTTTTTTTTTAATTTAGGTTGTTTATTTTTCATTTCAATGAACATCTACAGAGATTTTGGGATTCCATTCATTCATTGTTGCACCCTTTTCCCCGCACAAACCCAACTTTTTGATGAAGCGCCATACTGCCTTTCATAGTGGTTGCACCATTTTACACTCCCACCAAGAGTGAGTAAGTATTCCAGTTTCTCCACAACCTCTCCAGCATTTGTTGTTTGCTGTTCTGTTAAATTTGCTATTCCTACTGGAGTGAGATGATATCTCATAGTAGTTTTGATCTTAAAATGTTTCATTATTATTATTTTGGTATTATCTTTTCCCAGTAAACAGGCAAATAAAATAGTATAAAGGGAAACAGAATAGGTTTCTGTTGTCATCAAAAGAGCGTTATACACAAGATCAAGGCTCTGTAGAGACAGTCAGTGCAAATCACAACAGATCTACAGTTAATGAGAGGAAGGAATGGCATGTTTATGAAAATTCAGCGGGAAAGAGCATCCTGGAGCCAAGATCACTCAGTATTCATCAGTGGAATTTTGGTGCTAGACCAGTAATGAAGATTGCCAGCCTTCCTGGGACTATAGCACCTTACAGTGTCTCCCAGTGGGCTGGATATGTCACACTTAATCCGTGTGTGGACCCAGAGCCTCAACCTATGCAGTAGAAGCAGAAAGAAGGTTGGTGTCAGGACAAAGCCTCCAGTCTACCTGGACAGAAAAACAGCTTCCTGTGTTGTCTAGTGTGTGCCAATCAGAGAGAAGAGGCTTAAAGGAAAAGGTCTGGGAGAGAGAAGCTGCTATCGCCATCACCAACTGGGGATTGGACTATTGTGATCCACAGAATTTTCATCTGTGCATGATTTTGAGGAGATCATGAATGCTTTTTAACAAGTCATCTCAGCCTGTGAGCTCTACAGAAGCCGTTAGGTCTCATAACAACAAACATACCTCCAATGATAGACTGAGTGGCTATGCTTGAGGTTTATTGGTTAAATTAAAACCAAGGTTTCCCATGAACACAGCATGAAATTGTTAATAACAACAGTACTATTGATAATAGCAATACTTCTCAGTTAATTGGTTAACCATGCAAACTATTAGAAGGAAGTCTAATATTCATTATTATCAAGCTATCCAATTTTATTGTTGTTATTGTTTGGTGCCATTGAGTCAAGCATGACCTTATGAATAACAGATCTGAATCTTTCCTATCCTGAACCATCCTCATCATTTCTGAGAAGCCGAAGTCCATTGTTATATCCACTGTGTCAATCCATTATTGAGGGTCTTCCTCTCTTTCTCTGACCTTCTAGCTTTCCCAGCATTATGTTTTTGTCCAAGGACTGACCACTCCTGACAAAATGCCTGGAATATGTGAAAAAGATTTTCACCATCCTAGTCTCTAAGTAGCGCCTTGGATGGTGGATTTATTAGTTCTTTTGGCAGTTCGTGGGATATGCGATATTCTTCTCAAACATCACAGTTCAAAGGTATTGATACTTCTATCTTTTTTAAATTTTATTGGGATTTTAACAAAAGCTTACAGAGAAATTATCTTTTCTTTCGTTCGTTGTTGCACAATTTACCCCCTCTCCCGCCCTTCCCCCTCCCCAAGTTGACTTTTTAAAAATACTAGTTTATTTACAAAATTCTAATACTTTGTTTTCAAGAACAGATTTTTCCAATTTCCCTCACCCCTGCCCATCAAATTGTCCACTCCATGATTAATTCCCCCTCCCCTGCACATCCTCTTCCCTCTGTTTTCTCCCACCCCTCTCCCCTTGGACCCTTATACTCATTCTACAATAATGGTTTTATGACTTCTTTAGTTATTGTTCAATTTTCAGATGCATAGAAATCAATTGAGAAGCCCATGGCTTAGATAAGTTGTTCATTAGTCTTTAAACAAATATTTTTACTCTTTAGCACTTTGGAGAGCTTCTTAACAGCAAATTTGCCCAACACAAAATGTCTTTTGATTTCTTCACTGCTTCTGCCATGAGTGTTGATTGTAGATCTGAGTAAAATGAAATCCTTGACAACTTCAGTCTTTTTCCCATCTACCATATTGGTGCCTATTGACCTCGTGGTGAGGATCTTTGTTTTCCTGATGCTGAGATGTAATGCATATTTTAGGTTGTAGTTGGGATCTCCTGCAATAAAGGAAGAATCCCCTTAGTGGACCACAAGTACTTCATATTTGCCTTATCCTACTTAACTATATTGTAAGAGTTAAAAAACAAAACAAAACAAAAAAACAAACCCAACACCACCACACCACCAATAGCTTAGTAGGTTCACATCAAGTAAGTCACTGCATTGTACATTTTAAAAAGAATCACTGCATGAATAACTCATTTTATCTTTTTCATACAATCTCAGTGGAATAAGAAGTATTATCATCCAAATCTATGGAGAGAAAAACTGAGGTTAGCGTGGTAAAGTCCTTTCCTGATAGTCACATTGGCACTTAGTAAGACAATGAGGGAACAACTGCAAATTTTCACTTCCTCTTCTTTTATTAATTCCATGTTTAGAAACTACCAACAACAAAAGCAAAAAGCAGTTGATTTTACAGTACATGTGTTTACTTATCTCTAAGTATATTGTTGTGTTGTTATAGGCTCTTGTGTTAAATACAACTCATAGTAACCCTATGGGAAAGAACTGTGAACCTTGCCCTATCCTGCATGTCCTCACCATCCCCCCACTTCCCAGACCGTTGTGATAACCAGTGTGTCGACCCACTTTGTTTAGTCTTCCTCTCTTTCTCTGATCCTCTCCATTTTCCAAATGATGTATTGTCCCAAGGTTCCTAATAACAACATGCCCAAAATATATGAGATGAAGCTATGAAGCTTCTCCATCTTTATCTCTAGGAAGTAATCTGGTTGCACTTTCTCCAAGATATATCTGTTTGTTCTTTGGGTCATACAGGGGATGTTGTTGTTGTTGTTATGTACTGTTGAGTCACTTGCGACTCATAATGACCCTATGTACAGCAGCCCTAAACCCTGCTTTATTCTGTGCCAATTGCACTGCCTCTGACACACCCATCCCGATTACCCCAGTAACTGAATCCATCCATCTCATAGAGGGTCCTCCCCTCCTGCACTGTCCCTCCACCCTCCCAAGCTTGATGTCCCTCTCCAAGGACCTCTCCCTCCTTACAACATGTCCAAAGTATGTCAGATGAAGCCCCAGAATCCTTGCCTCCAAGGAGCAGCCTCGTTTAACCCTCTCAAGGATGAATCTGTTTGTTTTCTTGGCAGCTCATGGTACCTTCAATACTCTTCTCCAGCACCACAGCTCAAAGGCGTCAATTCTCCTTCTATCCTCCTTAGTCGTTGTCCAACTCTCTGATGCATAACAAGTGATTGCAAAGACCATAGCCTGTATCAGATGCACCTTAGTCTCCAGAGTGACACCATTGCTCTTTAGTATTTTGGAGAGGTCCCTAACAGCAGATTTTCCCATCGCAATGCGTCATTTAATTTCCTGGCTACTGGTGCCAAGAGTGTTGACTGTGGAGCCAAGCAGACTAAAGGTGTGAACAATCTCAATCTCTTCACCATCCATCCTGATGCTGCCAATTGGTTCAGTGGTGAGAATCTTTGTCTTCTTGACATTGAGCCTCAATCCATACTGAAGGCTGCAGTCCTTGACCCTCCGCAGTAAGCGTTCAATGGAATATGCAATACTATTGTCTAATGAGAGCTCATATGCAGACAGGACACATCCCTGGCATACACGCTTCCCAATTTTGAACCATGCAGTGTTTCCTTGCTCTGTTCTGACGACTGCCCCCTAGTGCAAGTGTAGGTTTTGCTTTAGAAAGATCAGGTGTTCTGGGATTCCCATTCTTCTCAGAGTCAGCCACAGTTTGTTATGATCCACAGAGTCAAACGCCTCTGCATAATCAATGAAACACAGATAGACATTCTTCAGGTATTCCCTGCTTTCAGCTAAGGGAAATATGTCAATTGGTATACCATCTATTCCTGGGGTCTTATTTTTTTTGCTATTTCCTTCAAAGCAGCTTGAACTTCTTCCTTCATTGCCATAGGCTCATACGTTGTTTCATGAAATTCTTTTGTGTCTGCCAATTCCTTTCGATACAGTGACTCAGTATATTCTTTCCATCTTATTTTAATACTTACTGGATCATTTAATATTATTCCGAAAGCATCAGATACAGCTGTCAGATTAAGAGTTGGACAATGGAGGATAAATGCTGAAGGGATTCGGTAGAAGTGAAGGGGTATCCTGGTGGAGGGTGTAGGTGGGAAATAAGTGGGTCAACACACTGGGCCAAGGGCAGGGACAACACTGTAATTAATGGTTAACTCCACAATGAGGAATTTAGCATTCACGGTTCTATAAATTGCTTATCTGTAAGATACTCCTCTAAATCTGAACATTCAGATTAAGATAGACTAGGAAAAAGGATTGGCCATCCACTTCTGAAATAGCAGGCCTCTGAAAACCCTATGTACCACAGAACAGACTAACAGAGAGGGCAACGAAGTAAAACTTTAAAGTATGGAAACACAAAGGAAGAGGAACAGTTTTAAGACACTAGTGATTGGAACATGAAATGTGAGAACTATGAATGTAGGAAAATCAGACATTGTTAAGAAAGAAAGGGAACGCATAAATATTGACATACTAGGCATTGGAGAGATGAGATGGACTGGCATGGGGCATTTTGAGTCAGATGATCATATATTACTCCGGAGAAGAAAAGGCGAGGAAAAATGGAGTTATAGTAAAAAAAAAAGTAATTTCTAGATCTATCTTGAAGTACAACATTATGAGTGACAGGATAATATCCACATGCTTACAAGGAAGTCCATTGAATACCACTATCATTCAGATATATGTACCAACAACCAGAGCCAAAGAAGAAGAAATAGATGATTTCTACTAACTTTTATAGTAGCAGATCGATCGAACATGCAATCAAGATGCTTTGATAATAATGGGTAACTGGAATGCAAAAGTTGGGAACAGAGAAGAAGAATCAGTAGTGGGAAAACATGAATTTGGTGAGAGAAATGAAGCTGGAGATAGAATGATTGAATTTTGCACAATCAATGACCTATTCATTGCAAATACGTTTTATAAGAAACATGAATGCAGGTTACACACATGGATTTCACCCGATGGTATGCATAGGAATCAGATCGATTACATCTGTGGGGGGAAAAAACACTGTAGAAGCTCAATATCAGCTGTGAAAACAAGGCCAGGAGCTGATTGTGGAACAGACCACCAGCTACTCATATGCAAGTTCAAGCTGAAGCTGAGGAAAATTAAATCGAATCCACAGGAACCAAAATATGACTTTGAGTCTATCCCACCTAAATTTCAGAACCATCTCAGGAACAGGTTTGAGGCATTGAACACTAATGAGCGAAGACCAGATGAGCTCTGGAAGGATGTCAAATGTATCATCCAGGAAGAGTACAAATGGTCATTACAAAGACAGAAGAGAGAGGGAAAAAAAAAGACCAAAATGGATCTCAGAAGAAACTCTGAAGATTGTACTGGAGCGCAGAGAAGCCAAAGCACAAGGAAGAATTCAAGATACTAAAGAGCTGAACAGAAGATTACAAAGGGCAGCACGGGATGACAAAGCAAAATATTACAAAGAAATGTGCAAGGAGCTGGAGACAGAAAATCAAAAGGGCCAAACTCGCTCAGCATTTCTTAGGCTCAAGGAAGTGAAGAACAAATTGAAACCTCGAGTTGCTGTAATCAAGGATGCTTTAGGTAGAATATTAAATTATCCAGGAAGTATTAAAAGAAGATGGAAAGAATATACTGAGTCACTGTATCGAAAGGAATTGGCAGACATAGAAGAATTTCATGAAACAACATATGAGCAAGAGCCTATGGCAATGAAGGAAGAAGTTCAAGCTGCTTTGAAGGAAATAGCAAAAAATAAGGCCCCAGGAATAGATGGTATACCAATTGAAGTA
>NW_006399916.1:7598867-7600322 GCF_000299155.1 Elephantulus edwardii
ATCAAAGTAAAAATGAAATTGTTAACAACTTCCATCTTTTTTCCTATCATGATGTGGCCTATTGGTTCACTGGCGAGGATTTTTATATTTTTTATGTTGAGATCTAGTTCATTTCTAAACGTATAGAATAACTGCATGGAAATTATTAACTCATTGCTGAATGTTGACTGAATGAGTTGCTTTTTCTGATTCTGTTTCCTTATTCAAAAAAGTAATAATGGGCATGGTAATTGTTCTTGTTGTTCTTATTGTTATGTGCCATTGAGTCACCTGAAACTCATAGCAACCCTAAGTACAACAGCCCTAAACCCTGCTCTATCCCGTGCCAAACGTATTGTCTCCAAAGCATCTATCCCCCTTACCCCCGTCATTGAATCAATCCACCTCATTGAGGGTCTTCCTCTCCTGCGCTGTCCATCCACCCTCCACCAAGGACGTGACCTATCTCCATATCATTTATCTGGGAACCTAGGCTCTATGAGGAGAAATGTGGCATCAGGACTGATGGAAGACTCATCAACAACCTGTGTTATGCAGATAACACAGCCCTGCTTGCTGAAACTGAGGAGGACCTGAAATGCTTGCTGCAGAGGGTAAAGGACTGCAGCCTTCAATATGGATTCAAGCTCAATATCAAGAAGACTAAGATTCTCACCACTGGGCCAATTGGTGGTATCATGGGATGATAACAAGATTGAGATTGTTGACAGCTTCGGTTTGCTTGGCTCTAAAAGAAGCACTCTGGGTACCAGCAGCCAGGAAATTAAAAGATTAATTGCATTGGGAAAGTCTACTGTCAGAGACCTCTCCAAAGTACTGAAGAACAACGATGTCAGTCTGGAGACTAATGTGCATCTGATACAGGCCATGGTCTTTGCAATTATTTGCTATGCATCAGGAAGCTGGACAATGACTTGGATAATAGAAGAAGAATTGATGCCTTTGAGCTGTGGTGCTGGAGAAGAATGCTGAAGGACGCTAGGAGAAGAATGCTAGGAGAACAAACAAGTTCATCTTGGAGAGGGTAAAGCCAGGCTGCTCCTTGGAGGCAAGGATTCTGAAGCTTCCTCTGACATACTTTGGACATGTTGCAAGGTGGGATTAGTCCTTGGAGAGGGACAGCAGTAGTAATTAATGATATAAAATACAGTGCATATGAATGGTTGTGTGAAGCAATGTAAAGAAAAGATTGTATAAAACACAATATACACGAATGAGACCCAAATGCAAACAATAAAAAAGTTTAAAAAATTATTATGGTACTACCACAAGTCACCATGCAGCAGCCTGCTGTTCACATACGAGGTCAAGACTCTTTGACTGTCTCCATGTTGGCATCTGTTCTTCCTCAAGAGCAAAAGCTAATGTTGGTGAAAGGTTGTTTCACTTTATTCGAGCTATATGACAAAAAATAAGGCTCCAAGAATAGATGGTATACCAATTGACATATTTCAG
>NW_006399916.1:7601407-7604353 GCF_000299155.1 Elephantulus edwardii
GGTGGCTCCTTGGAGGCAAGGATTCTGAGGCTCCGTTTAACATACTTTGGACATGTTGTGAGGAGAGACCGGTCCTTGGACAAGGACATCATGCTTGGGAGGGTGGAGGGACAGTGCAGGAGGGGAAGGCCTCTATGAGGTGGATTGATTCCGTGACTGGGACAATCGGGATGGGAGTGTCAGAGACAGTGTGATTGGCACAGGACAGAGCAAAGTTTAGGGCTATTGTACATAGGGTCTCTATGAGTCGCAAGCGACTCGACGGCACATAACAACAACAACAACAATAACAACAACATGCATCCTACTGTTGCTGGTAAAGTCACTGGTATGTTGTTGGAGACGGATAATCTGAACTTCTTCATAGGCTTGAGTCTCCAGAGTCCCTTTGTTCAAAAGTTCATGAAGCTGTAGCTCTACTACTGTTAGGGTGGTGTTCATAAATTCAGGTTTATTCAAACATGGTATGTTTTGCAAAACGGGCATCATGTGCCTCCAGCCTGCAAAACTGGTTGGACTACAGATAAGCATTTGCTTTGCCCTAGAATCCTACTTCCCTTTCTCTATAGCTATGTGAAGTACTATAAATTGCCTGTTTACCAGGAAAGGAAATGCTTCTTTCTTTGATTAGCATTTACCTCTTTGAAACAGTTCATCCTGGCTGTATGTTTAGCAGGAGGGGAAATACATCTTTTCCTGGATTAGCATTTACATTTTGAAACAGTATTTTCTTAGTCATATGTAAACTATATCACAAGTTGTCTGTTTACCAGCAACTGTTTGAAAACTGTTTTCTGGGAGTATAAAAATCCAATAATTTTGAATTAGCAATAGTAATATGTTAAGTAGACTAACACCTAACCCAGTGAAAACGTTGAATCTTACGTAGCCAGAAAATGCCAGGGTTAGCACAACCCTGGTCCCAGATTACTTTTTCCTTTTAAAAAAAGAGGAAGGAAAGTAAAATATAAAAACAAATTAATGTTTTATAGACCTTGGGAAAAGGATTATTAGCAAAGTACAAATATTTAAAGCATTTCTTTCTTTAATTTTTTTAAAAAGTATTTACTCTGCGCAGTGGGCCACCCTTCCCTTTCCCCCCTCCCCTCCCCGTTCCTTCTCCCTAACCCCCTCCCCCACTACCCCCGCCCCCAACTCTCCATCCCCTTCTCTTCGGTTCTCGGAGGACCCCGTCCTAGCCCGACCTGTTTCGGCCTGCAGCCTCTGCGAAGCCGTCGGTGCCGCTCACCGTCCATGTGGGCCCCCGAGGGCTGCCCACCCCTGTCCCCGCCCCCCCCCCCTGCTCCCCGCTCCGCTGGGCTTTCCCCTTGCCTGGGGTGGCCTTCTGAGCCGCTCGCTCGGTGTCCCTCTCTCCAGCCTTTCCTGCCACTCGGGGCCCCCTTCCCCCTCCCGGAGGCGAGGCGGGGGGCTCCCCCCGGGGGGGGCTGGCGGAGCTGGGCCACGGGGGCCCCGCGGCCAGCGGTGCCAGGGTCATACGGATGATGCGGACGCAGTGTCTGCTGGGGCTGCGCACGTTCGTGGCCTTCGCCGCCAAGCTCTGGAGCTTCTTCATTTACCTTTTGCGGAGGCAGATCCGCACTGTAATCCAGTACCAAACAGTTCGATATGATATCCTTCCCTTATCTCCTGTATCCCGGAATCAGTTAGGCCAGGTGAAGAGGAAGATCCTGGTACTGGATCTGGATGAGACACTTAGTCACTCACACCACGATGGGGTTCTGAGGCCCACAGTCCACCCTGGACCTCTGCCTGACTTCATCCTTAAGGTGTTAATAAACAAGCATCCTGTCCGGTTTTTTGTACATAAGAGACCTCATGTGGATTTCTTCCTAGAAGAGGTGAGACACTGGTATGAGCTGGTAGTATTCACAGCAAGCATGGAGATCTATGGTTCTGCTGTGGCAGACAAACTGGATAACAGCAGAAACATTCTCAAGAGGAGATACTACAGACAACACTGCACTTTGGAGTTGGGCAGCTACATTAAAGACCTCTCTGTGGTCCACAGTGACCTCTCCAGCATTGTGATCCCGGACAACTCCCCAGAAGCTTACAGGAGCCATCCAGACAACGCCATCCCCATTAAGTCCTGGTTCAGTGACCCCAGCGACACTGCTCTTCTCAACTTGCTCCCAATATTAGATGCCCTCAGGTTCACCGCTGATGTTCGGTCTGTGCTGAGTCGAAACCTTCACCAACATAGGCTCTGGTGACAGCTGTTCCCCCTCCACCTGAGTTGGGGTAGGGGGAGAGGGACAGGGAGCCCTCGGATTGCCATCTGATCTGTCAAGTTATGAGGACTGCTTGGGCAGGGTCTGCCCCTCCCACCCTCTGTCCCCTGAAAGATACAAACTCTTCCTGGAGTCTGGATGGACACGTGGGCCGGACCCTAAAGCAGCCTCACTCTTTACTTCGTGTTCACACTTCCTGAAAACTCAGACTAGGATACAAGCGGAAGCCTGGGAATGCTGGAACCGTGTTGTGATGGCAAGGCCGGACTGGCCAGATTGAAGAGAGAAGAGATACACAGAAGGTGATTCTGGAGGCTCAGAGAGAAGCCAAACCAGCTTTGTTGTGATTTGATTTTTTTAAAAAACTCTCGTACAAAACTGAAAAAGAAAAAAAAGTATTTACTGTGCAATACTTCAGAATGCCACTTCTGGTTTAGATGACAAATTTTATAACTGAGCAAGGGAACAAAATTTGGATTACAAAATTCTTGCTATACAAAGTACTCCTTAAAAATAGAAGAAAGGTAGGAGGGATCTCACTTCCTGATTTCAAATCCTACTACACTGCCGTGGTTAAGAAAGCATGGTACTGGTACAATGACAGACACGTAGATCAATGGAATAGAATTGAGAACCTGGAAATCAGCCCATCTACCTATGATCAACTGATTTTTGACAAGGAGATGAAATCAGT
>NW_006399916.1:7604653-7606531 GCF_000299155.1 Elephantulus edwardii
AAATCCCTATGCACATCCAAAAACTTCTCCAACAGGGTAAAAAGGGAAGCCACAGCCTGGGGAAAAGTATTTGGTAATGACGTGTCAGATAAGGGGCTTAAATCTAGAATTTATAAAATGCTCCAGCACCACAAGATAAATGTAAATAATCCAATTAAAAAATGGGCACAGGATATGAACAGATACTTCATCCAAGAAGACATTCAGATGGTGAACAAACACTTGAAGAAATGTTCAAAATCCCTACCTCTAAGAGAGATGCAAATCAAAGCAACTATGAGATATCATCTCACCCCAGTAAGAATATAGCAAAATTCAACAGAGCAGCAAACAACAAATGCTGGTACGCTTTCTCAGAAATACCATTTGATCCAGCAGTTCCCCTACTGGGAACATACCCTAAGGAATCTAGAACTGCCACTCAAGCAGATATATGCACACCCATGTTTATTGCAGCTTTGTTCACAATAGCAAAGAGCTGGAAACAATCCGAGTGCCCATCAACAAACGAATGAATAGAGAAGTTGTGGTATATTCACACAATGGAATACTACACCGCATTGGAAAATCATGGAACTCATGAAATATTCAAAATGGATGACCCTGGGGGACATTATGCTAAGTGAAATATCTCAGTCACAAATGGACAAATATTGCGTAGTGCCACTGTTGTAAAACGGTACTGACATTGGGATTAGGGGGAGAATGAGAAAGATGGGTTAAATTATGTATATGGCATTGAAACAGATGAGGGAGAGAACTATTTAAAAGGTATATATATTTAGGTATTATTGTCGTGACATGAGTCCAGAACGGAAGTTACATAGTGGATCTGCAAGGAGGGATTGTATAAAAATGAAAGAATTTTTCTTTTACTTTTCAAAGAGCAAAATGAACTGGAGGGGAGGTGTGGGCAGGGAGAAAAGTGCAACAATAAATGAATGAAAATCCAAAATCTCTGTAAATTCTCATTAAAATTAACAATAATAAAAGGGTGGGGGAACCAACCAAAACACCAGTGGGCCAGCAGTTCGAATCAACTGAAGCCACACAAGTCATGCCTCTGTTTATTTATTGAGAATCATAAAGAGAATTTTCGTGTAAATGAAGCTGAGTTTTTCTCTATTGTCAGCATAATGCTTATCTCAGGAAGGAAGTATTTCACACATATTGACTCTCCCTCCTCAGGGGGACCCTAGCTGGCTCTCGTCTGTGGGAAGCAGCTCATTTCCTGTTATCTTTCACAAGAGAAAATCCAACTTAAATTTTGTGTTTCTTTCAATTCCTGATTAATCATATGGTTTATCATGTAATATTTCATATGAAATTTGGCTTCCCACATTTCCCCCCATTTTTTAAAATCATAATTATGTTGTCATCTAGAGGAGCACAGCTTCTTCTTGGATTCATTCTTGCTTGTTTTTGTTCTCTGCATCCTTTATACACAAACAAATAAAACAAATTAAATTAAGCATAATAAGGTAAAAAAATTCTTCCCAAAATTTCCATATGATTAGAAGGATTCAAGTTGGATATTTCTTCATTATTCCTTGTGGAATAACTATGTTATTAAAATAATCCAATTGCTTATCAAAAGCAGAATGAATCTGAGCATGTGACTTCAGTATATCATCTTTGAAATTACCAGGAATCATTCCATTCTTCATCATTGCTTTTTACTGTGTAATGCAAAACTACATACTATTCCAATCACATTTTAATTTCATTCATCTTTAAAAAGACCACAACTTTTCAGAATTTTGATGCCATGTTTTCAAAGAATCTAATTCAGTTTGCTCGGCTCCATGGTCAACACTCTTGGCACCAGTAGCCAGGCAATCAAAAAACATATTGCGATGGGAAAGTCTGATGTTAGGG
>NW_006399916.1:7607031-7610482 GCF_000299155.1 Elephantulus edwardii
GCACATAACAACAAACAACAACAATGTTTATATACTCTGATGCAAAGCAAAGCCAGCCATAGTAGTGGTGGTAGTATTGGTGATGTTCCCAAACTTGCTAATTCAAATGACTCTTTTCTCATTTTTTAATAATTATGTTACCAAGTATTAAAAAGTCATACTTTCAGGGGATGATTGCCATTTTCTCTTTAATATTGACAACCATAATCCAAATCAGGATCTTACTATGTAAATACTTTTATTAAATGATAAAATAATAGAAAAATGTAAACAAATAAAAAACAATCTTGAACAATATAATATTAAATTTGTAAAATCCCATCAAGTTGAACCTTTTACATAAGGTAAGGAAAGACAGGCTCAAATGTAATCAGTTTAATTTCTTTTCAATTTAGAGCCAGTAACATTATTAATATGATCGTATGAATAATTTCCAGTCTAAATAAATATACGACTCAATACAGTTCTTTTTGTTGAAAACTTGGATATGGTTCCACCATTCCTCCTACATGCCAAGAGATAGTGTTATTAGCATGTTTTTGTTGTTGTTATGTGTTGTTGAGTCGCCTGTGACTCATTAACGACCCTATGTAAAACAGCCCTAAGCCTTTGTCTATCCCTTGCCAATCTTACTGTTTCTGACACGCCCATACCTATTATCCCGGTGACTGAATCAATCCATCTCATCAAGGGTCTTCCTCTCGTGCGCTGTCCCTCCACCCTTCCAAGCATGATATCCCTCTCCAAGGACTAATCCCACCTTGCAACATGTCCAAAGTATGTCAGATGAAGCTTCAGAATCCTTGCCTCCAAGGAGCAGCCCGGCTTCACCCTCTCCAGGACAAACCTGTTCGTTTTCCTAGCAGTACATGGTATATTTAATACTCTTCTCCAGCACCAAAGCTCAAAGGCATCAACTCTCCTTGTATCATCCCTAATCATTATCCAGCTCTCTGATGCATAGCAAGTAATTGCAAAGACCATGGCCTTGAGCAGGCACACCTTAGTCTCCAGATTGACATCATTACTCTTCAGTACTTTGGAGAGGTCTCTGACTGCAGACTTTCCCAATGCAATTCATCTTTTAATTTCCTGGCTGCTGGTCCCAAGATCGTTGACTGTAGAGTCAAGCAAACTGAAGCTGTCAACAATCTCAATCTCTTCACCATCCATCGTGATGCTGCCAGTTGGCCCAGTGGTGAGAATCTTTGTTTTCTTGATGTTGAGCTTCAATCCATATTGAAGTCTCCACTCCTTGACCTTCTGCAGCAAGCACTTCAGGTCCTCCTCAGTTTCAGCAAGCAGGGTTGTGTTATCTGCATAAGGCAGATTGTTGATGAGTCTACCTGCAATCTTGATGCCACACTTCTCCTCATAGAGGCCAGCCTCCCAGATAATCTGTTCCACATATAGATTGAAAATATATGGAGACAGGACACGTCCCTGACGTACACCCTTCCCAGTCTTGAACCATGCAGTGTTTCCTTGCTCTCTTCTGATGATTGCCTCTTGATCCAGGTATAGGTTTTGCATAAGTACAATCAAGTGCTCTGGGATTCCCATTCTTCTCAAAGTCAGCCAGAGTTTGTTGTGATCCACACAGTTAAATGCCTTTGTACAGTTAATGAAACATAGATAGACATTCCTCTGGTACTCTCGGCTTTCAGCCAAGATCCATCTGACATTAGCTATAATATCCCTAGTGTCACGGCCTCTTCTAAATCCAGTCTGTACTTCAGACAGTTCTCTGCTGATGTGCTGTTCCAGTCATTTTTGGATACTCTTCAGCAGAATGTTGCTTGCATGTGATATTAATGATATTGTTCAATAATTTCCACACTCTTTTGGATCACCTTTCATTGGAATGGGAACAGATATAGATCTCTTCCAGTCAGTAGGCCAGGTGGGTGTCCTCCAAATTTCTTGGAACAACTTCGTGAGCACCTCCAGGGCAGCATCTGTTCATTACAATATGTCAATTGGTATGCCATCAATTTCTGGGGCCTTGTTTTTGGCCAATTCTTTCAGAGCATCTTGAACTTCTTCCTTCATCACCATACACTCTTGCTCATATGTTGTGTCATGAAATTCTTCCGTGTACATCAATTCCTTTTGGTACAATGACTCTGTATACTCTTTCCATCTTCTTTTAATGCTTCCTGGATCATTTAATAGTCTGACCAAAGCATCCTTAAGTATTGCAACTCGAGGTTTGAATTTGTTCTTCAGTTCCTTGAGCTTAAGAAATGCTGAGAAAATTCAGCCCTTTTGATTTTCTGACTCCAGCTCCTTGCACATTTCATTGTGATACTTTACTTTGTCTTCCTGCACTGCCCTCTGGAATCTTCTGTCCAATCCCTTAATATCTTGATTTCTTCCCTTTGCTTTGGCTTCTCAGTGCTCCGGTACAATATTTAGAGTTTCTTCTGATACCCATCTTGATCTTTTCTTCCTCCTCTTTTTTTATAATGACCTTTTGCATTCTTTCTGGATGATACTCTTGATATCTTCCCACAACTCTTCTGGGTCTTCGCTCATTAATGTCCAAGACCTCAAATCTGTTCTTGAGATGGTTTTGAAATTCAGGTGGGATAGACTCAAGGTCAAACATTTGTTCCTGTGGACTTGATTTTTCTCAGCTTCAGCTTGAGCTTGCATATGAGTAATTGGTGATTTATTCCATAATCAGCACCTAGTCTAATTTTCACAGCTGATATTGAGCTTCTCTAGCAATTCTTTCCACTGATGTAATCGTTCTGATTCCTATGCATACCATCAGGTGAAATCTATGTTTGTGGTTCTTATTAAATGTATTTGTAATGAATAAGTTGTTGATTGTGCAAAATTCTATCAGTCTATCTCCTGCTTCATGTCTCTCACCAAGCCCATGTTTTCCAACTGCTGATTCTTCTTCTCTTTTCCCAACTTTTGTATTATTAGCATGAGTAGTTATAAATCCATTGCCTTCCTTATACTAACTTATATTTTTGGTGGTTCTATGCTGATGAGCAGAATCAACAAGGCTCCAATCAATCACGCTTCCATAAGAAATAGTAATTAAAATTCATCCTTGCTCTTCTTGACATTTTTTCCAATGTATCCATTCTCTAAGACAGATAAAGGAAGCAACTGACAGAGAGGACTATCAGGATAACTGGAAATTTTGTTACTGATATCTCCACAAAAACTATACTCTTGGAATATGTAATAGATGTAATATTTCCCAAAACTTTATAAAGCCTTGTTGTTATTAAGTTGTTGTTGTTGTTGTTTTTGTTAAGTGCCGTCGAGTCGCAGGCAATTCATAGTGGCCCTATGAAGGAGAGTCCTCAATGCTTGGGTTTATAAAGCCATGTTGTTGTCGCCTGCGACTCATAGCGACCCTATGTACAACAGCCCTAAACTCCGCTCTGTCCTGTGCCAATCGCACTGTCTCTGACAATCCCATCCC
>NW_006399916.1:7612253-7613785 GCF_000299155.1 Elephantulus edwardii
AATGACCGTTTGCACTCTTCCTGGATGATACCCTTGATATTCTCCCGCAACTCATCTGAACTTTTTGAACTTTTTTGAACACTCTTATAAAGCCATACTTGAGCTATTTTTAAACAATGGGATTCATATCCAATGCATCCTTTTTCATTTATATTTAAGGGGTCCCTGTTATAATAGGGGATCTGGAAGCCACTGACTATCATTATTATATAAAGAGATATAGGAGTGTGAAACCAGAGAACTCCTTTTAACAAGGGAGTATTAGGAATATATGCCCATTAGCTGGTATTATCTGCCATTCTTACCTGACCCATTACAGCAAGCATAGCTAAAAACAAATGTTCAGAAGATATTGGTTTCCCTGGCTTTTGTAATACTTTTTCCCCCCCTTCCAATATTAATTTCTTTATCTGGCCCCATGTAGGTATCTCAGCCTTTTTAGTCTCTGATAATGGTCCCCAGGTTTGATGCTGCTCCAGTGTTATCATGCTCATCCATTCTGCGACTCCTTCCTCATTGAAGTGTGGCATCTTTCGACTCATCTCAGGTTTTCATGTTTCTGGAGGGCATCCACAGCATTTCTGAGCCTGTAGAGATATAAGAAAATCCTCGACCCTAATAAATGATAAATTCCTTTTTTCCATTCATTGGTTAGAGGTTCTTTAAAATATATGTATGCTGATTCAATTATTTAATTGATTGTAATGCCCAATGTCTTTCAGCTGGACTTTTTTGTTTTTCATTAACACTTGGGCCAAGAAAAACCTAGCTATACACCAGTTCTACAGGACACATCACCTTTGCTCAGAAAGCATTGCCACTGAACTTAAGAGACACTGGTCACAGCATAAGAAACTGTCAGCAGCCGATGTGTTTGGAATCACAGAAGCCAGGAAAGCTTCAGATATAAGCTATCAGATCAAGGGCTGGACAATGGGAGATGGATGTTGAAGGGAATGGGTAGAAGTAGATGGGTACCCTGGCAGATGGTGGAGCAGGGAAATAAGTGGGTAAAGACACTTGTGCCAAGGGAGGGGACAACACTGATACTAATGGTTAACTCCACAATAAGGGACATATCTTTCACTTTTCTGTAAAATGCTGGTCTGTCTGATACTTCTCTAAATCTGAACATTCAGATTAAGACAGAATAGGAAGAAGGATTGGCCATCCACTTCTGAAATAGCAGGCCTCTGAAAACCCTATGTACAAGAGAACATTAAAAATACATAAATAAGGCTTTTTGTAAAAAAAAAAATTATATTCGTCCTAGCGTATCTCCCCCTTTTGTTTTTCTAGCATAGTTTATAAAGTCAAATTAGCAAAGTCTTCACTAACCTTAACATTTCCTACTAATAATTTATGTTGTTGTTGTTGTTGGGTGCTGTCGAGTCATAGACAACTCCTAGCGATCCTATGAATGAAAGGCCTGAGGATTGTTCATACACAGAGTTTCCGGAAGCAAGCCATTTTGGAAGTGGTATTTTTTTCTATAATTATATTTTATTAATTTTCATAAACATTTACAGAGA
>NW_006399916.1:7614655-7616323 GCF_000299155.1 Elephantulus edwardii
GGATGTCAGCTATGGTCTCTTCAGGGTATATTCCCAGTAGTGGAATTGCTGGGTCAAATGGTATCTCTATTTGCAACTTATCATTTAATTGTGGCATTCATCCTGGAAGGCCAGAATGAGCTCGAATATGAGTGAGATAGGTAGATAGGTGGATAGATAGATAGATAGATAGATAGATAGATAGATAGATAGATGAGATTCTCATTGCTGAATGAAAACTTGTAACGTAGTAAATAATGTACTAATAGTATCTTGAGAAGGAATATGCACTGTTTCTATATTTCTTACAGTAAATTCATCATATTGTGAATCAGTAGCTATATTAAAGGAAATTTTTATCTTGCAATATCATAATAATAGCATATAATTTAGCCTGTTGATCAGAAGTCAAATCAGTTTTAACTACTTTATTATCTTTACCATTAATATAACCTGTATAACCCATCCTATTTGCACCTGTATAACAAGTATCTGCTTGTAAAAGTGAAGTTTTTACTTTAGCTGATAGTATCCAATTAGTCCCTTTACCTGATTTCTATTTGTATTGTAATACAAAACTCTAGAGAATTCCAAGGATGAGTAATTTCCTACTAATTGTTCTTAAATAAATTAGCCTAAAGCTTCTAATTTCTCTTTTGTTAGGAGCCACTGCTTCATTCTGCATCCTGTTCTCACAGGCATCCCTCCACTGTAATGAACATTCCACTTAGGCTTTGAAATAACTGCTTTGATTCTTAGCATTTCAGAAAGTCTAATTTTTTTGTAAATTTACAGGTAATCCATCAAGGGAACTCAGCTTTTGTGACAACACCTTTTTTAACTTTACCCTGGAAACTAAGTTGTATTTTTCTCTCTTATCTGCTTTGAAAACTTCTGGATCACTTTATCTATGCAGCTGTGAAAGACTGGTTGTGTGTGCATCTTTGGCATTCCAGATACTATCAAAGATAAATAGACAGGCCAGCTTTATGACCACCAAATGCAGTCTAATTTAAAATTTTTTTTACTAATTTAGAAATTTTATTCTCTTAAAAAATTTTAAGCTGTAGCTTATAATTTATCTTTCTTTACTCAATAACTTATTCTTTGTTTACTTCGTCTTCCAAATCAAGAGTTTTCTCTTAAGCTAGCTTCATTCTTATATCCTTTACTTTTCTTATTTTACTGAAATGGTCAGATTATGTGAGCTCAAAACTATTATTAAATTACATTAAACTTAAGACAAAAAGCAAACAAAGAAACAAAAACAGCAAACTTAAACAAAAAACAAAACAATCAACAAAAACACAGGCTTCCGCTTTGAGCCTTTGAAACTCTCCATCTTTTTTCTTATTCTAAACCATGTTTTAAACTGTAAATCATTTTCTAAGAAGAATACTGTTTAAGTTAACACATGCCAATTAGGAGAAAATATTAATTCAGGATTACATCTTCCTAAGCCTCTTTCTAAACGTGGCATAGGCTGTTTCTTGCCTTCTGGAGATGAAAAGACAAGGAAAAATGGGGTTGCCTTCATAGTAAAAAAAGTAATTTCTAGATCCATCTTGAAGTACAACACTGTGAGTGACAGGATTATATCCATACGTTTACAAGGAAGCCCAGTGAATACCACTATCATTCAGATATATGCACCAACAACCAGAGGCAAAGAAGAAGAAATAGATGATT
>NW_006399916.1:7618553-7621427 GCF_000299155.1 Elephantulus edwardii
GCAGGATAGAGCAGGGTTTAGGGCTGTTGTGCATAGGGTCGCTATGAGTCGGAAACGACTCGACGGCACATAACAACAACAACAATGTAATTTCATTTAATTCATAATCATAAAAAGATTCAGCCATCTCTCTCTGCAATTTTTTTACTATTAATAACAATCCTTCACAGACATTGTCCATACTGACAGAAAATCAGTAAGAATTTGTTCTCCTTTTTGTTGTGATTTTCATAAATCTCTCATAACTTTATGCCAAGTTTTTAAATTTTACTGTGCTCTACCCACTGCCCTGAACCAGCAACAACGCTTCCTCACATACTGAAACACCTGCAAAAAAGACCTTTCTCTCACCTTTACCCCTGAGCTCCCAAGCAATTCCTTTAAGAGAGAACTATATTGAGCTGCAGATGATGAGGTGTCCCCCATGACTGATTTTTATCAATTCTACCTCTGAATTTTTAATCTGTTTACTTCAGAGAGTGGGAAAAATCCCGATGAAATTTTTTCAACTGTGCCTCATGAGTTTCTCCTTCATGAGGTGAAGGAAAATCTCCTAATATCTTTTCTACTCAAGGTTTGAGGATTTCTTCATGACCCTGCCTTTAATTTTCCCAAAAGTTCACTTACCCTGAGGGAACTGAGTCTCTTTTGGTTTCCTGCTTGAAACAGAGAGTGAGAGAAAAAGAAAGAGAGACCACCACCTAGTCCCTGTTTGGGGTGCCACAATGTTGCAGACCAAGCCTAAAGTAAAAAGAAAAATAAGACAAAACGCCAAAACCGAGATTAAAAAAAGAGAGTGTAAAACACAGGGGACCAGCAATTCAAAACAACTGAAGCACCACAAGTGGTGCCTCTCTATTTATTGAGAATCATAGGGAGTAAATCATAAAGATAATTCTCTTGTAAATGAAGTCACGTTTTTCTCTCTTTCAGTCTAATGCTTAGCTCAGGAAGGAAGTATTTTACATGTATTAACTCTCCCTTTGCAGGGGGACCCTAGCTGCCTCGTATCTGCAGGAAGCATCTCATTTCTTGTGATCTGTCACAAGAGAAATCCGAACTTAAATGTTGTGTTTCCTTCAATTCCTGATTAAGCATATGGTTTATCATATAGTATTTGTTATGAAAATTGGCTTCCCACACTTACTGAAGGCTAACAGTGCAGGGAATCTCTGAGAGGTCCAAATTGTTATTGCTCTTATCTGCTAACTGAAAGATTGGGAATTCAAATAAACTCTGAGACTTCTTGAAAAACAGGCCTGATGGCCTGCTTGCTCTCAGTTAGCCACATAAAAGCCCTCTCTCAGGAACACTAGCCTACTAGAACACACACATAGTATTACCAGGAGTCAGACTCCAAGAAAGCTGAGTTAGCTATGCATGAGGAACAAAGAACAATTTTGTAAATTAAGGACTTACCACTGAGTAGATGTAGATGGCTGCTAAAGCAATGTAATGGAATGGAAGCGCAAGGCTGCCCAGGCCTGAGTACCAGCGCCTAGTACTGTACATCTTTGAGTGTCCCAGGAAACCTTCCACGGACCAGGTGTGTCACTTCCACACCAGGTGTGTGGCTTCCCTGTTGCAAAGCCACAGGGTCAGTAGTCAGTTTATAAAATGCCTTTCCTTCTTTTGAAACATTACTATTTAAAAGATAAAGGTGGGTGCTAATCTTAAGTTTTAAACCGTGAAATTAGCTTAAAAAGCAGGCAAGTTTAACTATGAGTTATTTCAAGACCACTTTGGGTTAACATGCTTTAAAATCAGTTTATTTTTTTAATTTATTATTCATTTCAGCAAAAATGTACAGAGATTTTAGATTTCCATTCATTCATTGTTGCACTTTTCTCCCCTCCCACAGCTCCCCCCTAGTACACTACCCTCTTGGAAAAGTAAAAGACAAATTCTTTTATTGTATTACAATCCCTCCCCCCAGGTCCACTCCACTCTATGCTGCCTTAGCCCTGGACTCCTGTCATGACAAAAATACCTAATAACATATCCCTTTTAAACAATTTTCTCCCTCATCTGTTTCAGTGCAGTATACATTATTAAACCCATCTTTCTCAATCTCCCCCTAACCCCAATGTCAGTCCTGTTTTACAACAATGGCACCATGCAGTATTTGTCCTTTTGTGACTGAGATACTTCACTCAGCATAATGTCTTTGAGGGTCACCCATTTTGAATAATATTGCATGAGTTCCTTGTTTTTCAATGCAGCGTAGTATTCCATTGTGTGAATATACCACAGCTTCTCTATCCATTTGTTCTTGATGGGCACTTAGGTTGTTTCCAACTCCTTGCTATTGTGAACAAAGCCACAATAAACATGGGTGTGCATTACAATCAGTTTCTATATGGTCCACCTACCTAGCTCTGGAGATAGATTTAAAATTCAGGAAGACATCACCAAAGGCACATGAGGAAGCATCTGGAAATAAGAGATTGTCAAAAAGAAAAAGACCATTCTGCTGTCTATCTCTTCAAAATGAACAATAAACCCCTTTTCAGGGGTTGTAATAACCATAATTATTAAAATCATACATCATTTGTGGATGTATGCTTCTACGATGCACAAAAGTTACCAAGAATGGCTAAGCAATTATTAAATAATTATTTTCAAAATCAGTGGATTGTTTTGGCAAAACTGGGGTGTTTTTGTTGCATACTTTGTTCTTATTTAAGTTTTCTTTTCCAGATATTGTATATTGAGCAGGAAGGGAAGAGACCCCAGACATCAAGGTGGGAGTGGGAAGACATCAGAATTGACAGATACAAGGGTGAGGCAGGGAGGCAGGTAGGGACGGGCGTAGAGGGAGAGAGAGAGAGAAATAGAAGAAGGAGGAGGAGGAGGAGGACAAGGAAAAAGAGA
>NW_006399916.1:7621627-7628157 GCF_000299155.1 Elephantulus edwardii
GGAGGAGGGGAGAAGGAGGAGAAAGAAGAGGGGAGGAGGAGGAGGAAGAAGAAAAAGGAGAAGGAGAAGGAGAAGGAAGAGAAGAATAAGGAGGAGGACGAGGAAGGGGAAAGGGAGGGGAGGAAGGGAGGAGGGGAGGAGGAGGAGGGCAGAAAGAAGTATTACAGCAAAGTGAAAATAAACTCCAAAATTTCGCCCGTGGCGCGGGCGCGCGCGCACACACACACAGCGCCTTTAATCCTTCCCTTCCTGTCAGGTTTATAGAAAGGTTTCTCCCCCTGGCATTTAAGCTGATGCAGATCCCTGACCTCTGCTGTGAGCTGCCCACTGGGCATCTCTCCCTGAAGCAGCTTCAGCATGGTCAGTCCTAGCACAGCAGAAGGCAGGACTTGAAGGGGCAGAGGGCTACCCCTCAAGAGTGCCAGGCTGCAGCTGACTGCTGACCCCAGAGAGCCCGTTGCTGATTCCACAGCTACACTCTTGCTCCGTTTTGCATGGAACACTTTCTTTCTTCAAAGCTTCGTGGGCAAAAGGTAAACAGAGGGAATAAGACCATGCTTGGCTTTCCTTGCATTTTACCAATAAACTAAGATCTAGCTGGGCTTGGGATCTTAGGGATGAGGGAAGCATCATTCTCCAGGGCAAACCTCAGATCATTCGTTCATCCAGGAGGTGATTATTGATCCCCTGCCAGGTCACAGGTGCTGAGGATGAGCAGTGATGTCATCATAAATCCATATGTGACGGAACACTTCCCATTTCTGCATTGGTCACAGTTAACTTTATTTTGTCCATGTGCTGTGCTACCAACACTCTCCATTTCCGAATCTTCCATCACCTTCACAGAAACCCACTGTCCCTTCCCCCTAAACAATGAGTCCTCCTTGCCCTCCTTCCTGCATGTCCCTGGTAATTGCTAATAATCTACGCACACATCTTCTAGCTATTTCATAGGCAGGTCGTCCAGTGTTTTGTTTGTGACTGACTTCACTCGCTAAAATGATTTCAGTGACTACAACAGTGGGCTTGAGTATAACAGAGATGGTGAGGATGGCACAGGGTATGGCAAAGTTCATCTCTCTTGTTCACAGGGTCTGTGTCGCTGAGTAGATGCCACCCAACACAACATTATGATTTCAATATTATATCTGTAGGATGTATCAGGACTTCTTTACTTTCTAAATTGGAGTGATATTCCACGGTATGGCTAGGTCACAAATTGTTTATCCACCCAGCTCTGGATGGACATGTAGGTGACTTTTTCCTGTTGATGGCTTGAGTGGTGCTTCAGTGAACCTGAGTGGACAGGTTCTGTTACTGTTCCATTGATGGAAAGGCATGAAGTCCAAAGAAAAATGGAGCCATGATGACACAAAGGGCCACTAGTGTATGACAGGAGCACCCAAGATGAGGAGGGGAGACTTTTCAAAGGAGGAGACACAGGGGCAGGAGTTTATTCACCCAGAGTGGAGACCCCTTGGGAGCCTGCCACGATGATCCCAGAGGGGTCTCAGCTGAGGGCTGTAAGGACATTAGGAGGAACTTAGAACTTCTGTGACAGGCCCCATACTTGCTTCAGATACTTAGAGCATCCGATACCTTACTTGGTCATAATGAAAACTCTAGAATCGAGTGACCCAAAACAGCAGTCATTTATTTGTTCATGATTTGGGCTGGACTCTAGTGTTGGAGGCCTCAGCTGGGCTGGGTGCCATGTGCCAGGCCTTTCACCTCAGGGAGGTTAGCCCAGGGCTGTTGTGTGGCAACAGCATGGCCAGAGGGTGAGAGGGGAGTGAAGAGCCTGAGGCTCCTTGCAGCCTGAGCTCAGAAATCATATTGTGTTCCTGCCTTGCTTTACTGGCCATGAGGGCAGAGAGAAGGGCCAGAGAAATAGGTTTGTGACCATTTAAATCTAGCACAACTAGAAGTCCACTCTCCCCATAGAATGTCTCTCTTCTCTCTCGAGGCAGCACTAGCCTTAGAGAAGAAAAGTAAGGGACCAAGTCAGATGGCCAGGGGCTGCTGATCAAGTAATTTTTTAATGTTTCAAGTAATTAAAACATTCCTTGTCATTTATTATGGTGCAGGATAGAACATAGTTCTGATACGTTTGTAGGTTCATTATGAGTGATAGTTGATTCGATAACACCTAACAAGAAGAATGTAAGGAAAAAATATTCTAAAATTCAGCCATTGAGTAGTGATGTGAGGAGTCAAAAACTCTGTTCATTTCTGACTCTCTGGTGTGTTCTCAAAGGCTATAAATAAAATAGGAAGACATTGCTTATCTTTTCTCCCTCAAAGAAGCTGGTGGATTCAAATTTTCTGCCTTTCGGTTGGCCATACAGCTCCTTACCTACCAGCTACCAGAAAGCCTTCCTTAGGCAGAATCATGATTATCTTCCTAGCAGGGTCACCTGGCACCTGGGCTACAACACGAGGTGTCTGGGCACCTGGGAGGGGTGCATAGCTATGCTCATGGGGAATGCTGCCAGGCTGCCACTGGGTTCATGAGCTTCACTGTAGAGTATCTACTTGTCTTATCCAGAATTTCAGAATTCACCAAAAAACCATTACTCTCATTTCTTTTAGTCAAATACTATGATCTTCTAATGTGCTATGTTGATTACACCTGTTTCTTATGAAAGAGGCAGCGCAGGAACTCCTTGAAATGGAAGCATGAGGTTTTGCTGGTTTTGTAAAGTGCATTGGCTTTTCTTGTTGCCATTGGTACTGGTTCTGTGACTTCCCTCCTCTTATTTTCTCTGGTTTTGAGCAAGAAACAGGTCACCAGACCCCTGAGGTCCTACTTGGTTTTCTATTCTTTCTCTGAGATGAAGGTAAATGACCATAAACATCAGGAAGTGACCTAAGAAAATCTTCTTTCCTGCTCATACTCTTGAGAAAGGTGAAGAAGGCAAACACTACGTGGATCATCAATAGGTAAGATGATCAATCAATCATTGGCACAGAATTAGTTGGCAAAATCTGGAAGAGAATGCGTTTTATTTGAAAGAACATTGGTCAAAGAGAACTATCAAGTCAAACTCTCTTTATCCACCAGTAGCCATCCAGTTGAGGTCCATGATATGATTTTTATTCCTTTTATACCCCCAAAACACAGGAGCACTCATGAGAATGGAATTTTAACTAATTCCGTTCAATCCAACTCTCCCTGCCTTGTGAAGTACTGTGGAGTGGCACTTTGGTGCCATTGGGTAGACCTTGACCATCACCAGCAGGAGATGATGAATGTTTTGAGTCAGTGCCAAAGAAGACTGGTGCCCCTGAGTCATCTTCATTGACTCCACCATCTGGCCGACCAGAGTCATCCACCTTCTCACCTGAATAGATTGCACCGTGCTTTCCTCAACAAAACATCCCACAATCTTACAAAATGTGAGCATTCTGTTCTTTAATCTATGGAATGAATAAAGTAGCCTGCAGTTTTCTATATCTGCCTTTGGAACTTGCTAAGAAAAGTCAGCCTGTACAAGAAAAGAGTGTATTTCCAAGCCTGCAATGGTGAGGGCCAGTCCTGATAGAGTCTAAGGCACAGAGCAGCCACCACGTGGGACCACTGAGGAAACAGCCAGATGTTCTTCCCTTCTGGTGACAGCCACTCAGCAACGAGAAATGTCTGAGGTCTGTTTACATGTCCTCAAGCTTTGGATTCATGCTCCATCAACAGCAACGATTCCCCAAAGACAGTCCTTATTCTGATCAATCTTGTAAATCTCACACAAACCTGAGGGCAAATACAGGGCTTAAGCTTTGTAAGAGAGTAAGTTGTTTTTCACCAAAAAAACACCCCAGTTGTTTTTTACCAAAGGCTACGTTTTGTCCTGAGTGTTCTAGCCCAACAAAGAACATCTCCATATGACCTAACAAACAGAGATGCCAACAAGTCAGAGTTTGGGTGTCATTTCCACACGTACGGGTCATTTTCTGTGTGTAGTTCAGAATGAGACACCCCTACGTGGGAGACACGAAGGGATAGAGAGACAGGACCCTAGCTGGAGGCTGTGGGGAGGGAGTTGAGACTGTAAGACAATACCACCACCCAACTTGATAATGTCCACACAGAGAGTCTCGTGGTCTCGCATGGTCTCTGAGGGTGTGATCATCCCTCTGGCTTCCCCACCCTTTCTCTCTCTTTTAATGTGGGAATTCTACCTACGAATTCATCCTAACACCAAGAAAAAAGTCCTCACTAATGGACCAATAGGCCTTGATGATAGATGGAGAAAAGATTGAAGTTGTTAACAGTTTCATTTTACTTGGATCTATAATCAACATGCATAATAGCAGTAGTCAAAAAACCAGAAGGAGTGTTGCCAAGGGACTTTCCAAAGTGCTAGAGAGCAAGGATGACAGTTTAAAGACTAAGCTGCACTTGATCCAACCATGGCATTTTCACCTGTTTCCTATATGCCTGAAAGTTGGACAGTGAAGAAGGATGACAGAGGAGGACCTGATGTGGTGATGTTGACAGTATTTACTATCCTATGGACTGCCAAAGGAATAAGCAAATCTGTCTTGAAGGAAGGGTAAACAGGGTGGTCCTTAGTGGAAAGGAAGGGGGAATTTTATCTCACATACTCTGGCATGTTATCAGGAGGAGTCAGTCCTTGGGAAAAGACATCATGCTGGAAAAGGTGCGGAGTCAGAGAGAGAGACTGGAAGACCCTCATTGAGACGGATTTACAGAACAATGGGCTCCATCGTGTTGGAGATTGTGAGCATGGTGCATTTCACCATCACAGTTCATAGGGTTGCAGGGCAAAGTTTGAAGAGTCCCTATGAGTTGTAGTCAACTCAATGGCACCTAACACCTAAGTGCTTGTGAACATACCAAATAATAAAAAATGTTTAAAACATGATCCACTCAAAGCTCTGAGGAGCTTCTCCCACGCCACTGACGCTGCAGAGTGCCTACAGGAAGGACTGTGCTCTGGATGCAGAGCTAAGCCCCTTTCTTCATCGCTTTCCCTGCTGCTCTTGCTGGAATGTGGCCAAGTCAGAGATGGCCACGTACTGCTGGTCTGAGTGGCTTGGCCTGAACTTAGAGTCAAGTGTGGCCTGGTCAGCTGTGTCCTGCCTGCTTAGGAACCTGTATGGCAGTGATGGTCATCTGTCGGCTCTACATGTGAATGATGAACGGTGGGAAATTCTGAGGAACTTTGCACAGGGACAAGGCCTTTCAGGTAGAGGCTGGGTCCTTCTAGCTCTCAGTGGATACTAAGGCCAGGATCTTTTTCCTGGTTATTCTCGCTATTATATATCACTGGTTATTCTTTCTGGTTTTCTTTCCGTTCCTCTGTTGGTTGCTTGGCCAGTTGGTTTTGTTCTCCCCAGCCTTCTTAGGGCTTGAGGCCCAGGGGCTGCTGGGAGCCAGCTTTGCTCCTGTCCTGGGGCTCTCTGGGGAGGTGGCTTATCTAGCTCCCTCTCAAACGAGGTTTTAAACCTTCCAGAGTCTGAGTTTTCTAAACACAAAGGGAGACAAAAGGCTTTGTCTTAATCCATTTTCAGTAAACCCATTATTAAATCTTCTGCTTTTAGACTCTCAGACAGAAAACAGCCTAGCTTGGGCATGCAAAGTGATAAGCAATTTTCAGATGTTAATTATAATTATGCTTCCTTTTCATGAAACCTTCATAAGTAAGTCCTGTGAAATCAATTGACTTTCCAGGCTCCCCTCAACCCATGTTGAAATGTGTAATCTTTTTTTGCATTTCAGCTCCAGTGTCATAACACCCCCAGCTGCCAGGGTTAATAGACATCTCAGACACGGATCATTTCATGCTCAGATTTCAGCTGCAAACACTGAGCTTTGTAGATGCTTGAAACAAAAGGATGTCGTTTATAAATGAAAGGACAGATTTTTTAAAGTTGTGATTCTGTCTCTACAGCCTCTAGCCCTGTCCCGCTTAGTCCCTCTACTTCCAACGCCACATGTTAGGAAAAAGATGAAGGCCCTCAACAAGGTGGATCAGCACTGTAGCTGTAACAATGGGCCCCACCACACCCACCCTCAGCAGGACAACCTGGGGCGGAGCAACATTTGTTCTGTCAGGCTACACATAGGGTCGCTGTGTGCATAACTGATTCTAACACATTGAACAACAAACAAAAATGTTCATGCAAATGGCAGCTGAAAGAAGCTATTCTTTATGCTGGGGAAAATGAGGGCTCTGGCAATGGTGTTGCCCTGAATCCAGCTGGGCAGAATCTTTGTTCAGAGAGCTGGTGAGGCTCAGGAAGACATGGGCTTGCTGAAAGCCCACCAGGCCCCGTGGGCAGCGTAACAAACCCCTGGTAGACCAGGGACTGGTTTCCTGGTCCTCCACACTGTTTAGGGGAAAGAGAATGGAGCTGTGATAATTTCTCGTTGTTGTGTTTGTTGTTGTTGTTATGTGCCGTCGAGTCGCTTGCGACACGACTCATAGCGACCCTATGTACAACAGCCCTAAACTCCGCTCTGTCCTGTGCCAATCGCACTGTCTCTGACACTCCCATCCCGATTATCG
>NW_006399916.1:7630067-7636597 GCF_000299155.1 Elephantulus edwardii
ATAGGTTTCACATTAGCACGATTAAATGTTCTTGGATTCCCATTCTTCTCAGAGTCAGCCAGTTTGTTATGATCCTACAATATATATTATATATACATATATATGTGCCCATTATATGTCAAACTCTATTAAAAGATGTTTATAGATGGCATGAGAGGTTCCTGGGTGGTATAAACTATTAATATGTAAGGAGCTGTCCTGCCAAGCCAAAGTCAGACAGTTCTAATCCATCAGCTGCTCTACAGGAGAGAGCTGAGCAAACTTCTCCCATGAGATTTACGGCCCGTGAACACCCACTGGATGGTCAGCTGTGAGTCGATTCCAACTCAGGGGCACACAATAACATCCTTTTGGAGGGTGCCTCTCACAGCTGGGTGTCAAGCAGCAGGCATGGCGGGAAGACCCCAACACCAGGGCCAGGACAGATGGCCACGTTATGATTTGCTTTTTACTGCAGTGTGATTTGGCTCAGAATGACCCGGACTCTCAACTTACTCCTCCAAGTCTTCATCTTGAAACTATCTAAAGTGTGTGCTGTTTTGAAAGATCAAAGGCGATAATGCAAATGAAAGTGCTTTGTGCATTTAAAGAAACACTTGAGAAATACCAGCTTTGGGTAATTGTTGCTAATGAAAACATTCTCTGCCAACAATTGAAAGGCAGCCAACAACCAAGTGGTATTTCTGCCTTTCCTCTGGGTGGCCCTTCTGCCGGGAAGGCTGATGCCCAATCAGAGCCAGTTCCCCTCCAGAAACAGGGGATGCTGGAAAGCTGCGTTTATGAAATGAGTCATATAATCTACCTGCTGGGTGACAGGAACGCACCTCACTGGGTAATGTTCACCTTAGAAAGGCTTAGGCGGCAGGTAGGACGTTGTTGTTATGTGCCATCGAGTCTCCTGAGACTCATAGTGACCCTATGTACAACAGCATGAAGCCTGCCTTATTCTGAGGTAGGATTATGGATTATTGTTGTTTATCATTACTGCCGTCGAGTCAAGCCATAGTGACCCTCTGAACAAAAGGCCCGAAGCCTTTCTGTAACTACTGTCGTTTATCGAAGTTCATAGAGTTTCCAGAGGCATGTTGTTTAAGAAGTGGATAGGGATAAAAAAATTTAAGAGAAAAAAACCCCCACCTTTTTAAAAAAATAAATATATTTAGAATGTCACCTGGAACATTTGTTTAAAATACCAATGCACACAAACACACACACACACACACACACACACACATACACTCATCCCCTAGATATTGAGATCAGTATACATGATGACCCTTCTCCACCCCTATTTCATTTGGATGCTGAGCAGGTAATTCGAGCAGCTGGACTTTATGAGGAAGAATGTGGCTTCAGGATTGGACAAAGCCTCATCAATAACTTAGGTTATGCAGATGACACAACCTTGTTTGCTGAGCGCGAGGAAGACATGAAGCATTTGTTGCAGAAGGTTAAACACTGCAGCCTTCAATATGGATTGCATCTCAATTTCAAGAAAACAAAAATCCTTGCCGCTGGACCAATATAATAGATGGAGAAAAGATTGAAACTGTCAATGACTTCATCTTACTTGGATACACAATCAGTATACTTGGTACTAGCAGGCAGGAGACCAGGAGACATATAGCTCTGGGTAAGTATAATCAGGGACCTCTCCAAATTATTGAGGAGCAATGACGTTAGTTTGAGGAGTGAAGTGTGCCTGATACAGGCCATAACTTTTTCACTGTTGATATTGGTGACTGTTGATTCAAGTAAGATGGGATTGTTCATAACTTGAGTATTTTCTCCATATATAATGATGGACCACCTATTATTGAGTGGTGAGGATTTGTGTATGAGAAGAACATTGAGAAGAAGAGGAATCTCAGAACACTTGATTGTGCTCGAATGAAATGTATACCTAGACCAAGAAGCTGTTGTTGGAACAGAACAAGGGAACACTGCATGGTTCAAGATCAAGAAAAATTGTATCCTTTCTCTATACACTGAAGAAAGATTTTGAGGAGCTGGACTTTAAGAAAAAAGAATGTGGCATCAGGATCTGTTATGCAGATGACACAACCTGGCTTGCAGGAAGTGAAGAAGACACTTACTACTGAAGATCATACTATAGCTTGAATTTGGGATAATTTCTCAACACCAAGAAAAGAGACTAGCTGAGTCAGCTCTTTTTGATATACTTAATTTTTTATTTTTAAAATTTTTTTCTTCTGTATTCCTCTCATTTTCTTTTGGGAATGAGACACGGTTTTGACTCAGAAGGTACTGGATAAGCTATATTCTCAAAGGTGTGGCTCTAAGTAGCCAATTGCCTGACAAAGGAAGGCTTATACCATGATGAAAGGAAGGAAGACATGGGCTGAGAGGAAATCCAGTATACAAATGGCATCCTCTGGGAGATCATGTCTATGTCCCCAAATGTCGTGGCTCCTAGAAGTCCAGATGCTTGTTTAAGGGAAGCCAGGCTTTAGTAAGAAGCAAGGTGTGTCCTGGACACATTCAGGATGCGGGAGGATAAGGTCTCCACTCCCCCACCCCTGACTTCTCATACCGCACTGAGTGAGGGGTAATTAAGTCAGGAGGATGTATAATCAAGACTTTAGGAAGATGCTACAATGCAGGTAGCCTTTGGCGTGGCATCTAACGCTGAGAGAAGAGAGGCGAGAACTTGGCCACTGAGCACCACCATCTATAGTCTCCAGCCAAGTGAAGGGAGTTAAGCTTCTATTTTCTCAGGGTACTCTGAGAAGGGGAATCTATTTGAGGGAGTAAATCCATCCTATCTCTGAACACCTGTTACTGTTGGGCTGTTGTTAGGTGCTGTTGAGATAGCCACTTGTTCATAACGACCCTGTGAACAATGGATCTGAACCCTGCCCTGCCTGCACTTTCTTCCCCATCTCTGTCAAGCTCACACCCATTGCTGCAGTCACTGTCTTCCTCTCTTTTGCCAGCCCTCTACCTTCCCAAGCAGGTCCCTTCACAAGGACTGTCCCCCACCCAAAAACCTGCCCAGAGTGTTCGAGGTGAACTTTTCCCACCCTTTCCTCCAAGGAGAATGCTGGTCACACTGTGACCAACATAGGCTTGTTCTTTTACTTGGCAGTCTGTGGGATATTCAGTGATCTTCTCCAACGCCACACCTGAAAAGCATAAGTTCTTCTTCTGTCATCCCTATTCACTCTCCAACTTTTAGATGCATAGGAAGCAATTGAAAAGACCATGGCTCAGACACCTAGTTAAAACTTTAAAAAATATTAAGTTAAATGTATAATAATATCAAAATACATTTAAATGTTCATTTAAAAATCTTACCCAAATTGTTAATTATACAAAAGGAATTAGCAGAACTGAAAGTATTGGAAAGAAAGTCATTTATCCATTAAGCAGATATTATATGCCCATTATATGTCTTAGTATACATTATACTGTGTCTGTCCAGGAGAAGGTACAACCAGACTGCTCACTGGAGGCAAGGATCTTGAAGCTCCATCTCATATACTTTGGGCATGTTGCCAGGAGGGACCAGTCCTTAGAAAAAGCCATCATGCTTGGGAGGGTGGAGAAGAGTGTAAAAAAGGAAAACTCTGGGTGAGATGAATTGACTCAGTGACTGCGGTAATGGAGGTAGGTGTGTCAGAGACAATGAACTTGGCTCAAGATAGAGCAGGGTTCAGAGCTGCTGTGTATAGCTTTGCTATGAGTCACAAGCAACTTGATGGCACATGTTGTTTTTGTTGTAGAGTTAGAACTGACCCATAGCTGACCCTCCGGCGGGTCTTCAGAGGCAGTTAATCACATGGGAGGAGATTGCCCATCCTTCTCTCACAGAGCAGCCTGTGGCCTCAAACCATGTGCCTTCAGGATTGCAGCATAGCTTCTTGCCACTATCTACCAGAGCTCCCTTGATGACATATATTGTTGTTATTGTTATGTGCTTTTGAGTCGCTTGCAACTCATAGGGACCCTATGTAGAGGAGCCCTAAAGCCTGCTCTATCTTGTGCCAACCTCACTGATTTCGACATACCTACTCCCACTACCCCAATCACAGAATCGATCCATCTCATCGAGGGTCTTCCTCTCCTGCGCTGTCACTCCACTCTCCCAATGATGTCCCTCTCCAAGGACTGGTCCTTCCTTGCAACATGCCCAAAGTACGTCAGATGAGGTTTCAGAATCCTTGACTTCAGGAGCAGCCTGGCTTCACCCTCTCCAGGACAAACCTATTTGTTCTCCTAGCAGTCCATGGTATATTCAACACTCTTCTCCAGCACCACAGCTCAAAGGCATTAATTCTTTTTCTGTCCTCCCTAGTCACAGTCTAGCTCTCTGATGCATAACAAGTAATTGCAAAGATCATGGCATGTATCAGGCACACCTTAGTCTCCAGCCTGATGTCGATGCTCTTCAGTACTCTTGAGAGGTCCCTGACAGCTGACTTTCCCAATGCAATTCATATCTTGATTTCCTGGCTGCTGTTACCAAGAGTGTTGACTGTGGAGCCAAGCAAACAAAAACTGTTAACTATCTCGATCTTTTCACCATCTATCATGATGCTGCCAGTTAGCCCAGTGGTGAGAATCTTTGTTTTCTCGATGTTGAGCTTCAATCTGTATTGAAGGCTGCAGTCCTTGACCTTCTGCAGCAAGCACTTTACATCCTCAGTTTCAGCAAGCAGGGTTGTGTCATCTGCATAACGCAGGTTGTTGATGAATCTTCCACCAATCCTGATGCCACATTCCTCCTTGTACAGCCCAGCGTCCCAGATGATGACGTTACATTACACACACACACACACACACACACACACGCATATACCCATTATCTGTCAAATTCTAATTAAAAATGCTTGTAGATGACATGAGAGGTTCCTGGGTGGTATGAAAAGTTAACACACTCACCCACAGGCACCCTGGAAGAACAGCCTGGCTGTCTACTTCAGTAAAGTCAGGTATTGGAACCCTATGGAGCACATTCTACCCCACCACACATGGGGGACCCAAGAGCTAGAATCCAGTTGATGGTCATTTTCATGGTGCTGATGCAGGTGGTGTAAGGAGGACGGAGCAGGCCGGTGTTTTAACAGAACTGTGACAGTCGAGGGAGAGGGCAGTCTGGAGAGAGATGAGGTAGCATGGAGCAGGTGGGGAAGGTGTCTCACGGGACAACTTCTGGCCTGTGTTCAGGCCATTACTCTTGGACCCTATCTGTGATAAACAAGCTCTGTCAGAATCCACACCAACACATGGTTTCTACTTCAGGAGAGTCTTGCTAAGGAGAAAAAGAAAGTGAACAAATAACACAGTGTGCTTAGCACCTAAGATGATGATTTATGTTCCGTTTATTCTCTGGACAATAAAAAACAGACCAATCCGAGGCCAGCTGCTGGTGTGTGAATGCCGCATACCTCCCCACCCCCCAGTCTAAGGAGTGGCAATGTGTCCCTCCAGTAAATGTCAAGAAAGAAGATTCTTCCCTTTGCAGGGACTGCCCTATAATAGCCACTGAGGCAGGAGCCCGCCGGAAGAAGTGGTGGAACATTCAGCAGGATCAAGTCATTCTGGGTTGAAGAAGCTCAGACAGGCTAGCTCTTCTAGACTTCTGCCTTCACTCCTGCCTCCGGGGAAACGTCTCCTGGAAGAGACATTCTGCAGAACGCTGGGAACAAGAAAACAAATGCGTGAAGAGGGGAAAGGCAGTATACAATTAGGGCTGATTAGACACAGTAATTAGTGACATTAACCAATTGTAATTAGTGTGGAAAGCAAAATGCAAAATGTCTATGTGTGATTGAATGGAAATCCAATATGATGTATAAGCTTTTGCTCAAATGGAAATATAATATCGTTTTTAAAGAGAAATCAATAGACCACTTTGGGGGGCGTGGAAGAAAAAAAAAACACACCAAAAAACCCTCAACACAAACACAATATGATTTGTAAGTTCTCACTCAGATTAAAAAAATAATAAGAACAGGAAGAACTACATGGATCACAATCATCAAGAAACGCCCCAATCGTCTTGATAATTTATTTCAAAAAAACCACTGGAAATGTTACAGTTAAGAACGAGGTTGAGCTAAACTGAGACCAACAGCGCCCTCTGCCGGTCACTGCTTAGATTGTGCAGTTGGAAACCTCGATTCTTGTTAAGTGATTGTAGTTAGGTGATTGTAGTTAGGTCAACTATGCCTCCTAGTGACCCAAGAACAACAGATCTGAACCCTGTCCTATCATGCGCCATCCTCATCCTAATATGCTCGAGCCCTTGGTTACAGTCCCTGAGCCAATCCGTCTTGTCGAAGGATCAATACTCTGGAGATGAAAAGACAAGGAAAAATGGGGTTGCCTTCATAGTAAAAAAAGTAATTTATAGATCCATCTTGAAGTACAACATCGTGAGTGACAGGATTATATCCATACGCTTACAAAGAAGTCCAGGAAATACCACTATCATTCAGATATATGCACCAACAACCAGAGCCAAAGAAGAAGAAATAGATGATTTCTACCAACTTTTACAGTCG
>NW_006399916.1:7638597-7646226 GCF_000299155.1 Elephantulus edwardii
TTTGAGCTGTGGTGCTGGAGAAGAGTACTGAATGTACCATGGACTGCCAGGAAAACAAACAGATTCATCTTGGAGAGGATTAAACCAAGCTACTCCTTGAAGGCAAGGACGGCACATAACAACAACAACAACAACTTGACATCCCTTCAAGAAAGGGAGGAAGGAGAAGGACTAGCAGTTCAGAATTGCTGCTCTCCTCGGTCCCTGGCTCTGAGACTAGATCAAACAGCTTGTGTGATGAGGAGAGGAGGCAGAAGGAAGCCCTACCAGGGCTCCCCGAGGCTCCTGGCCCTCACAGATCCCATGTTCCCATCAATGCCACCTTCACGAATCCTCTCCTTTGAATTCAACTTGTTTCTGTTGATAATTATAGTTTATAATCCAGATATCCTTGGAAGGGGATAAAGCAGAACTTGACTTAGCTTTAATCACTAAACAATCACTTTAGTTCAGTCATTAGATACTTTCCTCCAGGAACAAAGAGAGTTCACAGGCTCACAAGGCCAAAGGAAAGGTCGGGGATAGGAACTCAGCAGAAAGCAAACTTCGAACAATCGGCGTGTGCCTGTGACCAGCCCACGGACCTTGGAGGTGCACCCCGTGCTCCCTGCGCTTCTGAAAAGCCTGCACAACCTTGACATAGAGACAGAATGTTGTTGTTATTCGCTGCCACTGGGTTAGCATTCTGACTCAAGTAACTAACTACCAGGGCTGATCAACCCAGGAGAGCTATAGTTCAGAGGGCACACGGGCTTAAAAGACACCCAACTCCACACTCAGCAGGTGACTCAGAGGTCAGAGGTCATGAGCCAGATGCAAGATCGAGATCAAGCAAAAAGTTAGAGAGCTAGCTGTGCCCCCACCGACAAATCCAATGGAGGAGAAGGTGCAAATAATGAAATAAACAATTACATAAGTGACGTGACAATAGCACCAACTGAGATCAAACAATGTGTTACAGTTGGCAAAGCTGCTGCCAAGGACCCGTCTATTTAAAGACTGAAGCGCACTTCTCCCAAGTCATGAAAAAGGAAGAAAGAGCTGAGGCCTTTGGTGAAGGACAGTGAAAAGGACAAGGAAACCTGTCCTGGGGGACGTGCCGCCGGAGAGTCCTTCACGGGAAGGGTGTTGCACCTTCGTCTCACATGCTCTGGGTATGTTGTCAGGAGGGAGCAGTCTTTGGAAAGGACGCCATGCTTGACACGGGAGAGAGCCAGCTAAGCAGAGACGGACGCTCAGTGAGATGGACGACGCAGTGACTGCACAGTGGGCTTACACGCCGCGGGCCTGTGACGATGGCACAGGATCGGCCTAGGGCCATTCTGCCGCGCAGAACAGCCTCGCTGCGAGTTAGAGGAACTTCCCGGCACCAAAAAAGCCCCAGCGCGTGGATTGAAATTGGCACGATAGCAGTTGGTTCTGTTTTAAATTCTGCTTTTTGTGGTACCTCCGCATTTACTTTTAAAAAGCCTGCCAAACTATTTCTCCACAACAGTCACTCCATTTTCCACACCAGCAATGTCCCAGGGAATTTCTCCGCATCATGAACATCATTCTTTTGATGTTAAAGTCTATGGCTTTTTATTGTTAAATCATAAGATTTCTTTACACATAGTGGATGCAGGTTCAGTTTAGTTTTCAATATGGATTGAAGCTCAATATCAAGAAGACAAGGATTCTCACTGGGCCAATTGGCTGCATCACGATTGATGGAGAAGAGTTGGAGGTTGTTAACAGTTACAGCTTGCTCAGCTCCACAAACAACACTCTTGGCACCAGCAGCCAGGAAATCAAAAGATGAACTGCATTAGGTAAATCTGCTGTCAGGGACCTCTCCAGTGTACTAAAAATAACTATGCCAATCTGGAGACTAAAGTACACCTAAGCCACGTCATGGTCTTCACTATTACTTGCTATGTATCATAGAAATGGACAATGACTAAGGATGACAGAAGAAGAATCAATGCCTTCTAGTTGTGGTGCTGGCGAAGAGTATTGTACATACCATAAACTGCCAAGAAAGCAAATAGGTCTGTCTTGGAAAGGGTGTAACCAAGTTTCTCCCTGGATGCTAGGATTTTGAAGCTCTGTCTCACATACTTTGGGTACGTGGAAGACACTGGGAAAGATGGATTGATAACAGTAACTAGGGCAATGGGGGTAGCTGTGTGGGAGTCAGTGAAACTGGCTCAGGACAGGGCAGGGTCACTGTGAGTCATAGGCAACTCGATGACACCTAACAACAACAACATTTGGTATATGACTCACATGAACATAACTACTAAAAAGAGATATCGTGCTGGGAAAGAAGAGGGATTAGAGAAAGAAAAGGGACTCAAGTTGGACTGACAACAGTGACCGCGACAGTGGGCTCGGGCATGGCGGAAATGGTGAGGAGGGGGAGGGCAAGGCAGGTTCAGATCTGTTGTTCACAGGATCGTTGTGAGTCATAGCTGACGGCACCTAACAACAACTAAAAAGCTGATACATTTTGAATTTTGAATTTTGGCAGAGGACAGAGCAGAGTTTAGGGCTGTTGTACCTAGGGTAGCTATGAGCCACAAGTGACTCGACACATAACAACGTAACAACATTCTTTATTACACTTTCTGTCTTTTGTCTTAACCATCTTAAATTTATATGGATAATTACTTCTAGCTGTGCTGGTCATAATTACAGCTGATCTGTATCAGTGGTTACTAACCATGGATTAAAAATTAAGTGGTCAAAGGCTAGTAGGTTGCACCAAGTGCTATTTATATAACATTTCCGTCATTGTTGCTGTTGTGTACAATGGAGTCGGAACTGACCCATAGCTGACTCTTCGGCAGGTTTTCAGAGGCAGTTATCACATGGGAGGGGATTGACCATTCTTCCATAGAGCAGCTACTGACCTCGACCCACATGCTTTCAGGATTGCAGTGCAGCTTCTTGCGTCTAGGCCACCAGAGCTCCCTGCATTTCCATCACCTTATCCAAAACCTCCAGCACAGTTGAGTCTTATTCATGGTGACCCTCCACCCGGTTGCTGGGACTGCAATCTCCTTGGAAAGAGGCGTCCCATCTTTCTCCCATGGATCAGGTGATGGTTTCAAGCGTTCATTTTACAAACTTCGAGGCTATACTTGTTTTTCTTTATTATTTTCTTCCTTTTCCTCAGGCCACACAACCTCAAATGATCTACCTTCACGTTAGCTGGCTTCATGTTGTCTTCTGCCAGATCAGATGTGTTGTTGAGCTCCTGAACAAAATAGCTTATTTCATTAATTTGCTTTCCAGTTGCAGGACGTCTAGGCTCATCTCTAGTCAGTTTCCAGGTTGGTGGTGGTGTGATGTTACAGCTGGTGACAGTAAGTCCGTTTTCTCTCACAGGAACTGTATCCCACACAGTCCTCACGATGCTGCCTGGGCTTGCGTCCACTGCTGCGGTCAGTGTGTCCATGCATCTCTTTGAGCACCATGCCCAGAGTGTAAGAGGAGGTCTCACCATCCTTACCTCCAAGGAGCAGTCTGGCTGCACTTCCTTCCAAAACAGAATTGCTTGCTGTTTTAGTGGTCCACAATGTATTCCGTATTATTAAAGGCATCAGGTCTTTTTTGATTTTCCTTATTCATTGTCTAAATTTTGGAGATATTTGAAGCAACTGAAAATACCAAGGCTTGGGTCAAGTGCACCTTGAGCCAAGGTGTTATCCACAAACTAATATCCTTGCTCTTTACCACTTTAACATGTTCCTCCCTTTGATTTCTTGATTGCTGCTTCCATGGATATTGGCTATGGATTGAAGTAAAGTGAAATCCTGGGAAAACATCAACTCTTTCTCCATTTACCCTGAGAGTGCTTATTTGTCCAATGTGAAAATCTTTCTTTATGCAAAGGTGCACCCCACGTGGAAAGCAAGAGGGGTGTGAGAAACTGCTTCAGGTCTTTGTTTTCAACTCTCAAGGTGTGTGGGGTGTGAGAAACTGCTTCAGGTCTTTGTTTTCAACTCTCAAGGTGTGTCATCTGAGTAGCTGAGGTTTTAACAAATTTTTCTCCGATCTTGATGCCATGTTCTTCATCATACAGTCCAGATTTTCAGATTTTTTTCCCTGACAGCATTGTGTTTATTTTAATAAAGCCATCATATTTCATCTTTTTCATATGTACTATTCATATCTGGACAGTTTCCATTTCTTCTCCATATACCATGAGGTGGCCTATCATCTTGCTTGGATCCCTTGGTGCTAGCAGTCGGAAAATCAGGAGACTCATTGCACTGGGAAGATCTGCAGTTAGGGATCTCTCCAATTTATTGAGGAGTAATGATGTCAATTTGAGGACTAATGTGTGTTTGATTCAGTCCATGGTCTTTCTGATCACTTGCTATGCATCTGAGAGCTAGACAATGAATAGGGACGACAGAAGAAGAATTGATGCCTTTGACTTGAGGTGTTGGAGAAGAGCATTGAACATCCCATGGACAGCCAAAAGAACAAATAAAGTCCTAGAGAGGCTATTGTGCAAACGTAGCAGAGGAGCACTGCATGATTTGGAATTGGGAAGGGATTGTGCCAGGATTATAGTCTCTTTCCATACCTGTTCAATCATATGCTGAGCAATTATCCAAGCAACTGGACTCTATGAAGAAGAATGTGGCATCAGGATTGGAGGGCGACTCATCAATAACCTGTGTTATGCAGATGACACAACCTTACTTGCTGAAAGTGAGGAGGACTGGAAGTACTTGTTGTAGAAGATCAAGGAATGCAGACTTCAGTATGGATTGAGTCTCAATATCAAGAAAACAAAGATTGTTATCACTGGACAAATAGGCAATGTCATGATGTGTGGAGAGGAAATTGAAACTGTCAGCAGCTTCATCTTGCTTGGATCCACAATTAACACTCTTGGTATAAACAGTCAGGAAATAAGGAGACACATAGCACTGGGAAAATCTGCAGTTAGGGACCTTGCCAAATTATTGAGAAGTGGTGATGTCAGTTTGAGGACTAAGGTGCATCCGTTCAGGCCATAGTCTTTCCAATTACTAGCTATGCATCTGAGACCTGGACAGTGAATAAGGATGACAGAAAAAGAATTGACAACTTTGAGCTGTGGCATTGGAGAAGAATACTGAACATCCCATGGACAGCCAAGAGAACAAACAGATATGTCTTGGAGGTGGTACAGCCAGAGTGCACTTTGGCAGCAAGAATGAGGAGACTTTGCCTCACATACTTTGGACATGTTGCTAAGAGGTGCTATTCCTTGGAGAAGAACAAGATGTTGGAAAGTGTGGAGGGTTGGCGAGGGAAAGGAAGATCCTCAACGAGGTAGACAGATACAGTGACTGCTGCAGTAGGCTGATGTGTGTCAGGAAGAGTGAGGATGGGCAGGATAGAACAGGGTTCAGATCTTTTGTTCATAGGGTCACTATGAACTGTGTTCAACTCAACAGCGCCTAACAACAACAACAACAACAAGAGAGAGTGCAGCTGGAGTGCTCTTTGGCGGCAAGAATGACGAGTCTTCGCCTCATATACTTTGGACATATTGCTAGGAAGTGCTATTCCTTGGAGAGGGACATGATGTTGGGAAGGGTGGAGGGTCAGTGATTGAAAAGACCCTCAACCAGGTGGATTGACATAGTGACTGCAGCAATGGGCTCTTGTGTGTCAGAAAGTGTGACGACGGCTCAGGATAGGACTGGGCTCAGATCTGCTGTTCATAGGGTCATGAGTCTATAACCAGGAGGCTGAGTTGAGTTTTTGTCTGGGAATTTTCCTTTTCTTTCCTTCTTTGTAGGTGCTGCTCTCATGGAAGATAAATCCTGTGCCATTTGGTAAATCAAATAATCCTTGAGTGTGTGTGTGTGTGTGTGTGTGTGTGTGCGCGCGCGGGCGCACGCACGCGCACACACAAATGACAGTGTAAAATCGAAAGCGTATGTGTTGTGCTGGGTCCCCACAGTGTCCAGTGCAGCACACAGTCTGTGACCCATCTGTATTTATTAAGTGATACCAGAAAACTTTTCTTAAGCAAATATTTTTAGATGAACTGCAAATAGGGCAGGGAAGTTTGCAGGCAACATGTTAACACAGAGGGACACCTACTTCTTGAGCTATTTTTAATTACCTGTGAATATATAAATCTGAGGATCTGGCCTCACTTGTAACTATCTATGAATTTGCAAGAGTTGTATATAAGATCCCTTTACAAAGATCTTTTGTTCTGTGTAATGATCCTTAAACATCATCCTTCCCCCAATACCTACCCAAATTGCACCCATTATTTTCCTTTATCTTCCAATGGGATACATTAGGGTATGATTCTTCATGTACTCTGTGCTTTCTCCTTTCCTGTGCTGTCTAATATATGAAAAGCTCCCAATTGGAGCAGAATTTAAATGGAATTCTTCAATTTTTGGAATAAGTGCATCAAGTCTGAGTGACATCCACCTTCTAAACAAGATGCCTGTAGAAACTCTATGAACTTTGATAAATGTCGATAGTTATCAAAAGGCTTCAGGCCTTTTGTTCATAGGGTCACTACAAGTCATGCTCGACTTGAAGGCAATCAGCAACGATAAAGAGATTGGAGAAACAATTGTGGCCAAGTTAATGAATTCAGATCACTTTAAAGTAAGTGAAAAGATTCTGAAGAGGCTACGTTAGAAGGTGTTCTGTGTCTGTGACAATGTGAGTGATAAAGTTGTACCTCCTGGGCCCTTGTCAGTTATCCACGTTGGGCTGGCTCTCCAGACATAGACGTGTCTCCAAGGAACACACAGTTTTGTTGTTGTAGCCGACACTTCAGCAGGTTTTCAGAGGTTGTAAATCTCAAGGGAGGAGATTGCTCATCTTTCTCCCACAGAGCAGCTGGTGGATCCAAGTTGCCTGGCTTTGGGTTAGCGGCACAGTGCCTTACCCACTAGGCCACCAGAGCTCAATAATAGTCCTACGCTGGACTAAAACTGGAAGGAAAGAAAATATCGGCTAGAGAAAAACAGTCTTCGTTAGGAATAACAAGGAAAAAAGTGGAAAATGAACCAGTATGTTTGATTGTTGTTGTTGTCTACCTAGAGTTGATTCATAATGCCCATCCAGCAGGACTTCAGTAAATTGCCCATCATTCTCCCGAGGAGCAGCTGATGGATTCGAACCGTGTGTCTTTGGGATAATAGCACAGCTCCTTACCACTAGGCCATAAAACTCCCTGTATGTATGTAATATAGGTGTTTCCTATGCTGTAGTTTTAGGACTAGCGCACTGCTGAATATAACTTGTCCACTGTGTTGTCCCTTTCACCCTTCTATTAGAAAGGAGCTGAAGAAGTTACACGTGACAGTGGGTTCTGAGTCACAGTATTTCTTTTCTTTTTTTTAAAAAAAAAATCATCTCGTCCCTTGGGACTGCATAAGCAGGAAGAACTCCATAGGACTGTTTCCACCTCCGTAAAACTGATGGCCCTATGCTTCTCTCCCACTTCAGAGGAATTTAAGTATTGATAATTTCAGTGAATGAGTGATCCCCAGATAACACTGGACCCCAAAAAAGACTTGCTAAGGCTTAGCAAGTGTCTCTAAGAGTCTGGAATATGCTTTTTCATGCTTTCTCTTTTCTCTTCTCTGAGGCTTTTTTTTTTTT
>NW_006399916.1:7646626-7650083 GCF_000299155.1 Elephantulus edwardii
TCACTCAGCATAATGTCCTCCAGAGTCACCCATTTTGAATAATATTGCATGAGTTCCTTGTTCTTCAATGCAGCATAGTATTCCATTGTGCGAATATACCACAGCTTCTCTGAGGCTTTTAAATCCGCTCAGGGGTTCCTTATCTCTATCCCCTCTGGCTGTTTCGCCTCTTCCCCTGAGAGCTCTCTTCTGCCAGCTTCTCACTACACTCCTTCCCGAAGTCATTCAGCACCTTTACCCATCACTAAAATGCACATGATTCCGGTATCTCTGACTTGGGCCTCACATCCAGTGCCCCCTGCTATGACGGGGCCCTCACAGCCTTCATAAGTGCCTTCGACTCCGCTTGCCCACGGCCAGGCCCTCATTTTACCTGTGACCTTTCACTCTGCATTTTTCATTTCTGTCGGGGGTCCACAAGTTCTTACCTGCCTACTTGTTCTTCCCAAACAGCCTCTAATTCTTCTTTGCTGTACACACCAGCTGTCCACCCCCTCAGAAATTGTAAACTTCTCAATTCTTAGTACAAAATCTGACTAGTTCTTCCCCTCAGGGTCCCTTGCTCTCTCCTTTCTGGTGTGTCTTACATTCCATCATCACAGGAGTTCCGGTGGTCGAGTACGTGGTGTGTTTACAGCTTTGGAAGTCCAGTGCAGGCTCAGTTGAAGTCAGAATTACTAGCCTTCAGCTGGTGAGTCATATTCAATATTGGAAGCATGCTCCACTTGAAATTAAAAACCTATCAACTAACCCAGTCCCATAAGGACAAATACTATATAAAACCATTATTGTAGAATGAGTATGAGGATCCATGGGAGGGGAGGGTGGATGCAGAAGGGTGAGGATGTGCGGTGGGGGATTATTAATTATGGAGTGGTACAATTTGATGTGGGGAGAGTGAGAAAAATGGGAAGGATCTGACGTGAAAAACAATGTATTCGAATTTTGTAAATAAACAAGTATTGGAAATGTAAAAAACCCCTATCATCTTCCATTTAATACAGAATACAGTACAAACTCTTTTAGGTTAAGATTAAAAATTGCCCATAATATGACCCAAACTCCCATTTCAACAAGAATTTATTTAATATTTTTAAACCACACTTTATGAAGTATGTTAACAACAAATGTTTATTGAAAACTATTTAAAATGTAATGAATTTCCTTTTCAGCAGCTTAGCCATGGGCTACAGTCAGATTGGATTCAATTCTAGCAAGTTACTGACCTTCCCTACTTCATTTTGTTCTTCTATGAAATAAGAATAATGTGTTCAATCATTCCGCAGCTATCCAACAATCATTTTAACAGGCTCAGTGTTTTCCAGGAAGAGACTCCCCTTATTCTCCCATGGTGCTTTTGGTGGATTTGAAGATGCCCAGGCTTTTGATAAGCAGCAGTGGACCAGGCTACTAACTATGCCACCAGAGCTTAACGCTATAGGTGATACACATGAATCCGTGATGCTGCCCATAAGGCCATTAAGTTGTTAGGTGCTGAGGAGGTGACTCACAGTGACCTTGTGAACAACAGATCTGACCCCTGTCCTATCCTGCCCATCTTTACCATCTCACATCCATTGTTACAGTTGCCATGTCTCTCTTGTTGAGGGTCTTCTCTTTCTCTGTATGATGTCTTTGTCTAAGAAATGTCCCCTTCTGATGACATGTGCAAAGTGTGTGAGATGAAGTTTCCCCACCCTCACCTCGATGGAACACCTACCTGGTTGTACTCCAGGACAGACCTGTCTTTTCTTTTGACAGTCCATGGAATTTTCACTACTCTTCTCCAGCCCCACAATTCAGAGGCATTGATTCTTCTTTTGTCATCCTTTTCACTGTTCAACTTTCAGATGCATAGGAAGCAATTGAAAATGCCACGGCTTGGATCAGGCACATCTTAGTCTTTCAGCTGATATCCTTGCTCTTTAACACATTACAGAGGTCTTTGGCCACAGATTTTCTCATTGCAATGCATCTTTTAGTTTCTTGACTACTGTCATAATGGCTGTTGATTGTGGACCTAAGTGAAATAAAATTGTTGACAACTTTAAATTGAAGAAAGAAAATGCTCTCCTTCGAATGGAGAAAGCTCCACCTATGATTGTGTTGCCTATTGGTCCAGTGGTGAGAATTTTCATTTTCTGATGCTGAGACATTATCCACATTGAAAACTATAATTTTTAATCTTCTTCTATAAGTATTTCAATTCTTCTTCCCTTTATGTAAGCAAAGTTGTGTTATCTGCATCATGCAGGTGGTTAATGAGTCTTCCTTCAATCCTGATGCTCCATGCTTTTTCATATAACCCAGTTTCTTAAATTAATCACTCAGTAGATAGACTGAATGGACATAGGGAAAAGATACAACCCTGACACACACCTTTTCTGATTTTAAACCTTGCAGGATCCCCTATTCTGTTAGAACAACTGCTCTTTGTCTATGCAGAGGTTTCATATGAGCACAATTAAGTGATTATTATTCAGGATTACTGTTATCTTCAATATCAGGCATCATTTGTTATGATGTACACAGTTCAATGCCTTTCCAGAGTCAATAAAATATCTTTCTGGCATTTTCTGCTTTTAGCCAAGATCCATCTGACATCAGCAGTTACATCCCTCCTTCTTCAACAGAATTTCAATACTGAAAAACTCAAGGCTTGAATTCTTTTTTCCTTCAGTTCTTTCTGTTTGAAAATGCAGACCTCATAAGCCTAGGACTTTGCCTATTTTGCTATAATACTTTGCTTTGTCTTCTTGAGTTGCCTATTGAAATCTTCTGTTCAATTCTTTTCAATGTATCCCCATTCCAAAGCAAGTTTCAGGGTCTCTTCAGCCATTTTGGTCCATTCTTTTTATTCTGTCTTTTCCATGACCTTTGGTCTTCACGGATGATGTTCTTGCCAACATCATGTTCAACCAGTATGTTCTTCATGTATGAAACTCCCCTTTTCTCTTGTTCTGATGTTATACCAAGGTTTTGCTATTTCAGAAGTAAATGACCAATTCTGCTTCTTAGTCAATCTTATTTGGAAGTGCTGTTGAGATCTGTCCACCATGAGTGACCCTGGTGGAATCTGAAATAGTAACGACACCACAGTGAGGGAAACTATCTACCACACAAGTGGCGGTGGAGCAGCTGGTGGCACTAACTGTAATCACTTTTGAATGATAAAAAGAGCAGAATAGACACAGAGACGTTGTTGTTGTTGTTATGTGCCGTCGAGTCGCGACTCATAGTGACCCTATGTACAACAGCCCTAAACTCTGTTCTGTCCTGTGCCAGTCGCACTGTCTCTGACACTCCCATCCCAATTATTCCAGTCACGGAATCAATCCACCTCATAGAGGGCCTTCCCCTCCTGCGCTGTCCCTCCACCCTCCCAAGCATGATGTCCTTCTCCAAAGACCGGTGCAGGAGCTGCAGGTGCTGACGTGTCAGGAAGCATGAATGGCAA
>NW_006399916.1:7655069-7663101 GCF_000299155.1 Elephantulus edwardii
TTCCCAATTTTGAACCATGCAGTGTTTCCTTGCTCTGTTCTGACGACTGCCTCCTGGTCCAAGTACAGGTTTTGCATTAGAACGATCAAGTGTTCTGGGATTCCCATTCTTCTCAGAGTCAGCCACAGTTTGTTATGATCCACACAGTCAAACACCTTTGCCAGACATTCCTATGGTATTCTCTGCTTTCATCTAAGATCCATCTAACATCAGCTACAATATCCCTAGTACCACGACCCCTTCTAACAGAGGCATACGGGGGATACAAAGGCCATGCGAGGATCACCAAGGAACAAGGTGAGAAAATTTGGGGCCACTGACAAGAACAGGATGGACGTGGAGCTGAGGACTCTGGTTTGAACTTTCAACTTACTTTCAGAACTTTGAGAAAATGAATTTCTATTAAAACCACCCACTTAAGAGTCTTTCTTCTTATCCCTACTAGGAAACTAAGACTGAGCATATCTAAAGCACTGCAATTATTGCTCTCTGCTCTAAGAAGTCTATTTTAAACTTACAGGCCAAATAAAACTAGGCCTGAGCAGAAGGCTTTTATAGCTTAAAAAAGCAGCTAAAGATAATCTGTATTTCAAAGGAATCCAAATAACTCTTGAGCCAAATTTGGGCTCAGTTTAGTTTTAATAAAATGTATTTCTGAGAATGCATTTTTACTTTTTTTGAGTAAATCACTTTGCCCTTTAAAACCATAAACGGATGGTATTGCCAAGGATTAAAACTTCAATGCCTCACTGCTGTCTGCAGGGTCTAAAATGATCAGGCCCTTGTTTAACTACCCATTTCTACTCTCCAAACGGGAGTCCTCCTTTCCTTTCTCCACTGCTGTGCTCAAGGACTATCCTGCATGCAGGCTGCTTTTCTCACACAGCTCAGAGCTGGGCTTCCGCTGGGGACTCTCACGGCCCCCAAGATAAGCTCAACTACTCCGCTCTCAATTCCTCCGCTCCCAGCACAGAGCCTGGTTTACTGTCTATAACTCCAAGCACTTGTCAGATGCACTTACGTGACCTGTGGAGTCCAGTGAAAATGAAAAGCAGGGCCTCTGTTCAGGTCACGGAGATTCTTCAGAGAGTCACAGCAGAGCTACAATCAACCGCAAGGACCTCTGATCTTGGGCACCCTTGGACTATACAGGTCAGACTCCAGAAACCCTCCTTCCTTCTAATTATTGTCTTATTTACTCTTCATTCAATCAACCAGTCTTGCTTGGCTGTGAAAAATAGCTCAACTTCTGCTCTATCAAGGAGCCCTGATGGTGTGGCATGTAACATTTCAGGCTGCTGACAGAGAGGTTTGTTTGACTCCACCATCTGCTTCCTGAGAGAAAGGTGGGCAGTCTACTTACAAGGAGGTTTACAGCCTCAGGAACCCGATGAAGACTTGGCTCTGAGTCAAGGGCCACCTGGATTGGAGTGGGTTGGGTTTGGTGTTTATGATTTTGTTTCCAAAATTTTACTTTGCATCTATCCCATTTGAATGAAAACACCATCACAAAAACAAGTATGTGGCCTTGAATAGTAATGGATACCAGATTAGCTCTGAAATGATAGCAAGGTTGCAGAGCTTGGTAGGTGGAGAGAAGGCGTGAAAGACTTAGGAAAGATCCAGTGGGGACCAGAAAAGGTGAGGTAACAGTAGGCATGGATCAATGGTTATTAATTTTGTGTTGGAATTTAGTTATGTATTGAAATGATCACATGAAACACAATGTGAAAGGAGGAATGTGACACAATGTATATTAATGAAATACAATCTATACAAACTATGCAAACCAATCTAAAATAAAAATAATTTTTTTAAAAAAAACCTGTCATTATAAGAGGAGGAAGAAAAGAACAAAATGGATGTCAGAGGAGACTCTGAATTTTACACTAAAATGCTGAGATGCCAAAACAAAGGGAATAAATGAGGAAGTTAAAGAGCAGAACAGAAGATTTCAAAGTACAGCTTGTGAAGACAAGGCAAAGTTTATAATAACTGCAAAGAGCTGGAGTCAGAAAATCCAGTGAGAAAAACTTGCTTGGCAAGTCTCAAGCTGAAGGAACTAAAGAACCAATTCAAGCCTTGACTTGAAATGTTTAAAGATGCTATGGGCAGAATATTGAATGATCCAGGAAACAACAAAAGAAGGTTGAAGGTATACACAGAAAGACTGTACTAGAAAGAATTGGCTGACACAGAACCATTTCAGGAAGTAGCTTATGATCAAGAATCAATAGTGATAAAGGAGGAAGTTCAAGCTGTTCTGAAAGAACTGGCAAAAAATAATCCCCAGGAATTGATGGAATACCAATTGATATATTCCAACAAACAGATGTAGCCCTGGATGTGCTCACGAGGTTATGCCAAAAAATCTGTTTCTGGGTACTGGAGTGGCTCTGCGCCCTTAGCTTTGGCTCTGTGGGGACCGTCCCCTCACTCCTATTCACCTTTCTCCTTGGCACCATGACCACCACCACCTTCAAGGTGTCAACTCCAACAGCAGGGCTTTGTGGACTCCAGGTGGTGGATCTGATCCAATTCTTCCTTAGGCTCCAATGACCAGGCAGGACCACCTGTGAGGAGGCCTCCAACATCTTTGGGACATCTGAAGAAAATCCCTTTTCTTGGGCCAAGTCCACCGGTGCCAGGTTTAGTCATGGGGGCAGGGGAGAGTCCGAGTTATCTTTGCTGTAGACAAGGGACTCCCTGCTGGGGACGTTATAGATCGGCAGGGAGATGGGGACATTCATGACAATGGGGACATAGGTCTGCCAGCCAGCCAGTCTGGGACAGTGAGGAGCAGCCGGGCCTGGCGTCTGGGCGCAGTCGTCCAGGAGAAGCCTGTAGAGTTCCACACAAACAGCCACCCCTATAAATCTACAAGGCCCAATCTTTTCGTGATTGCAGTTTCTACACATGAGGAGATACCTCGATAGCACGTACCATTTAGGTTGCAATTCTTAAGTGACAATTTTGCCAGACGGTGGGCATCTCATTACCTGCAAGGGAGAAGCAAGGACTGCAGCTTATTGACCTTGCGACCCGAGATTCCTGCTCAGTCAGACCAGTATCTCTACACGGCAGCACCAGCAGCCGCAGCAGAGAGCCAGAGAATGACAGCGTCCAGAGCTGACTTGGGATGGTGGCCCCACAGACACAGCCAGGCTCAAAGGGAGATGGCACAACTGGCAAGGCAGAGGGAACTTTGTAACAATGACCTAAGCCATGAGGTTGAAGGTTAAAGGGCCCACGAACACACTTGAGAAGCTCTCCTGACTGAAGAACTGTATCCTGCTGCCAACTGGAGCCTGATTCCAGCTGTATTTTGTCACCAACCTGTTAACTTCTCCAATAAGCTCCATAACTGGGCGTATGGTTCTGTGAGTTCTGTGTGGTCCTAGCAACAGGTTTTGACCCCACTAGCAGTACAGTATGATTGGTGTTGGAATTAGCAGAAGTAGATATGGGAGCGTGGGAACCATGTCTGACTTTATGGGACTGGTTTGGTATTGTGGGCATTGCTGATGGGGGCTGTTCCCTCTTGTGAAGTTAACAGAGGTTAGCCTCAGTGTCCTCACGCTGCCTACACTCTTTTCACAGGACAAAACACTGCTAGGTCTATAGAAAAGTTACTCAACTTACCTGTAACAAAATAAGGTAACACCAATGACTTTAAAAATCTATGCTAAAAAAATAAAATAAAAATAAAAATTAAAAAAAATCTATGCTGAGTGAACTAATGTAGTATCATGATGACAAATACTGCTTAAGATCATTATTGTAAAAGTAGAAGGATAACTAGTAAAACATGTACCGGAACTCAAGGGGGGTGGGAGTGGAGCGGTGAGGATAGGTGAGGTGAAACCACAGGGTTGTACAGGTTTTTTTTTGTTTTTTGTGGTTTGTGTATGTGTGTGTGTGTGTGTGTGTGTGTGTGTGTGTGTGTGTGTGTGTAGGGGGCGGGTAAATGGGAAGGATCTGGGAGAAAAACAGGGTAATAATGGGCAAAGTCCAATGGTGATTGATTTTATAAAACTTATGCATGATGATGACTGTATGAAACAATGTGAATGAAGAATACTGTGAAACACAATGTACACAACCTCTATAAGCAAACTGATTTAAAAAAATAATATAAAAAGAATCTAGAAAGTCCGTATGTTATTATATATTTCATTAACCACATTTCTGTAGCATAAACTGAGATTTAATCCACCCCCTAATTTAATTCTGAAAAAGTGTGCCTTCCAAAAAGCTAGAGTTAAAAAACTTAGTGAAATATAACTTTTCAGTGAAATATAACTTTTCAGTGTGTATGTGCACACACAAAAACAAGACAGCATTTCACTGTAGCTTTTAAAATGATCTAATCTCATAGCTTTTGTCATTATCTTCTGTATATAAGAGATTTATCAGGATAATATCTGGTTTATTAAGCTTTAATAACCTTTATTTTATTAATATATTTTCTTACTGAATACAAAATAAATACACATTATTGACACAATTTTCAGAAGATTAAAAAAATCTAAGCAAATAAAGTAGCTATAAAAGAAATTTATTTAACAAATAAGCAATCAAAATTTCAAAGTGAACATCCTTCTCAGTCTTCTGGCTTTGTAATACAGCGTACCAGGACCATGCCTTAAAACTCTGCAGAGGAAGCACCTTACTCGTGGACACACGGTAATCTGCATGATGCAAGTGTCTATGAAAATAAATAACCAGATTGTGCCAAGGACAGTGAAAAATCACAGAAAATCACAAGTACACAACAGATCTCAGCAAACAAAAATGGAGCTGCAGTAACATGCGAGATTGAATCCATATATTGCAATTATCTTATTTTTCAATTTTAAAATTCATCAGGATGTAGAATTAACTAAAATAATGATGGAGCGGAGCAGAAAGCAAGTAGAGGGGCGAAGGTAGACCAGCACTCAGCCTTGTCTCTCTCACCCAGTCATGGATGTACACACGCACACACACATACTCAAGCACAGGGTTTTCTTTGGTGGAAGCAAAAACTGGGCATCTGATTTCTAGGCTTTTTTCTTCTACGCATTTATTATTGTCTTAAATATATATTTCCTTTACATTGAGCTGGAAGCTACACACCCTGGAGGACTGAATACAAAATAGCTGACCATCATTTCAAATATGCTGACATTTGGAGGAGATGAAATCTCAGCTGCATAAGTCAATAACCACATGAAATGAAACCAAAGCATAGGATTTGCTCTTGTGTACATTTGTAACTAAGCATCACAAATTTTAACAAGTAACTGAGACTTGGCAGCAAGCAGCTGAAATAACCAGCTTGCTCTCTAGGGTAAGGCATGTTTGGTGGCTTTTAGTTTGCTTCGTGTAATAGGTTTATTAAGAAGGAACAGGATCACATCAGGAGAGACACAGCTCAAGCTCTTTGATCAGGACAATGTCTTCTCTGTTGGCCCCTCAGGTCCTGGGTCAGCCTCGCCCCTGTCCTGCTCATACAGGTGTTAAAATGTTCTTTAGCTGCACCAGTAAGAAAAGTTCTTTAGCTTTACCAGTAAGCTGCTCCATGGGAGAAAGGTGAGCGATCTCCCCTCATGCAATTCTCAGCCCCTGAAAACCTGTTGGAGGCTCAGATCTTAGTTGGTTCTGACTCGATGGAACATGACGACGACAATAAGTACCCCACAGGCTCCCCTGGGGTGCTCAGCCCTCTTGGTTTTTAGATTTGGGAGTCTAACTAGCCATGGGTCCAGAAGGGCTTGATTCTTATGTCCATGGCTAGGAAGCCCACTGCACCATCTCCAGGGAGGAGTGGTCTCCTGGTTCTGCTGCCACCCTTTGTCTGCCACTGCTTCCGTCTCTCCAGTGTTAGAGCTATTTCCCAGATCTAGGAGGGTTCCAGCACAAGGACCACGTGTCCAAAGAACATACTCTGCTCTCTTCTTGGTGGTGGCCTGGGGCTCCCATTCTGCTTCTGGAATGTCTCATTTTAAGCCTTGCAGGATGGCAAGACTGACCACCTTATTTTCCTGGACCCACAAGGGAGCATCAAATAAGGGAGCTCTGGTAGCCTATTGGGTAATGAGTGTTGTTAACTCAAAGGCAGGCAATTTGAATACAAGCTGCTCCGTAGGAGAAATATGGACAACCTCCCATGCAACTTATAGCCTCTGAGAACCCACTGAATGGCTGACTATGGGTCAGTTCCAGCTTGATGGTACATAACAATAGAACTCTCAAGTGTTATTGTTCACCTTACAGGCATGTGTGTGTTTGACTGAAAGCTGAGCCCTGAGAGTGACTTTGTTCTAGTATTGGGGCTGATCAGAGGGTCATAGTCTTGGGGTTCCCTCAGTCTATCTCAGTTCAGTAAGCTTGGCCTTTTTTCTATTTTATTCCACATTTTTCTCTCACTCCACTCAGGATCTCCCAGTATGATCCTTTCCAGAGCATCCAGCAGTGGTAGCCAAGTACCTTTCATCAGATTTGAACAGTCATGGGGTCTGTTAGTCCCTTGGGATATGACCTTGCTACTTTGATTTGAGAGAGACTGTAGGTTACTGCTTACAAGCTTTTAGATCACCCTGGACACTCACCACAGTAGGCTGTAGGGCATCATCTTTGGACTATTATGCTAATGGACTTTGATGTCCTTAGACCACAGTCCTGACCCTCTAGGTCTAGCAACCCATTCTTTCAGGGGAAATAAATTTTGCTGTCAATACAGCAGTTTCAAGGAACCAGTTCTTAGAGAGGTACCATGCTCGGGAAGGTCGTGGGTCAACAGAAGAGAGATCCTTAGTGAGTTGGACTGATGCTGTGGCTGTGCCACTGGGCTTGAGTGTGACAGAGATTGTGTCCTTGGTACAGGACAGAGCAGGGTTCAGATCTGTGGTATATAGAGTTTCTACTGGTTGTAGTCAACTCAATAGCACCTAACAGTAACACACAAACATTCCACTCACTGGTCAGTGCATACCAATGAGGTGACTGAGATGGTCCAAAATGGTCAGGTTTTCTTTTCACATACTATATTGTGGTTGTTGTTGATTGCTGTCAAGTTGAGTACGACTCAGAGCAACCCTATGAACAAGAGGCCTGAAACCTTTCTATAACTATCATTATTTATCAAAGTTCATAGTTTCCAGAGGCATGTGGTTTAGGAAGTGGATGCCATCCTGCTTCCTTTCATATACTATGTTGTTGTTTTTGTTAAGTGTTGAGTTGTAGACGATCCATAGCGACCCTATGAACAAAAGACCTGAGCACTGTTCATAGAGTTTATGGAGGCAAGAAGCCAATCTAGAAGTGGATGCCACTCCTGCTTCCAAGCTTGTTTCGATTGGGAAGCTCCACCACTGTCCACCATGGGCAATCATTATCACATTTGGCACATCGGTGTCACAGTGGTCAGCATCACAGCAACCACGAGTTAACTCTGTACAGCAGTGCATACACCAGTGCTATATGATTTAGAAGAATGTTTGACAAAAACCAATTTAAAACAGGCCTGAGGGCTGCAGATTAAAATCAACAATCCCAGCCTCTAGAACCAGCTCCTGTAGATGACTTTCAAACTGGTCTCCAGCGTCATGCTGCCTACCAAGAAGAGTTTCTAAATAGGAGGCCTTGTCACATGGCCTCACTTCCCTTAGCGAATCAATATTTCACCCTAGTGCTCACCACTCCCAGATAGCCTCAATATTAGATAAGTTTTTGATTCGTTTTAAATTGCTGTATCAGTTATTCAGTAAATCATAAATAAAACATCAAGCAATAATCTTAACTTTTCATTGTATGGAAAAATGCAACTACTTATGGCTTGCTAATTGAATGGTCAAATACCAGGAAAAGAAAGGAAATGAAATAGATTTATCAAAAGAATTCCATAATTATTTTTAAAACTGCTGGATAGTCATGATGCAGCTTAATGATAGTTTATTTGTATCTTGTATGGCACAACCCTGCTTGCTGAAACTGAGGAGGACCGCATGCACTTGCTGCGAAGGGTCAAGGACTGCAGCCTTCAGTATGG
>NW_006399916.1:7669991-7672278 GCF_000299155.1 Elephantulus edwardii
AGAAATAATCTATTTCTTCTTCTTTGGCTCTGGTTGTTGGTGCATATATATGAATGATAGTGGTATTCACTGGACTTCCTTGTAAGCATATGGATATAATCCTATCACTCACAATTTTGTACTTCCAGCCCCAAGGTGGAACCAAAATCGGTCGGGAGGCACAGAGGGGAGACTGTAGGACACGTCGCCCAGAAGCCTGGCAACTGTGCAGGCAGAAGTCGAGGTCAGGCAATTAGAGAAGCCACTGGTGGCTTCTGACACACGTACAGGTACAAAGCCCAAGGCAGAGACAAAAATCGGTGGGGCCCAGGGCCTGAGGTCCTTGGCCACGAAGAAAAACACAATCTATACAGTAGTTCTACAGGACACATCATCTACCCTTCGGAGACAGTACAACTAAACTTAAGAGACACTGGACACAGCACAAAACAATTTTCAGTAGTTGACGTGTTCGGAATCACAGAAGCCAAGAAAGCTTCAGATACAAGCTGTCCGATCATGGGTCGGACAATGGAAGATATATTCTGAAGGGATTTGATAGAAGTGAATGGGTATCCCGGTGGAGGGTGGAGCTGGGAAATAAGTGGGTCAAGTCACTGGGCTAAGGGCAGGGACACTCCACAATGAGGGATTTATCTTTCCCTGTTCCACATATTGCTTGTCTGTCAGATACTCCTCTAAATCTAAACATTCAGTTTAAGACAGACTAGGAAGAAGGATTGGCCATCCGCTTCTGAAATAGCAAGCCTCTGAAAACCCTATGTACAACAGAATACACGTAGACTAACAGAAAGGGCAACATAGGTAGAACTTTCAAATATGGAAATACAAAGGAAGAAGAACAGTTTTAAGACGATGCTAGTGATTGGAACTTGGAATGTGAGAACCACGAATGTAGGAAAATTAGAAATTGTTAAGAAAGAAATGGAACGCATAAATATTGACATACTAGACATTGGAGAGATGAGATGGACTGGTATGGGGCATTTTGGGTCAGATGATCATATATTACTCCAGAGATGAAAAGGTGAGGAAAAATGGGGTTGCCCTCAGTTAAAATGGGGTTGCAAGAAGCTAGAGTCAAAAAATCAAAAGGGCTGAACTTTCTCAGCATGTCTTAAGCTCAGGAAACTGAAAAAAAAAAAAAAAAAAAAAAACACAAAAAAACAAAACAAACCCCAAATTGAAACCTTGAGTTGCAATACTTAAGGCTGCTTAGGGCAGAATATTAAATGATCCAGGAAGTATTAAAAGAAGATAGAAAGAGTATACAGAGTCATTGTACTGAAAGGAATTGGCAGACACAGAAGAATTTCATGAAACAGCATATAAACAAGAGTGTACGGTGATGAAGGAAGAGGTTCAAGCTGCTTTGGAAGAAGTGGCAAAAAATAGGCCCTAAGAATTGATAGTATACCAGCTGATGTATTTCAACTAACAGATACTGCCCTAGATGTGCTCACCAAATTGTGTCAAAAAATCTGGAGAACAACCATTTGGCCAACTACTGGAAAAGATCTATATTTGTTTCTATTCCAAAGAAAAGTGATTGATAAGAGTGTGAAAATTATGGTGAGCTCTGGTGGCCTAGTGGCAAGAAGCTGCACTACAATCCCAGAAGTGAGCAGTTCAAATGCACCAGATGCTCTGCTGGAGAAGGAGGGATAATCTCCTCCTGTCAGATTCGATTTGCAAGTACACACAAAAAATTGAAAAGAGTGTGGAAATTATCAAACAATATCATTAATATCACATGTAAGCAAGATTCTGCTGAAGATTATCCAAAAATGACTGGAATAGCACATCAACAGAGAACTGCCAGAAGTGTGGGCTGGATTTAGAAGGGGTCGTGGTACTAGGGATATTGTAGCTAATGTTAAATGAATCTTGGCTGAAAGCGGGGAGTACCAGAGGAATGTCTATCTGTGTTTCATTGATTATGCAAAGGCATCTGACTGTGTGGATCACTACAAACTGTGGCTGACTCTGAGAAGAATGGGAATCCGAGAACACTTGATCGTGCTAATGTGAAACTTATACTTGGACCAGGAACCAGGAGGCAGTGATCAGAACACAGCAAGGAAACACTGCATGGTTCAAAATTGGGAAGGGTGTATGCCAGGGATGTGTCCTATCTCCACACCTTTTCAATTTATATGCAGGACGGATTATCTGGGAAGCTGGGCTGTATGAGGAGAAATGTGGCATCAGGATTGGAGGAAGATTAATCAACAATCTGTGTTATGCAGATGACACAACCCTGCTTGCTGAAACTGAGGAGGACCTG
>NW_006399916.1:7673287-7677690 GCF_000299155.1 Elephantulus edwardii
CGGTTGGCGCAGGATAGAGCAGGGTTTAGGGCTGTTGTGCATGGGGTCGCTATGAGTCGGAAACGACTCGACGGCACATAACAACAACAACAGCATGCATAATTTATAAAAGTTATTCATGAATCTTAAATCATTTAAATTGTAATTTGTTTCCTATTTAAAGATCCATTTCCTAACCCATTTTTAAAAATAATGTTTAAGAATGCTTCCATTTCCGCCATAATCCGCTTGTAATTCAACATGTAGCTAACATTGGTCTACAATTAATAAAATGTTTCATTACAGATTCTAATAGAACATAAATTCTAATAGTGCTGTTTCTTGACTTGGCAGTGTTCCTAATTCTATTTGGGCTATAAAAATAATTATACATTTAAATATAGACAAAATTAAATGATGTGAATGCTTCTAATACATATCTCTGAACAAAAATTAAGAACATGTGTAACTTAAGGTTTGAAGACTGTACTGCAAAATAAAGAAAAGCTTTATTCAGAAAAACAAATACTTATGATATGGCTATTGAAATAAGAACCCTCTCCATAGAAGTAATTACAGAGTAACCTCTCTCATATGTACACACTATTATCTTAGCCAAATGCAAGGACTAGTCTTTTAAAAAATCTCTTCTGGCGTTTAATGGATAAAAGTATCTTAAGTTACAGACAGTAAAACTTGCCTAAGTTACATTCAGTAAAATGCCCTCAAATAGAGAGAAATGGCATTGTACAATTTAGGTGACAAATTATAAGGCTAATGCTAGGCTTAGGTAGCTTGCACAGGATGTTTCTATTTTACTTGGATCCACAATCAACACCCTTGGTACCAGCAGTCAGGAGATCAGGAGATGTACTGCACTGGGGAAGTCTGCAGTCAGGGACCTCTCCAAATTACTGAGGAGTAATGATGTCAATTTGACGACTAATGTGAGCCTGTTACAGGCAATGATCTTTTCCATCTATTGCTATGTATCTGAGAGCCGGACAGTAAACAAAGATGACAGAAGAACTGACACCTTTGAGTTGCAGTGTTGGAGAAGAGTGCTGAAGAGCCTACGGAATGCCAAAAGAACAAACAGGTATATCTTGGAGAGGGTAAAGCCAGACTGCTTCGTTGAGGCAAGGATGGTGAAGCTTTGCCTCACATACTTTGGGCATGTTGTTAGGAAGGGTTTAGTCCTTGGAAAGGGACATTAAGCTTGGAAAGGTGGAAGGTCAGCGAAAGAGAGGACAATTCTGAAACAGACTGGCACACTGACTGTGTCAATGGGTTCAAGTATGTCAGAGACTGTGAGGACAGTACAGGGTAGGACAGAGCTCAGGTCTGGTGTTCATGAGGTTGCTACCTGACTCAACAGCACCTGACAACATATATTCCAGTCACAGAGTTTTTAAAAATATAGACACGACTTCCTTACTAAGGTTACAGTTTTCTATCAAGAAATAAGAGCTCTCTCTCTTTTATTTGTTAAAACAAAAACAAAGCCAGGGAGGAAACAAGGAACACGGGGCAGGAGAGAAGGAAGAAGGAAAAATGGGAAAAGAAAACAAAGACCGTGACCATCATTAAAATTTCTGCCGGGTGCTGACAGATGAGGATACAAAGGGGAGCAGAGAATGCATTAAGACTGTCCTTGAGAGAGGTCTACTGAACTTCATTTACATTGCTTCACATTTCTCATTTTAGCTCTGGTAGACAAGGAGCTGCATTGCCAACCCAAAGGCACATGGTTCATATCCTCCAGATGCTTCACAGGAAAAAGATGGGCAATCTCCTCTTGGGTGATTTATTGCTTCTGACAACCTGCTAGAGGGTCAGCTATGAGTTGGTTCCAGCTTGACAGTATACACCACCAACAACAGTATCCATCTAGTGGGAAAAATCAGAATCCTGCCATTGTGGACATGCTACATCACTAATCTGGTGATGTGGATACAGCTTTTGGATAAAGAGCAGCATGGAACAATTAGAAGAAGGTAGCTGCACAATCCTAATTTGTTCACCTTAAAAGTGAAAGCTTTAACAATACAAGGCACTTAATTTAAAGAGCTCTGGTGACATAGTTGATAGAATTGTACCACTAGCCCAGGGGTGGCACCTTGAATCCTCCAGCTGCTTCCTGGGAGAAAGTTATACAATCTCCTCCTGTGTGATTTACAGCCTCTGAAAACTTGCAGGAGGGGCAGCAATGAGCCAGTTATGACTGGGCAGCTACGAGTGATGAGAATTTAAGACAGAAATTCTTTCTCCAGCTCATATATCGATGGCCGGCTGGCTTGGTTGTTCAGTCTGCACAGAGGCACTGTGAGGTCCCTGGGTTGCCCGTCCACATCAGTGTCCAGTAAAGATGAAAAGTGCAAGTCAGTCCTCGCCTCGACTCCAGGTCTGCAGGGACTCAGTCCAGGGCCCGCCACTGGTCGCCATGGGGCTGGCTGTACTGCGTCCACACGGCTTCGCAGCATGGAAGGGCGTGGCCGGGGCATGATGCCCACAACTCCACCTGGCACAGGTGAGTTCTCGTGTAGCATGTGATCATGAGGTGCAGAAGCGGGATTCAGGAACCCGGGAATCTGCACAAATGGCAACTGAGAGGCTCCAGGGGTGGAGAAAACAGTGGCATCAGCTGGATGAGAAGAAGACAGTGTACAGTTAGAAAGACAATGACGATATAAAAAAGAACTACTATGATGACAATTCAACTGGCACTCTTTAAAGTAAGTTTTAACCATATATATGAAAGCAAAATTTCTAAAACTGTTAGAATATGTGGGTAGAGAGTTGTGCTGTCAACCCCACGGTGGGCAGTTCAAATCCTCCAGCTTCTCCGCAGGAGAAAGAAAAACAGTATACTCCTGTATGATTAATAGCATCTGAAAGCCAGCTGGCAGATCAGCTCGGGGTCAGTTCTGACTATGGCAGTGAGAGTTAGAGTATGATTTTTTTAGAAAAAAGTACCACACAGTTGGTTAAGAGTGCCTCAGTCTGTGGTCATTTAGGAAATTACTGAAAAATCTTGATAGTTCATAAAAACACACTTTACTTCAGGGCCACTGCATCGATTTCAACCCACTGCCACCCTGTGCATCAGCGGAGACCTGTGCTCTGGGGGTTTTCAAGGCTGTGACCACAGAGAGCAGAATGTGAGGTCTTTCCTCTGAGATGCCTCTGGGTAAGTTTGAACTCCCAACTTAACTATGTGCATCTTTTCATAGTACATCATCATCAACTCGGAACTGACCCATAGCTGACTCAGAGACTGATCGAACATGTAATCAAGATGCATTAATAATAATGGGTGACTGGAATGCAAAAGTTGGGAACAGAGAAGACGGATTAGTAGTCATAAAACATGGACTTGGTGACAGAAATGAAGCTAGAGATAGAATGACTGAATTTTGCATGACCAATGATTTATTGATTTCAAATACATTTTAAAAGAAACATAAATGCAAATTACACACATGGATTTCACCTGATGGCATGCATAAGAATCAGATTGATTACATCTTTGGAAAGAACCGCTGGAGAAGTTCAATATCAGCTGTGAAATCTAGGCCTGGTGCTGATTGTGGAACAGATCACCAACTAAAACATAAATGCAAATTACACACATGGATTTCACCTAATGGTATGCATAAGAATCAGATTGATTACATCTTTGGAAAGAACCGCTGGAGAAGCTCAATATCAGCTGTGAAAACTAGGCCTGGTGCTGATTGTGGAACAGACCACCAACTACTCACATGCAAGTTCAAGCTGAAGCTAAGGAAAACTAAACCGAATCCACGGGAACCAAAATATGACCTTGAGTCTATTCCACCTGAATTTCAGAACTATCTCAGTCAGGAACAGGTTTGAAGCCTTGAACACTGATGAGCGAAGACCAGATGAGTTGTAGGAGGATGTCAAGTGTATCATACAGGAAGAGTACAAACGGTCATTACAAAGACAGAAGAGGAAGAAAAGGCCAAAATGGATGTCAGAAGAAACTCTGAAGATTGCAGTAGACCACTGAGAAGCCAATGCAGAGAGAAGAATTCAAGATACTGAAGAGCTGAACAGAAGATTTCAAAAGGCAGCACAGAAAGACAAAGTATTACAATGAAATGTGCAAGAAGCTGTTGTTGTTGTTATGTGCTGTTGAGTTGTTTACGACTCATAGCGACCCTATGTACAACAACCCTAAACCCTGCTCTATCCTGTGCCAATGGCATGGCCTCTGACACACCAATCCTGCTACCCCGGTCACTGAATCAATCCACCTCATAGAGGGTCTTCCCCTCCTACACTCTCCAAGGACCTGTCTCTCCTTACAACCTGTCCAAAGTATGTCAGACGAAGACCCAGAATCCTTGCCTCCAAGGAGTAGCCTGGTTTAACCCTCTCCAGAATGAATCTGTTTG
>NW_006399916.1:7682340-7701920 GCF_000299155.1 Elephantulus edwardii
GGATTGGAGGAAGATTAATCAACAATCTGTGTTATGCAGATGACACAACCCTGCTTGCTGAAACTGAGGAGGACCTGAAGCGCTTGCTATAGAAGGTCAAGGACTGCAGCCTTCAATATTGATTGCATCTCAATATCAAGAACACAAAGATTCTCACCACTGGGCCAATTGGCAGCATCATGAAGGGTGGCAAAGGGATCGAGACTGTTAACAGCTTTAGTTTGCTTGGCTCCACAGTCAACACTCTTGGCACCAGCAGCCAGGATATCAAAAGACATATTACAATGGGATAGTTTTCTATTAGAGAACTCTACAAAGTACTGAAGAGCAATGATGTCACTCTGGATTCTAAGGCTCACCTGATACAGTCCATGGTCTTTGCAATCACTTGCTGTGCATCAGAGAGCTGGACAATGACTAGGGATGATGAAAGGAGAATTGACACCTTTGAGCTGTGGTGTTGCAGAAGAGTACTGAATATACCATGGACTGACTGTTAAGAAAATGAACTAGTTTAGCCTAGAGAGGGTTAAACCAGGCTGCTCCTTGGAGGCAATGATTCTGAAGCTTTGTCTGATATACTTTGGACATGTTGCAAGGCGGGACCAGTCCTTGGAGAGGAATGTCATGCTTGGGAGGGTGGAGGGACAGATCAGGAGAGGAAGACTCTCTATGAGGTAGATTGATTCAGTGACTGGGGTAATGGGGATGGGTGTGTCAGAGACAGTGAGATTGACACAAGATAGAGCAGGGTTTAGGGCTGTTGTACATAGGGTCGCTATGAGTCGCAGGTGACTCAATGGCACATAACAACAACAATACATTGCATAGGAGGAGTTGCCTGTCTTATGCCCTCAGAGAGGCTGGTAGATTTGACCCTCTAAAGAGATGTACCTTTGGCTAAGCAGCACAGTTCCCTATGGACGACACAACCAGAACACCCTTCATAATACTCAGGCCACTGATTACAGTTGTCTTATAAACATGGAGGATTTCAAAGTGGATGGGATTGAAATACTTTTAAGACTTTTTAAAAAATGGTGGTTACTATGATCAAACTTTACTTTTAGATTATAATTTGGAAAAACTGATGAAAATAGGCAAGCAGCTGTGTGTTTGCAAGATATCTACCTATTGTTCTGAAGAAGAGACTTAATATCATTTTAGCAAATAACTATCGGGAAGGGAAAAAAAAGAACAGTAATTTTTTAGATAATTATGCTAGGATTTCTAAGTGTGTGATTATAAACCACTAATACTCCAAAGTTTTACACAAAAGAGCAACAAACCAATTTATCACAAGACAATGAACAAGAATCTGTAAGAAAATTATTATGAGAAAAGTCTAGGTGAGAAGTCAAGGAGGTAAAGATAAAGGGAGAGTAAGTAGTTCTAGGTTTTACAGAACTTTTTATAACCCAACCCTTGAATAGGATTTCACAAAAAAAACCTTTTCCCACAGGCATTATTCCCAAGCTATTTGAGACAGATGGTACAGAAATAGTCAACCCTTGGCATAGCACTAAAGCTCTGCCGTTATCTTAGTCTTAGTTGCAGTTGCTTTTGCCTTTGAGCTGTAAATGGCATGGGAGGAGCTTGAGTGCCCATCTTTTTCTTTTCCCACGGGGTTTACTGTTTCTGATAACCTGCTGGAGGGTCAGTGATCAGTCAGTTCCAACTCAAGAGTAGAAACCAAGATGCCTCTCCAGGCAATGAAGTGAGGAATCTAACTAAAAATTTCCCCAGATCACAAACTAAACATATGGTAGGACCAGAGCTGAACACTAGTTCCACAGCTTCAGGTCATCTGAAGAAATCACCTGTCTCCTTCAAGGGCTGGGTTAATTGTCATATATCCACAGATGCTTAAAAAGTGAGTGCCGTTCTAGCACAAAATCACACAACCCAAACCCACAGACACATAGAATGAGTACTCAAACAGGAAATACAGAGATGTTAGGAGAAAGCAGGCATCATAAGTGAGCTGAAATCCCAGGTTCAGTGCTCACACTGCTCCTTCACTCCCTGGGAGATCATGGGTAAGTCAGTGACTTGTCAGTGAGTACCAATTTCTTTACCTCTGACATGCTACAGAAGTATTAGTGGTTGCCTTCTAGTCAAGCCCCTTTCAATGTCAAGGATTAGAAATATCATATATTTTTTTCACCTTTGAACTTCCCCATCTAGGCATGGATTTCGCTGAAGAGTCTGGTGTACAGTCGGTGTTCACAGGGGATGATCTCTGCTGAGCTCAGGTTTAGTATAATCTGCGCATGACGGAGCAGGAGGGGGAGACAAAGGCTCTCCCACTCATTCTTGGTTTAGATAGGCAAACGGCCTCTCCTCTGCATAATACGAGTGAAATGCGCCACTTCTCTCCATGTTTGTTCGGTTTTAATACTCTCCTACAGATTTCAGCTGTGAGCCGCCACTGAGCGAGTAATCAACACACGGCGGCCCCGTACACGGGAATGTGCTGCCATGATGCACACAGCTCAATGGCCAATTTTGAGAAGCAGATTGCCAGGCCTTCCTTCCTAGTCCTTCCTGACCTGCTCTCCCTGTGGACACCTGTCCAGCATCTCAGCAACCACCAGTGGCAGGTAGGTAGAAGCTGCTCCTGAGCTGCACAGGCTGGGAATCGAACCTGAGTTTACTGCATGGAAGGAATGAATTCTACCACTGAATCTCCACTAGCAAAGATGTACATTACGGACCTTTCACTACAGTTTTCCAGGGACCTCTGGTGGCCTAATGGGTAAGGAGCTGTGCTTCTAACACAAAGGCAGAATCTAAATCCACCAGCAGCTCCACCAGAAAGTGATGAGCAATCTCCACCCTTGAAAGTTACAGCCTCTGAGCACCAGCTGGAGGCCAGCTATGAACTGGCTCAACTCAATGGCAATGAAGAGGGTTCCCACCCCTGCCTCGAGAATCCAAACTGTAGCTAAAATAAAATTTTTACAAAAGGGTGAAAAACCATGTTATGTAAATAATAAAAACAAATTTTCAATTCACTTAAAAGGAAGTTTTATATGAAAGGAGGGAACTTAGCACTTCACTTGACAAGGGTAGACAAGGTCCTCAGGCCTTAAAACACACACATGGTTAAGGCACTGCTACCCACTTAAAGAAAAAAGAGAGAAATTATATAGATTTCTACATATATAAATACATTTATGTACATATACATACATACATGTAAAATTTGACATTCTAACCTCTACAACTTTAACTAAATAACGCAACCTACTTGGGGTCTGGGAAGCATTTCCCTCAGACATGGTCCATTGGTGAAGTGACACTTGCCCCTTTGAAGTCACACAAGGTGGTTTGTCCCCATGTGTCTGCTTTATGGGAGAAGGAAGCCCTTTTCTCAGTGGTCTGCAATTGGTCTCAAGTCTTGCCGCTGAAGTTGACCCCCAGCCATCTGGAGCAGGGGTCTGTGGGTGGCAAGTGTTGTGTGCACTGCCCATAGATGCATCTTCACTGTCTGTCTGCAGCAAGCACTTTGTGGAGAGAGAGGGCACAGACAGGAGACTGTCCCCTTGTAGGCCTGCTGGGGGACTGACACGTTCGTGGGCCCTGGAGGCGCGCTGGAAGATGCCCTCTCTCTTCTTCTTGTCTTCCTTGAGCAGCAGTTCATCAGGCCCTTGCCCCAGATCTCTGATGTCCAGCCCCAGAGCCACAGAGGCCAGCAGCACAGTGCACTTGTACAGAGCCGACTCCGTTTTCTTTCTCTGGGGTGCTCTGCTCAGACTGTTTGGAGGAGTCACCTGAGGGGTGCTCGAGGAGGAGCCGGCAGAGCCTCCCTCCTCAGAGCTGTCAGGGGCCCCAGCCTTCTCCCTGGGGTCATCTTTGCAAGGAGGTAGATCGATGCAGCCTTGGGGGGCCAATTTCATGAGCTTTGGTTTTCGGTTTTCCAGGCCATCAGGGGAGGGCTTCAATTCTTCATGAGCACCTGAGTAAAGGCAGAAACATGCATGGGTTTTTACTAGTCATTCTAGCTTACAGTGCAGATCCTTGGGGGGAGAAAAGCCAAAACCTAACAAGTAAGGAGTCTCAAGCACAATGGATGAAGTCCTTCTCAGCTCAGCACATGATGTAGCCAGGAGGCTGAGGAGCCAGCCCTCATGCCTGCCTGGTCAGGGTCTCTATGAGGGACCAGCGAGTAAGACACCTGCTGGTTTCTGTCACACATGAAGCCATTCTTCATTGTTAGGAACGACAGAGAACCAAGTCAGTGAGACCCACAAGTTCACACACAGTGTCTCACACACAGTCACACACACACAGTCACACACACACACACACACACACACACACACACACACACGCACTACGACATGTTCTTAAAAACACGTCCTCCCCCGTTCTACACAAACTGTCATCATTGCTGTAAGGGGCCATCGAGTCAACTACTCATACTGACCCTGTGAATAAGAGATCTGCACCCTGCTCCATCCTGCACCACCCTCACCATCACAGCCACACCCAAGCCCACTATTAGAGCCAGTGTTACGCCATCTCTTTGAAGGTCTTCCTCTCTCTGACCCTTTACCTTGGTCTTTTGCCACGGACTGTTCCCTTCTGGCAACATGCCCCACGTATGTGAGAGGAGCTATTAGACATCATTATCTACAGCTAGCCTGGGTTAGAAAGCCTGCATACGCAACAGGTGCCTGCTTCTCGCTGCTCTGTCCTCATTGCCGTATCTATCATGCCTGCAACTAGTAGTAGAAATAGAAATTCTTTTTGCATTTCTTTTTTAAGCAAAAAGCTCCAGAAAATCCAGTTTCATGTGTTTTGACAACCCTTTACTAACATTTGGCCACCAATGCAATACATAAAGACTCTCTTCACAAAGTTCAACCAGGTTCCAAAGCATAGTGTGGCTAAAGAGAAAGCTATGATTCTTTCCATCATTTGAAAGTGAAAATGAAATGAATGAAAATGAATGCACTCACTTAAAATTCCCTCAGCTGGTTTCAAGCAGGCTGTGTGCCTCAAACAAATAAAACTTGAACCCCCTGCCCTTGACCCAAAGAGCTATCTGTACAACCTATGGAGCTGGCTTTTCTCCACTTACTCACAATCTTTCCCATCAATGCCTATTGTCCAAGTGCCTTCTTTTTCTTCTTCAATTATCCTTTAACATGTCTTCATTGTGATTTGAGTGAAAGTTTACAAAGCACTCTGAGGTTTTAAAATCAATTATTCATGCCTATTTTGTTGCAAACATTAATTACAACACACACAATGGCTGAGTGTTCACTCATTCCATAATGTCTTTCCCTTCACCCATCCTAATAAGTGTTTGTTGTCTCTGAATTAATTTTTCTACTCCATACTCCCTTCCTCTCCCTGGTAACAACCATATTGTTGCTGCTGTTGTTAAGTGCCATCGAGTCGTAGGCAACTCATAGCGACCCTATGAATGAAAGTCCTGGACACATGTATAACTTTTATCCTTTCTCCAGGTTTATAGGGTTTCCAGAGGCAAGCTATTATGTAAGTGAATGCCACTCCTGCTTCCAAGCTTGTTTTAATTGGGGAGCTCCACCTAACACTGTCCACCATGGGTAACTATTCTCGCATTTGACTCATCAGTGTCACAGTGTTCGGCTTCATAGCAACCACGAGTTACCTCTGTACAGCAAGTGGACATATCAGGGTTATACAACCTAGAAGAATGTTTCACCTGTAACAATTAAAGGCAGGCCTGAGGGCCGCGGAGTAGAGTTACCTATCTTTGGCTTGGGAGCATGACTTTCTGTTCGCTAGGCCGACTGCTTTCTCTCTATGCACAACCATATTAAATTGATTTTTTTTCTGTATGTAAACCTTTCTCTAGTTTTGTTTTTGTTTTTTTATAACAGTGGTTTTCTATAGTAGCTGACTGAATTCACTTGGCATAATATCCTCTAAGAAAGTTCTGTTGGCTGACTGACAAAGGGTTGTGGTGCCAACCCAAAGGTAAATGGTTCGAATCCATCAGCTGCTCATAGGGAGACAGATGGTCAATCTGTTCCTATGCAAGCCTCTAAAACCCTACTGGAGGGGCAACTATGAGTCAGTTATGATTTACAGCCTTTGAAAACCTGCTGGAAAGTTAGCTATGAGTCAGTTATGATTTAATGGCAAACAACATCCTCTAGACTCATCCATGTTGTGTAGTTTTCCAACACTACCTACCCAAATTCCACTGTCCCTTTAAATATTTTCTCAGCATTACCTGTGCCTACAGCCTGCCCCTGTCCATCTCCCCACCTGTAACCACAATCCACTTCCTGAGGTGCCTCAGGAGCCTTGCTCTGGCATCCTTTCTGTTGATATTCAGCTTCAGGTACAGCTGCAGATGGGAGCCTTCTAGGCCATGTTTCCTTCCTTTATCACCTTCTGAGTGGTCTTCCCTGAACAGCACCCTCATCAAAATGGACACTGAATACATTCTGGTCACTTGAAAGCACAGCTTATGTAATAATAACAGAAAATTATCTATTCTGATTAGAAAAAGTGAGGACAATCTTTGGACTCTGGCCTTTTAGGAGGAGATTCTCTTCTTATTACACACAGATATTATGGAGGCTAGTTAAGGACATTTAATAGTAATAAAACTAACTATCCTCCCAGAATAATTTTTGCTGTTGTTATGTGCTGAATTCCAACTGACTCATAATCAACTGTTCTAACGGAAATTCAGAGGCTGTAAATTACAGGGGAGTTTATCCATCTTTTTCTCTGTGCAGGAGCTAGAGGATTTGAACTGCTTGCCCTTGGGTTGGCTGCACAATTCCTTACCATGAGCCACCAGATCTTCCTTCTGTATGTCACTCTTGAGCAGTAAAATCTCTATTATCCCTAAGGTGGTCATGGCTTTACATGGACCAAAGCATAATATTTTCATCTAATCATTGACTAAAAGCCAAGGTAATTCTATTTAGCATCTACAGAAGGTTAGATAGTCCTTTCAGGAAGGACTTCCTGAAATGTACTTACCTGGCTGGTCCACAAATAATGAAGCCAAGGGCATAGTTTTCTGGTTTTTTATTAAGATTGTTGACCAAGGGCTGTTGCCATCTGACAGAGGTCTTATTCTACAAAAGAAAGATGTTAATTTTGGTATATAAATCAGGCTTTGGTGGATACATGGCAATTACAATCTTCCTTTTTTTAAAAATTATACACTTTTTACGTTAGTGATGAGAACATGTATGTCGCCAGAGTTTTAAAGGGCTCATAAAGTACACAGAAAATCTTAAAATTTGAAAAAAAAATTCATCAGGGACTTTTAAAAAGTGCTTGTTGTTGTTATTATTAGGTGTTACTGAATCAACTACAACTCATACCAACTCTGAAAAAAGATCTGAACCCTGCCCTATCCTGTACCTTCCTCACCATCACTGATATCCTCGAGTCCACTGTTACAATCCCTGGGTCAATATATTTTGTTGGGGTCTCTTGATATTTCTCTGACTCTTCTGACTCTTTCTCTTACTCTCCACCTTTCTCAGCATGATGTTTTTCTCCAAGGACTGGTCCCTCCTGACAACATGCTCAAAGTATGTGAGATGAAGTTTTACCGTCCTGGCCAGCAAGGAACATTCTAATTGCACATCCTCTAAGACAGACTTAGTGTACCTAAATAATAATTAGTATGATAAGCTCATGCTTATACTATAATATTTACCCATCATGGACAGTGTTTGGAGGAGCTTCCAGATTGATTCAGGTTTGGAAACAGGAATGGCATTCACTTCCTAAAACAGATGCCTCTGTAATCTCTGTAAACTCTTTAAACTTTATCAACAAAAAGAAATGATGATAATTATAGAACAGAGTTCAGGTCTTTTGTTCATAGGGTTGCTATGAGTTGTATTCAAACTGACAACACTTAACCACTGCTAAGTGAGACTAGTGTTGTTATATTTTGGAGGAAAATTCTTCTACTTTGAACATCACTCTTTGCCAATTTGCTGTACTGAGGTAATTTGAGTTTGCTGTGATGGTGAATCTTGTGCCATTTGGGTATGAAATGCCATAAAGTTTTCCCAATGTGGAGAGTGTTTGGTAGAGCTACCAGTTGTAAAACAGGTTTGGAAGCAGGAGTGGCATCCACTTCCTAAACTAGGTCTATAGAAACTTTATGAACTTGGAGAAACAATGACAGTTTTAGAAAGATATTAGATCTTTTGTTCATGGAGTCACTATGAATTGTGTTCTACTTGACTGCAATAAACAACAACAACAAGCTCATGCTAAAAATGAAATCAGACAATGCTCCATAGCTATTCACAGACCTTTCAAGGGCCCATCACCCTCCAGAGTGGATGAACTGCCCTGCTTCCTAGTCTTAAAACTGGAGGCTCCACTGAAAACTGTCCCTGGGTGACCCTGTTGGGAATTGAAATACTGGTGGCAAAGCTTCCAGCATCACAGCAACACACAAGCCATTGAATTTTCAGTTGACTTATGAAGACAGAGGAAGAACTGATGCCTTAGCATCAGGGTTATGTACTAACGATCCCATGCATTGTCCAAAGAACCAACCAATCTGTCTTGGAGGAAGTGTAGCCAGAGTGCTCCTTAGAAGCAAGGGTGGTGAGACACCATGCTTGAGACAGTAGAGAGAGGGTCAGTGGAAGAGAAGGCACACAGTGAGATGAACTGACATGGTCACTATAACAATGAACATAAACAATGGCTACTGTGAGAGAATGGTGCAGGATTTCCTTCTGTTGTACACAATACAGAAAAATAACAATCTAACAATAGAGAACAAAATTAAGATTCAAGCCTCTCTCTATTAAAATCTGCATAAAAGAGAGCTCTGTTTACTGGCACACTGAAAAAACTCCAAGACAAGAATGCTAGGAAATGGTAGTGGTCATCACAATCACACCTTTCTTTGCAGTTGGTCCTGTCTTTCGTCTGAATTGAATTTGGCCCCCAGGTACAAACTTTTTTCCTGAGATTCCTTTTTACATCTTCAAGTTCCTCATGGCGACTCACAGTGTTCCTTCCCCAAGGTTTATTGCTTTCATCAGAAGTCACTAGAGAAAGAGAGTACCAGTCAGTAAGTAACCAGTATTGGTCACATAAAAAGAGTTACATGACAGTGTAGCAGTCACCTGTGATGTTATGAATCCAGTCAATTAACTAGGTAACTGCCTTAAAAATTTCTTAGTGTGAATCGAGATTTCTAGTCCCGTTGCCGTCTGCTTGTGCTGGGAACTCCAGCCCAGTTGCAGATGCCCCGAGGCTGGATACTCAGACCTGGTGCCCATGTCTCTCACCTGGAACTCTGGCCCTAGTCCCATTCACAACACCCCATGCCCAGAATCCCGGTACCGATGCCGATGCCCCACACTGGAAACCCCAGTCCCAAAATCAATTCCCCACACCTGGAACCTCAGCCCCAACACCCCATGCCTGGAATCCTGGTTCCCGATGTCCTGCACCCAGAACCCCAGTCCTGACGGCCTGTGCCCAGAACTCTGGTCCTGATCCCAATGTCCCATGCTGGGAGCTCAGGTCTTGATGCTCACGCCAGGAGCTGACGTGCAACAGAAGCAATGCTGGAACTTGAGTGAGGTACTTTGTGGGGAGCCACTACTGTTTGGCTGGAACACATGGGACCACTTAAGTTCAATCAGAAGGGAACGAGATAGCTAGAGCTTGTTCTTGAAGGGAAAACCAAGGCTTCCTGGTTTTCCAAACAGGTCCCCACACTCCACCTTGCATCTCCTCATGTTCAGCCCATCAATCACCTTTAGCCCAGAACACCTTGGACTACCTTACATGCAGCAGTTGTCTGACAGAAGGGCTGCCTCCACTGGCCTTTTCTACTGAAGTGAAGCATATTTTCAGAAGGGCCAGAAGGCAGAGAGAAACCCAGACAGCATGGCTGTACCACCCACCCTCTTCTAGAGTAGTGACTTCAGATCAAGAACCTGCTATCGCCTCAGACATGGAAAAACTCTACCACAGCAATGTCACATAGGAAGCAGGCTGCCTCACTCCCTACACATGTCCAAAGCAAGATGTCAATCCCAAAAAGTGACATACTATCAATGGATTTCCTGAAGCCAGAAATTTTGATGAAACTTTCTGACACAGAATTTAAAAGAACAATGACTGAATAATTTCAATGGGTGAAAGACAAACCTAAAGAATTACAGGTCACTGCAAGCAAAAACCAGGAAGAGCTTAAAAAAACAATCCAAAACAATGCAGATAAAACAAATGAAGCATTAGAGGCTCTGGAAAAACAAGAAACCACAATCCAAAATATGAGGACTAATTTTTCAGATGCTGTAAACATGATGGAGGGACACATGAACAGGGCTGAAGAGATGGAATACAGACTAGTGAAATAGAAGAGAAAATTGTCACCATGGATCTGCTAGAACAAAAAGTAGAATAAAAAAAGAAAGGAAAAAGAAGAAAACTTAAGAATAATGTGAGACACATAAAGCGAAATCAATTGGATTTCTCTACAGTGACAAAGAGAATATAGAATTGGAGATCAGAAAGACAATACCTATCATATTAGCTAACCACATGATTGAATACTTGGGAGTGTATTTACCAAGAAATGCAAAGGATCTATTCAAAGAAAATTACAAAACATTACTACAAGAAACAAAAAGAGACCTGGAGAAATGGAAACATATACCTTGCTCATGTATAGAAAGGATAGAAAGGTTCAATATTATAAAACGTCAATCCTACCAAAGGCAATCTACATGTTCAATGCAATTCCAATACAAATACCAATACCATTCTTCAACAAGGTGGAAAAGGCAATCTCCAATTTCATTTGGAATGAAAAGAGACCCTGAATAAGCAAAGCACACCTTAAAAAGAGAAACAAGGTAGGAGGCATCTCACTCTCTGACTTCAAATCCTACTACACTGCCATGGTGTTCAAGACAGTGTGGTTATTGGTACAATGACAGACACATAGATCAATGGAAAAGAATGAGAACCCAGGAATCAGCCCATCTACCTATGGTCAACTGATTTTTGACAAGGAGATGAAATCAGTTAAGTGGGGAAATGACAGACTTTTTAACAAATGGTGTTGGTATAACTGGAAAACCATCTGCAGAAAACTCAAACAGGACCCACAGCTCACACAATGCACAAAACCCAACTCAAAGTGGATCAAGGACCTAGAACTAAAACCAAGGACTATAAACTTCACTAGGGAAAAGCTTGGAAGAACCCTAAAAGCACTAATCCAAAACATGAACAGTCTTCCAAGCATCCTGAAAAACCTACAACCAGGAGAGGATAAAATAGATGAATGGAACCTTCTAAGAATCAAATCCCTATGCATACCTAAAAACTTCTCCAAAAGGGTAAAAATGGAAGCCATAGACTGGGAAAAAATACTTGGTAATGACATGTCTGATAATGGACTTATATCTAGAATTTATAGAATACTCAAGTGCCACAAGATAAAGAGAAACAACCCAACTGCAAAATGGGCAAAGGATATGAACAGACACTTCAAAAAACAAGACATTCAGATGGTGAACAAACGTATGAAGAAATGTTCAAAATCTCTAGCTCAAAGAGAAATGCAAATCCAAACAACTATGAGATATCATCTCACCCCAGTAAGAACAGCAAAATTCATCAGAGCAACAAACAACAAATCCTGGCAAGGTTGTGGAGAAATTGGAGCCCTTATTCACTGTTGGTGGGAGTGTAAAATGGTGCAACCACTATGGAAGGCTGCATGGCACTTTCTCAAAAAGTTGCAAATAGAAATACTATTTAAGCAGTAATTCCACTACTGGGAATATACCCTAAAGAAACCATAACTGTCACCCAAGCAGATATATGAACACCCATATTTATTGTGGTTTTGTTCACAATAGCAAAGAGTTGGAAACAACCCAAGTGCCCATCAACAAATGAATGGATAGAGAAGTTGTGGTATATTCACACAATGGATTATACAACACTGTAAAAAAAAAAGAACTCATGAAATATTATAAAAAAATGGGTAATCATGGAGGATATTATTCTGAGTGAAATATCTCAGTCACAAAAATACTTTAATCAAATCTATTAAAGTTTTGAACTTGAGGCACAATAGTTTATAGTAAAATAGCAATTGAAGAAGATTTTTCTTTAGTCATCATACTTTGTCACAGCTATCTTAATAGCCTGGTTATAAATGTCTTTTTAAAATCACAATTATAAAAACTATTTGACAATTCTCTCACTCTTTGCACTGCTTTAGAAGAAGGTCAATTTCCCATGGAATGTCCATAGCCTTCACATAAGTATGTCAGCGTATGCTACCCTGACAGTCATCAGGTGCATTTAGAATAGATTTAAAAATCACTGGGGAAGGAAAAGTGCTATGAATAAATGCACTGGGGGAAACGGGCTTCTATCTAGGACTGTACAGATTCATCAGCCATTCTGAAGGAGGAAAATGTACAGTCCCCTCCCTACGAATCTAAGGCCTTGGAAACTTGAGTGAGTACAGAATAAGTAGCTAAAAAAACCCTCATGGCTGACAAGTTGACAGCAACTAATAGCTGACCTCCCAGTGGGTTTTCAGAGTCTGTAAATTACACAGGAAGTGACTGTCCATTCTTCTTCCGAGGATTAGGGGGTGGATTCAAACTATCAGAGAGGTGCCTCCTTTGCACTAGCAGTATAACCTATCACCTAAACTCAGTTTAAAATGTTATGATGCCTGTGCTCTATGATCTAGGTACTGCTGCCCTTGAACCTTTCTGACTGTAACATATCGAGATGGCTTGGGATTTCATAAGCCAAAGGGGATCAGGCATGGATCAGAGGAAGTTTCCAGAGAACAATATATTCCTGCACTCTATGATTGAGGTACTTCTGCACTGAACCCTCCTGACTGCAACACACAGAAAAAGCTTGGGATTTCTTAAGCCAAAGGGGAACAGAAGTGGACTCGCTTCAGTTTTCCAGAGAACAAGACCCACTCCATATCAGACGCTCAGGTCAAAAGAGAAACACCAATATATAGGTCCTTCACAAAACATTGTACTCTCCTGGGATATTATACACTTATAACAACCTAACATCTACCAAGAAAAGATTCACAGTGTTAAGGTGCAGCAGGTAGCACCAAACATCATGAAAAAAAACAAAATAACTCTTCTGCTAAAAAAATATTGAGAGCACACTGAAGACCAAATGAACACCCTAGACTTAGAGAACCAGTAGGAACTTGTTGATGCAGATGAAAGAAAACAAAGGCCAGCTGAGGATCCTGTACCCAGCAAAGCTGTGCATCAAATATGAAGGAGAAATTAGGTCATTCACAGAAAAGAAGGTATTTAAGGAATTTGTGAAAAGAAGACTAAAATTACAAGAAATTTTAAGGAAAGTCCTTCACACAGAGACACCAAAGAAAGTGAATGGACTATAATAACAAGAAACACTGTAAAATAACAATGATAAAACCTGACCTGTCAATAATAACACTCAATGTGAAAGGTCTAAATGTGCCAATTAAGATAAAAAGAATGTTGTTGTTGTTGTTGTGTGCCGTCGAGTTGCTTGCAACTCATAGCGACCCTATGTACAACAGCCCTAAACTCTGTTCTGTCCTGTGCCAATCGCATTGTCTCCGACACAGACATCCCGATTACCACAGACATTGAATCAATGCATCTCCTAGAGGGCCTTCCCCTCCTGTGCCTGCCCTCCACCCTCCCAAGGACGATGTCCTTCTCCAAGGACTGGTCACGTCAGACGAAGCCTCAGAATCCTTGCCTCCAAGGAGCAGTCCGGTTTAACCCTCTCAAGAATGAATCTGTTTGTTTTCTTAGCAATCAATAGTACCTTCAATACTCTTCTCCAACACCAAAGCTCAAAGGCATCAATTCTCCTTCTATCCTCCTTAGTCATTGTCCAATTCTCTGACGCATAACGAGTGACTGCAAAGGCCATGGCCTGCATCAGACACACCTTAGTCTCCAGAGAGACACCATTGCTCTTCAGTACTTTGGAGAGGTCCCTAACAGCAGACTTTCCCATGGCAATACATCTTTTCATTTCCTTGCTGCTGGTGCCAAAAGTGTTGATTGTGAAGCCAAGCAGACTAAAGCTGTGAACAATCTCAATCTCTTCACCATCTATCCTGATGCTGCCAATTGGTCCAGTGGTGAGAATCTTTGTCTTCTTGACATTGAGCCTCAATCCATACTGAAGGCTTCAGTCCTTGACCTCTGCAGCAAGTGCTTCAGGTCCTCCTCAGTTTCAGCAAGCAGGGTTGTGTCATCTGCATAACGCAGATTGTAGATAGACCTTCCACCAATCCTGATGTCACATTCCTCCTCTTACAGACCAGTGTCCCAGATGATCTGTTCTGCATACAGATTGAAAAGGTATGGAGATAGGACACATCATTGGTGTACACCCTTCCCAATTTTGAACCATGTAGTGTCTCCTCGCTCTGTTCTGACGACTGCCTCTTGGTTCAAGTGTAAGTTTCCCATAAGCACAATCAAATGTTCTGGGATTCCCATTCTTCTTAGAGTCAGCTACAGCTTGTTGTGATCCATACAGTCAAAAGTCTTTGCATAGTCAATGGAGCACACAGGTAGACATTCCTTTGGTACTTTCTGCCAATATCAATCTAACATTAGCTATAACATCCCTAGTACCACGACCTCTTCTAAACCCAGCCTGCACATCTGGCAGTTTTCTGTTGATGTGTTACTCCAGTTGTTTCTGGATAATTTTTAGCAGAATCTTGCTTGCGTGGGATATTAATGATAATTTCCACACTCTGTCAGGTCACCTTTCTTTGGAATGGGAACAAATACCGATATCTTCCAGTTGGCTGGAGAGCTGGCTGTCCTACAGATTTCTTGGCACAACTTAGTGAGCACATCCAGGGCAATGTCTGTTTGTTGAAGCATGTCAGTTGGTATGCTATCAACTCCTGGAGCCTTGTTTTTTGCCAGTTCTTTCAGAGCAACTTGAACTTCCTCCTTCATCACCATAGGCTCTTGCTCATAAGTTATTTTATGAAATTCTTCTGTGTCAGCCAATTCCTTCTGGTACAGTGACTCTGTGTACTTTTCCCATCTTCTTTTAATGCTCTTGGATCATTTAACACTCTACCCAAAGCATCCTTAAGTATTATCACTTGTGGCTTGAATTTGTTTTTAAAGTCCTTCAGCTTAAGAAACACCGAGCAAGTTTGGCCCTTTTGATTTTCTGACTCTAGCTCTTTGCACATTTCATTATACTATCTTGCTTGCTTTGTCAAAGCATTCTTCTTGAGATGAGGGACCAGACAAAGATTCCCACTGTTACCAGTCTTGTTCAATATTGTATTGGAAGTACTTTCCAAGGCAATATGGCAAGAGAAGGAATTAAGAGGCATTCCAATTAGCAAAGAGATGGAGAAACTGTCACTATATGCTGATATTATGATAACACAGATATGATATGATATGATATGATATGATATGATATGATATGATACACAGAAAACCCCAAGGACTAAATTAAAAAGCCATTAGAGCTAGTAGAACAATTTAGTAGAAAGGCAGGATATAAGATCAATATACAAAAGTCAGTGGGATTCTTCTACAGTAACAAAGAAAACAAGAGAAGAAAACACAGAAAGGAAATTAAGAAAGCCATTTACAATAGCCAACCACAAATTGAGATATTTAGGAATAAACCTAACTAGAGACACAAAAGACCTGTACAAAGAAAATGAAAAACACTTCTCCAAGAAACAATAAAAAGATCTAAATAAATGGAAAAAATGTTCCCTATTCATGGATAGGAAGACTCCATATAGTGAAAATGACAGTCCTACCTACATGTTCAGTGCAATCCTAATACAGATACCAAACTAATTTTTCAGAGAGAGAAAGAGAGAGAAGACAATGGACAAATTTATTTGGAGGAAAGGGACCTCAAATAAGCAAAGCACTTATGAAAAAAAACTAACAAAAAACAATCAAGTGTGAGGCATAGCACTCCCTGATCTCAAAACCAACGACAGCGCTGTAATAACCAAAACAGCATGGTACTGGTACAATGACAGGCACATACATCAATAAAACAGAATGAGAATCAGAAATTAACCCATCTAGAAATATTATAGTTAATGTTGGATCTTGGCTGAAAGCAGGGAGTATCAGAGAAATGTCTATCTGTGTTTCATTGACTATGCAAAGACATTTGACTGTATGGATCACAACAAACTGTGGCTGACTCTGAAAAGAATGGGAATCCCAGAACAGTTGATCACGCTTATACAAAACCTATACTTGGATCAGGAGGCAGACATCAGACCAGAGCAAGGAAACACTGCATGGTTCAAAATTGGGAAGGGTGTACACCAGTGATGTGTCCTATCTCCATACCTTTTCAATCTATTTGCAGAACAGATTATATGGGAGGCTGTACTCTATGAGGAGAAGTGTGGCATAAGGACTGGAGAAAGACTCATCAACAATCTACATTATGCAGGTGACACAACACTGCTTATTGAAACTGAGAAGGACCTGAAGTGTTTGCTGCAGAAGGTCAAGGATTGTAACCTTCAGTATGGCTTGAAGCTCATCATCAAGAAAACAAAGATTCTCACCACTGGACCAATTGGGAGCATCATGATAGATGGTGAAGAGACTGAGATTGTTAACAGCTTTAGTTTGCTTGGCTCCACAATGAACACTCTTGGCACCAGCAGCCAGGAAATCAAAAGACGAATTATATTGGAAAATTCTGCTGCCAAGGACCTTTCCAGAATACTGAAGAGCAACGATGTCACTGTGGAGACTGCGGTGCACCTGATCCAGGGCACAGTCTGAGCAATTACTTGTTATGTGTCAGAAAGCTGGACAATGACTAGGGATGATAAAAGGAGAATTGATGTCTGTGGGCTGTGGTCCTGGAGAAGAGTACTGAATGTACCATGGACTGTTAAGAGAACAAACAAGTTCATCCTAGAGAGAGTGAGACCAAACTGCTCCTTGGAGGCAAGGATTCTGAAGCTTCATCTAACATACTCTGGACATATTGTAAGGAGGGACCAGTCCTTGGAGAGGTATGTTATACTTGGGAGAGTGGAGGGACAGCACAAGAGTAAAAGGCCCTCGATGAGATGGATTGACTCCATGACTAGTGTAATGGGCGTAGGTGTGTCAGAGATGATAATGCTGGCACATGATAGAGCAGGGTTTAGGGGTATTGTACATAGGGTTGCTATAAGTCACAAGCAACTTGGTGGCACCTAGCAGGAACAACAACAAATCTATGGTCAACTGATATTCTACAAGAAAACAAAACCAATCAAATGGGGAAATGACAACCTCTTCAACAAATGGCGCTGGCAAAACCGGCCTGGTACTTGTAGAAAGTTGAAGCAGGATGCAGATCTTTCACCATATACAAAAACCAACTCAAAGTGGATCAGAGACCTAGGGATAAAGCCCCAAACCATAAAGATCATAAAAGACAAAATAGGACCAAGTTTGGAAGGCCTAGTCCAAATAGAGCCAGAAACACACAATGAAGAGAGGATAAAATTTAATAACGGTACCTTCTAAAGATTAAACTCCTCTATGCATCAAAAACTTTTCCTGACAAGGTGAAAAGAAAACGCACTGACTGGGAAAAATCACTTGGCAATACCATCTCAGACAAGGGCCTCATAACAAAAGTTTACAGAATACTTCAGGGCCTCCCCAAGAAAAAGATGGCTGACTCAATTACAAAATGGGCAAAAGATATGGAAAGACTTTTCACAGAGGAAGATATTTGGATGGCCAATGAAGACACATGAAGAAATGTTCAAAATCACTGACAATAAGAGAGATGCAAATCAAAACCACAAAGAGATATCATCTCACCCTAGTAGTAGTAGTCAACTTTAACAGGACAGCAAGCAATAAATGTGGGCGAGGGTGCAAAGAGAGAGAGAGAAACTCTTATACACTGTGGTGGGACAGTAAAATGGTGCAACCACTCTGGAAGGTAGTTTGGAATTTCTGCAAAAAGCTGAATATAGAAATTCCATATGACCACTGCTAGGAATACACCCTGAGAAAATCAGAACTGAGATATAATTGGAAATTTGTACACCAATGTTCATAAGTGCATTACTGACCATTGCAAGAACATGGAAACAGCCCAAATGTCCAACCACAATCAAATAGATTGAGAAACTGTAGTACACTCACATGAAGGAATACACAGCACTCAGGAGCAATGATTTTAAAAATTACTACATAACTTGGGAGGGACTGGAAAGTATTATGCTGAGTGAACTAACTGAGTCACATAAGGACAGAAACAACATAAGATCATTATTGTAGAAATATAAAGATAACTAATAAAATGTGTATGAGGATCCAAGTGAGGAAGGGTGGAACAGAGGGTTGAGGATGGGCAGGGGGTAGATCATAAGGTCACACAATTTGGTGGGTGGAGGAGGACAAGGTAAAGGAAACGGGAAAGATCCGGGAAAGGAAATGGGTATATGGATAGACAGGGTAATGGTGGGCATAATTAAATTGTGATTGTTGTATGTGCTATCGAGTCACCTATGACCCATAGTGACCCTATATACAGCAGCTCTGAACCCTCCCCTGTTTTGAGCAAGTCTCACTGATTCCAAAACATCTAACCCTATTGGCCGAGTTACTGATCAATCCATCTCATCTGGGGTCCTCCTCTCCTGCGCCATCCCTCCACCCTTTTAAGCATGCTGTCCTTCTGCAAGGACCAGCCTCTCTTGGCCATGGGCCTAAAGTATGTGAGACAGCTTCAAAATCCTAGCCTCCAAGGAGAAACTTGGTTTCACCCTCTCCAGACAGACTTAAGTGTTTTCTTGGCAGTCCATATTATGTTCAAGAATCTTCTCCAGCACCACAACTCGAAGGCATTGATTCTTCTCTCATCTTTAGTCACTGTCCAGCTCTCTGATGCACAGCAAGCAATGACAAAGACCATAACCTGGACTAGGTGTACCTTAGTCTCTAGACTGACATTGTTGCTTTTCAGTACTCTGGAGAGATCCCTGACAGCAGATTTTCCCAATTCGATGCATCTTGATTTTCTGGATTGCTGGTGCCAAAGAGTGTTGACTGTGGAGCCAAACAAGTTGTAATTGTTAACAACCTCAATGCCTTCATCTATAATGGTGTTGCCAATTGGCCCAGTGGTGAGAATCTTTGTCTTCTTGATGTTGAGCTTCAATCTATATTGAAGACCACAGTCTCTGACCTTCTGCAACAAGTGCTTCAGGTCTTTCTTGGTTTCAGCAAGCAAGGTTGTGTCATACGCATAATGTACATTGTTGATGAGTCTTTCTCTAATCCTGATGCTATATTACTCCTCATAGAGCCCAGCTTCCCACACAATCTGTTCTGCATATAGATTGAAAAGGTGTGGCGATAGGACACATCCCTGACACACTCCTCTCCCAATTTTGAACCATGCAGTGTTTTCTTGCTCTGGTCTGATGACTGCTTCCTGGTTCAAGTATACGTTTTGCATAAGCACAATCAAGTAAGTGTTCTGGGAATTTCCATTTTTTTTTT
>NW_006399916.1:7703900-7740814 GCF_000299155.1 Elephantulus edwardii
CTGCTCCCCCAGCTCACCACACTGTCTCTGCCTCTGCCACCATCTTGGATCTCCGATTCCCATTTTTTCTCAAGGTTAGCCACTATTTGTTTTTATGCAAACAGTCAAATGTCTTTGCATATTCAATGAAATACAGATAGACATTCCACTGGTATTCTTTGCTTTCTGCCAAGATCCATCTAACATTGGTGATAACGTCTCTAGTGCCACCACCTCTTCTAAACTCAGCTTATATTTCTGGTAGTTCTCTATCTACCATTCCAGTCATTTCTGGATAATCTTCAGCAGGATTTTGCTAGCGTGTGATAAACTAAGCATCCAAGTAAGGCAGACTAGGAAGAAGGATTGGCCATCTACTTCTGAAATATATCCAGCTTTTGAAAACTTTATGTACAGATATGGCAACTGAGGCTTAGCCCTCAAATTGGAAATAGAAAGGAGGAGGAAAAGTTGTGAGCAGAAACTAATAATTGGAACACAGAATGTGAGAAGCATGAATGTAAGAAAACTAGGCATTGTTAAGAAAGAAAAGGAACACAAAAATATTGACATAGTAGTTATTGGCAAAATGAGATGGCTTGGCATGGGACATTTTGAATCAGATGACCATATGCTCTATTATACCAGAGATGAAAATGTGAGGAAAAAATCGGGTCACTTTCATAGTTCAAAAGGCCATTTCTAGATCCATCTTGAAATACGTCATTGTGAGTGACAGGATAATATCCATAAGCATACAAGGAAGAAGTGTTAATACCCTTACTGTTCAAATTTATGAACCAACAACCAGAGCCATGGAGGAGGAAATAGATTATTTCTTCCAACTGCTGCAGTAAGAAATTGATCAAACATGTATGTAATCAAGATGCATTAATAATAATGGGTGACTAGAATGCAAAAGTTAGGAACCACGGAGAAGGATCAGTAGTCAGAAAATATGGACATGGTGACAGAAATGAGAGTGGGGAGAGAATGACAGAATTCTGTACAATCAATGATTTATTCATAGCAAACACCTTTTATAAGAAACAGAAACACAGGCTATTCACATGGATTTCACCTGATGGTATGCACAAGTATCAGACTGATTACATCTGTGGAAGTAATTGTTGAAGAAGTTCAATGTCAGGAGTAAAAACTAGGCCAGGTGCTGACTGTGAAATAGACCATCAGCTACTCATATGCAAATTCAGCTGTGATTAGTTTTATAAAACATAATGAATGGGAATGATTGTATGAAACAAATGTGAATGAAGGATAGTGTGAAACACAATGTCTATGAACTTAATAAGCAAATAAGTAGAAAACAAAAATTAAAAAAAAAAATAACCAGAAAAGTTATGATGCACCAACACAGTAAAATACTTTTTGCCATAAAAGATGAGATGCATAATAGTCCACTGTGTAAGCAATTTCTCAATCCATGGTGGAATACTGTGCAGCACCAAGGAGCAAAGACTTTGTAAAATACCTAGTTTTCAAGCTTACATTGAGCTATCCATTAATTCCACAGATGTAATCACTCTGATTCCTGTGTAAATACATCAAGTAAGGTCCATGTGTATAATTGCCATCTGTGGTGTTTTTTTTTAAATAAAAGGTGTTTGCAATGAAAAAAAAAGACTATAGAACATAGGAGAGTATAGAGAGCATTATGCTGAATGAATTGACTCAGTCTCATAAGGATAAATATTGCACAATACCATTATTGTGAAAAGAAGAATAACTAGTAAGATGTATTTAAAAAGTCCAAAGGGGGAAAAGGTAGGGGTCAAGAGGGTGGAAAATGAGGAGAGGGTCAAATCCCTAGGAAAGCTGCATTCAGTACGTAGATGGGTGGGGAAGGGACAGCGTGAAGGAATGAGAAAAGTTCAATTTGGACCTGAAAAGACTGGGTAACAGTAGGCATAGGTCAATGGTGATAACTTTTATAAAACACAGTGTATATAAACAATTGTATGAAATACAATGTGAATGAAGAAAAATATGAAGCCCCCAAAAAGATGAGTTGCAGGCAAAAATGTTTATTATATATTTTATATAAACATTTAAGAAAAATTATACATGTGTATGTGTATGTACAAATATATATGTACACAGAAAAAAGAAGTTCATAAACATAGATGCTGTTGTTAGGTGTTGCTGAGTTAACTAAGACTCAAGTGACTTTGTGAACAACTGATCAAAATGTGTGCTATTCTCAAGATCTCCCCCATACTCAAACTCATTGCCACATTCACTGTGTCAGTCCATCTCCTTGAGAGTCTTCTACTCCTTCAGTATCTCTCTACTTCTCCAAGCACTGGACCTCCTGATAACATGCTAAAGTATGTAAGGCAATGCTTCACCATCCTTGTCTCTAAGGAGCATTCTGGTTGCACTTTTTAACTTATGTAAAGGGAAAGATAATCTACAATAAAGAGGAGTTCAGCACTAATGATCAAGATAAAGGAAGACATTGTTTCCTTTACCTCTGTCTTCTTGCCAAAGAGTAAACATCATTGCTCACTGAATCTTTAATCTACAAAGGATACATAGATAGACATGCAGGATAGCCAAGAATGGGGCACCACATGGGAGAAAACCACTAAAACCAAAGATGAAGAATATGAGGATGTCTATCATCTTCTGCAGTCTGAAATGGCAATGATCAAATGTACATTCAAGACACCTAAACAAGGGAGCTCTGGTGGCCTAGTTGCAAGAAGCTACACTGCAATCCCAAAAGTGTGTGGTTTGAATCCACCAGATGCTCCGCTGGAGAAGGAGGGGCAATCTCCTCCTGTGCCAATCATATTCAATGGCACACAAGTTAAAAAAAAAAGATACATTCATAATAGCCAGTGATTGTGGAAAAGTGGGATTTGGAACATAAGACTGTAGTGATAGAAACAAGGTGGGAGATTGCACAATGGAGTTTTGTAAAATCAACAACTTATTCATTGCAAAGATCTTTAAAAAAAACAGTTGAAACAGATTTTTTAACCCCAGTGTCAAGAAAAACTTCATTTAGAAAAGATTTGGGAGAGAACTCTGGTCTTGGGAAACTTTTTACAACTGCAATGGATTCTTTAGATGAAGAGGAAAAGGATTATTATTTTTCTGACTGTGAATAATGAAAATGAGAAAATATACTTTGTAGAATTTCTAGTATAACCAGCACATCTATGTACTTCTCTTGGTGTATATGCATTTCCTTTATCTATAATAGCTTCTTATTGAAAATTTGGACTCCTTTTCAAAGACTTCTAGTTTTTGTATTCAAATCAGAATTTCCCTGAAAAATAAAATATTTTTCACTGTCTCATCTTAAAATGTAAAAGAGATTGTTTTGTTTATATGGCTGTTTGTAAATTGTTTTGTGATATTAAAATTTATTTAGATAAGTCTTAAAAAAAACAAAAAAAACCCCAAAAAAACAAAAACCAACACCACATAAATGGCAACTATATACATGGACCTAGCCTGATTATATAAGTTGTTGTTTGAAAGTGCCATCGAGTCGTAGATGACTCATAGCGACCCCATGAATGAAAGACCTGAACACTTGTATAACTTTTATCATTTCTCTAAGTTGACAGAGTTTCCGGAGGTAAGCTATTTCGGAAGTGGATGCCACTCCTGCTTCTAGGCCTGTTTTAATCTGAAAACTCCAACAAACAGTGTCCACCATGAGTAACCTTTATCGCATTTGACACATCAGTGTCACAGTGCTCAGCTTCACAGTAACCACAAGTTACCTCTATACAGCAAATGGACAGACAAGTGCTATACCACCTGGAAGAATGTATGACAAAAAACAATTAAAATCAGGCCTGAAGGCCATAGATTAAAGTCACCCACCTTTAGCTTGGTAGATAGAGTCAAATTAACTATAGCTGTGGAGAAAAATGGTGGAAAAGCCACCATCAGCCAGAAGTTCAATGACTGATTATATAAAATACCACTAATTGTTCATATACAAATTAGAACTGAAGCTGAAGAAAATTAAAATAAGTAAAAATATGATCTTAATTATATCCCAATTGAATTCAGAGACCATGTCAAGAATAGATTCAATGCACTGAACACTAATGACCAAATGCATTGGAGAATACATCAAGAACTTACTAGATGAAGAAAGCAAAAGGTAATTAAAAAGGCAGGAAAGAAAAGACTAAAATAGATGTCGGAGGAAACTCTGAAACTACTCCTGAACACAGAGAAGCTAAACTGAAAGAATGAGTGAAGTAAGAGAGCTGAATGGATCTCAAAGTGCAAATAATCATTATAATAAGATGTACAAAGACCTGGTGTTAAAAAAACTAAAGAGAAGAATACACTCAGCATTTCTTAAGCTGTAAAAGTTGAAGAACAAATTCATGTGCCTTGAGTTGCAATACTGAAGAATTCCATGGGCAAACTTTAATGATGCAGGAAGTATCAAAAGAAGATAAAAGGAATACAAAGAATCAATGGACAAAAAAAGATTTGGTCAACACTGATCCATTTAAGGAAGTAGCATCTGATCAAGAACCCATCATATTGAAGGAAGTCCAGGCTATACTGAAGGTATTTGCAAAAATAAGGCTCCAGGAACTGATGGAATACCAGGTGTGTTGTTTCAATAAGCAGATGGAACACTGGATATACTCATTCATCTACACCAAAAAATTTAGGAGACAGCTACTATGCCAGTTGACTGGAAGAGATTCATATTTGTTCCCATTCCCCAAAAAAGGTAAGCCAGTATAATGTGGAAATTGCAGAACAAAAACATTATTATTGCATGAAAGAAAAATCTTACTTGATGTTACATGCTGTCAAGTGAATTAAGACTCCTAGCAAGCCTATAAATAACTAATACACTCAAGCCCATTGCTGCAGTCACTGTCTTACCCTACAAAAAAATCTTATTGAAGATTATTAAAAAATACCTGAGGCAGTATATTGACAGAGGAGTGCCAGGACTTTAAGCTGGATACAAAAGAAGCTTTAGGACAAGGCATGTTGTTGTTAATGTCAAAGAGATCTTGGCTGAAAGCAGAGAGTACCAGAAAGATGTCAAAGGCATTCCATTGAGTGGATCATAATAAATTACGGAGAACATCGAGAAGAGTAAGAATTCCCAAACGCTTAATTGCACTCATGTGCTTTATAGGGAAGTTAACAGGTTATAGTGTGGGATCAGTATCAATATGGAAATAAATGGATACAAATTAAGAAAGTCAACAGCATCAACCAGACTAGCTTCCAACCAGAACAACTCTCAAAATACATAAAACAACGATTAACAGAATTGAAGAAATAGATAGCACCACGACAGTGGTGAGAGACTTGAACACACCACTCTCACCAAAAGATACTTAAGGATACAAAAGAACTTAACAAGGAGCTCCTTCTTAGCTCCTACTGATGATCCTTTTGTTGGCCGTGCCTGCAAGTCAAACTTTGCTCCAATCTGATGCCAGGTCTTCTCTCAGCCTCTGCCCTCCTCAGGCAAGGGTTACAGTCCTTCAGGAGGCAGGCTAGAGGCTTCCCCTTCAGCAAATGCGCTGCCTCAAGGTACTCAGCTCTCTTGCTCCCTGGATGAGCAAGACCACTACAGCATTGAGCCCATCTCCTGGCCCCTTTCACCTGGTCAGGTGCCACTGTTTCTCTGCCACTCACAAAGCTGCTATTAGGATGCTGTACTGTTTCAGTGTCCAGTGTCTTCTAGCTCACTCTTGCTCTCTCCCCACCTTTTCTATATCCAGGAGGTTCTCAGAGAAGAAATTCCAGGTCCAAAGGATGGACTCTGCTCCCAGTTCCTCTTCATGATGGTGGGAGGTCTCCCTCAACTCTGCAACTGGCCCTATGATAGCCTACTTCTTGTTGATTTCAAGGCATGGTCTTCCCCGTGGACCACAAACTGACCAATCCCTTCCGAACAACATGTGGATCAGGTAAATGCCAGAGACACATGTGTATGCCCCGTGCACACCAGAGTAGGGAATGTGGTCAGGTAAATGCCAGAGACACATGTGTATGCTCCGTGACCATCAGAGCAGGGAATGTGGTCAGGTAAATGCCAGAGACACATGTGTACACCCATGCCCATCAGAGCAAGAAGTGACTTACACTGTATGGCTCGGAGTCGAGGGATTATAGTCGGGCTGCTTGGCGGGCTGGAGCTGTTACTGTGCAAACTTCTTCGTTTTTCCAAGTTGGGCGAAGCCTGCACAGTGATTTTATGCTGAAAATCTGTTTGACAAGAAAGAAAAATAAGAATTGAAATTTCATGCTTTCAAGATTTTTATCATGCCTATATGCCTTTCTACTCAAACTCATTGCCTTAGAGTTGGAATGGAATCATGATTGACTCTCCAACAAGTTTTCAGAGATTGTAAATTGCAGAGGAAGAAACTGCCCATCCTTCCCCCTTGGAGACGCTAATGGATTCGAACCACCTGTCTTTGAGTTAGCAGTGCAACTTCCTATAGACTATGCCCCCAGAGATCCCTACAGTAATAAAAATAAAAATGCAAGATAGTAAATATAAAGTATATTTTAAAGTAAGGCATCAAGTTGGTTTGTTCTGATTCAAGTTCTTCCTTGAACTCTAGATATATGGAATCTAGAGTTGCACTCCAGAGAGGTGGAATCAGAATTCACCTTTAAGCAGGATTCCCTGGGTAATAGATCGGTGCACAGAACACCACAGGAGAATCACCTGGAGAGCTGGGAGAGTCACCTGGGGTTTGTTAAAACGTAGACTCTGACTCAGTGGATCTGGGATGGGATGGAATTTTAATGAAGCTGTTTGAAGCCCAGGTTTCTATCTTTAGATATCTTCACCTCAAATCTCAAGTGTAAAAAAGGAATGATTCAGAGTTCATAATATGTTAAATACAGCAAAGGGAGGGGGAGAGAGAGAGAGGAAGAGAGTGGGAAGAGAGAAAAGCACACAAATAAAACATTACTGCATTCCCAGTAGACCTCCAGCATCCTGAAACAGGAGGTCCTGGACAGACAGAAGCCCTGGTTCAGTTACTAACAAAGCACATCCCTCAATCAGTGAAGCACACATCTGAGCCTCTATCCTCACATTGTTGTGGTGACTACAATAATATGGATTAAAAGCATTGTGTGGTCTCTGCGAATGAGTTATACATATACAAGTACAATGTAAGTACTTCACAAATGAGTTACAAATGCCTATGTAGAGCTGTTGTTGTTGTGAAGTGCCAGTGAGTCGAGTATGACCCACAGTGACCCTATGAACTGTAGATCTGAACCCTGTCCTGTGCCAGCCTCACAATCTCTGACACACTCAAGCCCATTGCTGCAGTCACCGTGTCAATCCACCTGGTTGAGGGTCTTCCTATCCTTCGCCGTCTATGTGCTTGGGGAGCCCTGGTGGCCTCACGGTAGGAGTTGTGTTGCCAACTCAAAGGCAGGCAGTTTGAATCCTCCAGCAGCTCTTAGGAAGAAAGATGAGCAGCCTCCTCCTGTACAACTTTGTCTCTGAAAACCCGCTGGAGGGTCTGCTATGAATTGGTTCCAAGTCAACAGCAACGAGTGAGTGAGTGATCTGGAGCAAGCCACCCTGTCTCTGTCACTTCAGCATGCTGTGATACTTGAGTGTCACTCTGATACTGAAATTTCAAACATCAGCAGGTCATCCAGAGTGCACAGTTTTCAGTGGTGCTTCCAGGCTAAAATATGCAGGTTTGTAACCTATTTCCTAGAGCTTTTCAATGAGATCAGCAGGACAGTGTGTGGCTTGGCCGGGCTGGGCATGCTATCGGAAAGACTCACTGTTGGTGAAGCAGAGGGTCAACAAGACTCCTGGGGAAGGAAACTGTACAGTGGCCCCCTAGATGGCTTCAATTAGCCGGCAGCTGTGAGGATGACACAGTGGACTCTACTTGCCACCAGCTGGAGGGGGCTGACAGCAATTATTGGTATCAATCAATTACAGCTAGAAGCCAGGACAGTAAAATTTCATCTTGCATACTTTGGGCATGTTGTCAGAAGGAGCCAGTACTTGGAAAAGGACATCATGCTGGGAAAGATGGAGGGTCAGAGAAAGAGAGGAAGACCCTCAACGAGATAGATTGACAGTGACTGTAACACTGGACTCAAGCATGATGGAGTTGGTGAGGATGGTACAGGACGAGGAGGGTTCAAAACTGTTGTTCACAGCATTGCTTTGAGTTGTAGTTGACTCAACCGTACCTCACAACAACCATGTAGTGGTAGTATATGGTAGTTTTCAGAGAATAAATATGCCTAGAACAAGAGGACTAAATGGAAGAAAGAGAATTATGAGAGGTTAGGGAAGAGTGTCTAGGGATACTTGTTAAACTGTCAGTAAAATTACTTGAAACTCGAAGAGGCAAAAGAAATCCCTGGATGTTCTCTCAGTGGAGTGCTAAGATTAATATGCTTGCTTTTCTACAGACTGGGCTATTTTTAGAGCCATCAGGGGCAGAAGTTGGTGTAGATACTATCTAGTGAAGATGCAAACAATTTATCTTTTGGAAAAGCTAATCTTAGTTAGAGCTTACAGTTTGTTGTCCTAGTGGGCATTAACTAGGTTTGTACTGAACCCAGTAATCTAACAGTAGCATTTCTTTACTAAGCTGTCCATATTGTATAAGTATATTGCTTCATAAAAGATCATTTTGATAGGTTTCAAGACTACTTCATTAATGAATATGAATTATTAATTCATTAGTTAATAATAATGAATGAACAGTGGTTCATTCTGTATCTGCAAAGAAGCTGTATCTGAACTTTTTGAAAATTATTGTATAAAAATCCACCTGTTATTTGAGAAAAGGGCGTTAGAATTTGGAAAAGGAGTTGGAATGTGGTACGGAAAGCCATCTATGCAAATATTCATAACTGGAAATGTTTTCTCAATATCATCTTTTTCCTGACCCTCCATATCCAGTCCTACATAAGTTCTGTTGGTTTTCTCAGAGTTATAGTTGTTGTTGTTGATTACCTTGGAATCAAGCACAACTCATAGCGGCCCTATGAACAAAAGGCCTGAAGCCCCCTACAACCATTGACATTTATCAAAGTTCACAGAGTTTCTGGAGGCATGTTGTTTAGGAAATGGATGCCACTCCTGCTTCCAGACCTATCATTGTATGTTATTGTTGTTATGTGCCAGTGAGTTATCTGATTTGTATAGTGACCCTATTTACAGCAGCTCTGAACCCTTCCCTGTCCTGAGCCAGACTCACTAATTCTGACACACCAACCTGCACTGCCCCAGTTACTGTATCAATCCATCTCAACTGAGGTCTTCCTCTCCTGCACTGTCTGTCCACCCTTGCGAGCATGATGTCCTTCTCCAAGAACTGGTCTCTCCTAGCCACAAGCCCAAAGTAAGTGAGGTGGAGCTTCAAAATCCTAGCCTTCAAGGACAGTCTTGGTTTCACCCTCTCCAAGACAGACTGATTGTTTTCTTGTCAGTCCATGGTAAGTTCAACACTCTTCTCCAGCACCAAAACTTGAAGGCAGATTTATAGTACAGGATTTTTAAAATTGTACTTTGAAAGTATGCAGAGCAATTAGTTTTTCCATTCAGTCACTGGTACAAATTTTGGGTTGAGGCATTAATTACATGGTCTTCACAATCACTTGTTATGCATCGGAGAGTTGGACAATGACCAAAGAGGATAGAAGGAGAATTGATGCCTTTGAGCTGTGGTGCTGGAGAAGAGTATTGACAATACCATGGACTGCTAGGAAAACGAATTTGTCCTGGAAAGGGTTAAACCGGGTGGCTCCTTGGAGGCAAGGATTCTGAGGCTCCGTCTAACATACTTTGGCATGTTGTGAGGAGAGACCAGTCCTTGGAGATGGACATCATGCTTGGGAGGGTGGAGGGACGGCACAGGAGGGGAAGGCCCTCTATGAGGTGGATTGATTCAGTGACTGGGATAATCGGGATGGGAGTGTCAGAGACAGTGCGATTGGCACAGGACAGAGCAGAGTTTAGCGCTGTTGTACATAGGGTCGCTGAGTCGCAAGCGACTTGATGGCACATAACAACAATATTGTAATAGCACTCCCCCAACTTCCTCCCTGTGATTCTAATTCCCCTTCAGCCTTCTATACAAGAGAAATGTCTTTTCCTAGCTCAAGAGTTAGCAACTTTGAGTTTGAATATGTTGCCAGTTTGGGGAAAGAAATTTAATCTCTTTAAGACTCAGAATCTTTATTTATTAGTACAGGGTAAACAATTACTATTCCTGAATGGGGTTGCTATAAAAATTTAATATGAAATATACAAAGCAGTTAGTATAGGGCTCAGTCCATAAAAAATGCTCAGTTAGTACTATTCTTTTTATTCTCTTCACCTTGACTGCCAGTACCATTCACATGTTGTATCTGACTCCTTGTACCCAGTCTTCCTACATTTACTTTTGGCCCTTCTAGTCAATGTCCATGGAGCTCTGGTGGACCCATGGGTAGACAGTTGTGCTGCCAAACAAAAGGCATGTGGTTCAAATCCACCAACTGCTCTTCGGGATAAAGATGGACAATCTCCTCCTGTCCGATTTATTGCCTCTAAAAATCTGTAGAAGGTTGACTATGAGTTGATTCCAACCAGGGCACATATAAGTCTAACTCATGCCAATCTTTTTTTTCAATTCCTGGAAGAAAACAGGCTTTCTGTATGTGGCGTTTTAGGCCTGTTCACTCCCCTCCCTTACTTCTCTGGCAAATTCTTACTTCAGGTCTCAATTTCATAACTTTTTTGAGAATCTTTAAAGTAATTGTTGTTGTTGTTATTAGATGCTGTTGAGTCGACCATGAATCCTGATAAGTGCAAACCTTAAGAGGTAGAGCCTCTGAGTCAGTCCATCTCATTGAGGATCTTCCTCTCTTTCTCTGACCTTTCCTGGCATGATGTCCTTTTCCAAGGACCGTCTCTTTCTGACAACATGCCCAGGGTCTGTGAGATGATGTGAGCAGGAGCATCCTTCCCTCCAAGGAGCACCCTGGCTGCACCTTCTTCTCCAAGACAGCAATTAGTTTGTTCTCTTGGCTGATCATGGGATATTCAGTACTCTCCTCCAGCACAATGGCTCAAAGGCATCGACAACTCTTTCATCATCCTAAGGCATTATCCAACTTGCACTGCAAGTAACTGAAAAGACCCTGGCTTGAATCAAGCACACTTTAATCTTTAAGCAGACATTGCTGTACTTCAACACCTTCAAGAGGTCAATTTCCCCAATGTAACAGGTATTTTGATTTTTTGAGTGCTGCTGCCAACAGTGTTGATTGTAGATCCAAGCAAGATGAAATCTGGGGCAATTTCAGTCTTCTCTTCATCTATCATGATGCTGCCTATTGGCTGGCCCAGTTCTTGCTTTCTGGATACTGAGTTGTCATCTAGTTACATAGATGGAAAAATCCTAACAAAGGAATTCAAGTTATTTGGTGGGACAACTCCTTAAAAGTCAAGCACTGCTCTATCTGATATCCGTCAGATGCTTTCTTAATAAAACACAAGGAAAGCTCACTGCCATTGAATTGGGACCAACTCTTAGCTGGCCCTCCAGCATGTCTTCAGAGGCTATAAATTATACGAGAGGAGACTGCCCATCTTTCTCCCTTGGAGCAGCTGCTGGATTCGAGCTCCTAAAGAGCGAAATTCTTTGTGGACTCCACTACCACAACCCCGTAGAAGCTCCCTTCTTTCATAAACTCAAATCTTCTTGAAAGGTGTTCTTAACAGTGTACTATTAAGCAGTACTAAAATTTGACAATATAGATAACTTCCTAGCAGATAATGATAGAGGCCTCCAGTAAGATTCCTGAAGGAGAAAAAGAATTACTTTCATAAGTTACCATTTTTTATAGTTATCCTGAATCTGGGTGATGAGTGGGAAAATGAGTTTCTATATTGTGATCAGTATGGCAATTTATTGCCATCTAGTGGACAAACGCAGTAACTGTAATGCTAAATTCCAAAACCCAACTTTATGTCCTTCATGATGGATTAAGACGTTCTGGTTAGATTTTCACTGGAATTTAAACTGCCAAAAGGTGAAAAATGTGGAACTAAATTGCCCCTTTTATTCTCCAAGAGGAAATCCAAGTAGTACAAGCCAGCAATAAAAGAAATCTGGCAAAAATAATAAAAAATATTCAATCAGCCTTGAATAAAGTCAACTTTTAATGAAAACAAGGAGCACTGGAGGGGGCTCTGGCGCCCTAGGAGGTAAGAAGTTGTGTTGCCAACCCAAAGGCAGTGAGTTTGAATCCACCACTGGCTCTGAGTGGCAAAGGTGGGCAATCTCCTCTGTGCGACTGACAGCCTCTGAAACCCCTCTAGAGGGTCGGCTCTGACTCCGTTCTGGCTGCTCTGCAAAAAGTGAGTTGAGAAGGAAAACTGGAGAAGAAAGGCAAGCCTGCACATGCGAATCTGCAAGATTTTTCACTTAATAACTCTACCCATGAAAACTAAAGAGTCAGTAGACTGTACGACAACAACCCATAATAAGAGGTTTATCATTGCAAAGAGGACTGGGGAGGGTGGAGAGGGAAGGAGGTAATTGTGCAACAATGAATAAATATTAAAAAATAAAAAAGTGAAATGGTGGTGGGGATAAAATGTACAACAACGAACGAATGAAAATCTAACTTCTCTGTAAACACTCGTTAAAACTACAATTAAAATGAAATTTTATTTAAAAACAAAGAGTCGCTGGAATGAATGATGAATTTAATTATTTTCTTTCTCTCTTTTCCATCCATTTCTTGTCACTCCCTTCCCAGCTTCCCAAGGGAAACCGTGAAGGAGCCTGGCATTGCTAAGACATCGACAGAGGAAGAGAGCGAGTATAATTGAGATCTGAAGACATTCAATTCTTGTGACTGAATTTTTCTATCTTATGGAGTTATAAGTATATGCCTCATCATAAATATTTTTTTTATTATGGCTGAGAATGCAGTAAGTAGGCCTTCATGTTATACTTCAAGTGTTTCAAAAGAGAAATTGATTTTCAGAAGGATTGAAGGCATATTCATTAAGGATCGATAGCTTTTTTCAACCAAGCAAACTGAATAATGTGTACCAGCTCTGGTGTGAAGCTAGGTAGCCCCTCGGAAGCAAGGATTTTGAAGCTACATCTCATTCACATACTTTGGGCATATTGTCAGAAAGGGCCAGTCTGTGGAGAAGGATCATACTTAGATGGGTGGAAGGGCAGCGCAGGAGAGGGAGACCCTGGAGGAGATGGATTGACACAGTGACTGTGGCAATGGGGTCAGGTGTGTCAGAGATGGTGATGTTGGCTCAGGATAGGGTAGGGTTCAGAGCCATGGTTCATAGGGTTGCTATGAGTTGTAGTCGACTCAACAGCACATCACAGCTCTCATCATGATGGGAAAAGAGGAAGATTCTCAACAAGAAGGATTGGCATGGTGACTATAACAATGGACTTGAACATATCAGAAATGATAAGGAAGATGCAGGACAGATTCAAATCCGTGGTTCATAAGGTTACAATGAGTTCTAGCCAACCAGATGGCACCTAACAAGAGCAAGGTTAAGAACACAGGGTTCCTGAGTGATGCAGTTAACATGCTCACTATCAACTAACAGACGGGGACCAGAATCCATCCAAAAGTCCCTCAGAAGGCTGATCCACTTCTAAAGCCAGTCACCGAGGACCACTGTGACACACAAGGGTGTTCCACAAGTTGCTGTGGACTTGACAGAAATGGGTTATGAATGGGTCCTATTATGACTATAAACTGACGTAAATTCTGGATGACACTAATTCATTTAATGCCTTAAACTTAAAATGCCCCTTCTCCCCAGAGCTGGCGTGGCATACCTGAAAGTTGGGTCAGACCTAGCGGTGGGGTATGAATCCTACCTGAAGGTAAGCTGATGCAAGGTCCGTCTCTGAGCTTCAGGCGGCTTCTCTTGAACTTGCCCTTCCTCCTCTTCACAGTAGGCTGCTCCTGGCTCAGCTGGAAGATGATGATGTTCAGCTCCCGCTCCAGCACGTCGATCTCACGCTCGGCCAGCTGCTGCTCACGCCGCTTCAGCAGCTCTTCCTGGGACTTTTGCTGGATGGCGGCTCGGGTCAGCTCCTCCTCCCGGGACCACAGCTCCTGGGACAGAGACGTGGTCACTCTGGGGGGAAGGAGGACACCCCTGATGTGCAGTTGCTAAGATGCGACATCCACGCTTCTTTCAGCCAGTGGACATACACACACTGAGAAGCTACAATGCCCTTTCCACTGTTCAATCAGCCATCGGACCACTCAAATCTGCAGAGTTCCTTATATTTGAGAAAGACCTGGCTAAGACCTCAGATTAAACTCCCACAGCGCCACAGACTGTGCACTTCTCTCTTTAGTTCCTAGAAGACATCTCACAAATTCAGTCATGCTATGTGACACTTCTCCTTCTACCTCTAGGTACTTTTTTCTCTCGTTACTTTTCATTTATTCACTCATATACATTTTGTCTTATAACACTAGTTACAGTTAAGCTATGTCTTTCTTACATTTCATCAAACCCTCCCTGTACCTTGTCCTTCCCCTCACCCCATGGCATCCATCTGCTATCCTGTGTTCCCGTCTCGCTCTCCTCCCACCCATGCCAATCCTCCATGATTACTTCTGTGTGTAAACTGCTCCTCACCTTTATTTTCCCCAATCAACCATGCAGGTCCCATTCCAGATCGTTAACTGCATTACACACAATATCTGATTGTCCATTCATTTCGCCTATTCCAATAAAGTGTACATTATCTATCCACTACTTTCCTACTCTCCCCACTATGCCCTGTAACCATCCTATTTTTATAACAGTGGTCTCATACAGTATTTCTCCTTTTCGTTTCCTCTGGACTCACCCACATTGTGCAACATTTCACATATTCTTAACTGTTTTCAGTGCTCTATAATATTCCACGGCATGACTGTACAACAGTTTTCCTATCTGTTTGTTGACAGGCACTTGGGCTATTTTCATCTCTCTGTGATGAGCATGGGTGGGCATATATTTGTTTGTGTCACAGCTCTGATTTCTTTCGTGTGTATCGCCAGTAGTGGAATAGCTTTTATAATCACCTGACACATAAAAGATACATGAATACAAATCAATGAAGTCTAGATAGAGGTCAAGTAAAAGTAAAGCCACAAGTCAAAACCTGATTAATTCAAAGATAATTATTCTCAACACAAAAAAATTGCCATTGGTCTTTAAAAAAAAACAACAAAAACCAAAACAACTAAGGACTTCCTTAGGGTGTTAAGGTAAAAGTGCTTGGCTGCAACCCAAAATGTCTGTGGTTCTTGCTCATAATCTGCTCAACAGGATAAAGACGGCAGTCCTGGAAACACTATGGGCAGTTCCAGCTTGTTCTACAGGGTCAAGAGGAGTCCATGGGGAGTTGATAGCAAGGCATTTGGCTTTGGGGTGTAGGACTTTAAAACTCAAAAATTATTATTTTATTTCTGTGAATTGTCTGGGTTTTTGGCAGGCACATGAACATTCCTTTAACTTGTTTTATTCTCAATTACCCTGTTCATTATTAAATCAAGCACTGGCACAGAAATCAAGTCATCTGCAATTTTCATATACTGCACCAGGCAAATTCAATGTTAATCTCACACTACCCTAGTTCAGGTTTTGGGAGCGCTGGTGGCCTAGTGGTAAGGAGTTGTGCTGCCAAACTAAAGGCATGTGGTTTGAATCCACCAGTTCTTCCATGGTGGTAAGAAGGGCAATTTCCTTACATGTGATCTACGGCCTCTGAAAACCCACTGGAGGGTCTGCTATGAGTTAGTTCTGACTCCACAGCACATAACAGCAACAATTCAATCTTAATCTTATATTACTATGTAACATCTCTGTTAGGAACAGTTCCTGCCTCCTAAGATAAGGAAGAATGGTTATCAAAAATGGAGCTCTGAGCTTCACCCAAACATTCCTGCTTTGTATAAGTAGGCCAGGGAGCTCTGCTGGCCTCGTTCATAAGGAGTTGTGCTGCTAACTCAAATACCAAGCCCTCTTGTGGCTTGAATTCACCAGCATCTCCAAGAAGAAGGATGAAAAATCTCCTCTTTCATGATTTACAGCCTCCAAAAATCAAGCCACTGGAGGGTCAGCTATGTGTTGGTTCTGATGACAAGGAAAGAGACGGACTTGAAGATAGTGATCAAAGAAGAAAGCCTATGTCTTCTTGGAAGAGACAAACAAGTCAAACAAGGGACTAAACTGGTAATTCCAATCAACTAACCCCAGGACTTTTCCCAGAGAAACTCAAAGCCCATCTGCTGGCACACTGATCATGAAGAAAATGAACTGCAGAAGACCACCCTCCACAGATAAACACAACAATATCAAGACAGACCTGGGAGTCCTGAGAACAAAAACATTTACCAACTCAAGTCAAGCTAATTAGGAATGTATGACAATTATACCAAAGTGAACTGAAGCTTACCTTGAAAACATTCTTTGTCCCTCGAACAAAATTGTGGGAGGAATGATTTTCTAAAGAACTGATAGATAAATCACTTGTGCTAACACGCACTAGCTGATTATTCTGGATGTGTTATTTTTGTGTGGTATTGAGTCAGAATGGACCCATAGCTGACCCTCCAGGGGGTTTTCACAGGCTGCAAATTCCAAGAAGTAGCTGGTAGATGTGATCCTCACACCTTTGGGTCTGCAGCCCAACTCTTTACCTACTAAGCCACCAGAGCTACCCTGTGAGGTGATATTGTGCCTAAAATATTTGGTCGCCAGCCCCAAGGCTGCCATAAGAACCCCCCATGCCCTGTAAAAGAGAGACGTGGCAGACGGCATCCCTCCATAAAGACGGCCAGACTCGGGACAGGCCCTGGGCTGCTCTGCTCTGTCCATCCGTCACCATGAACTGGACTCATTTAGAAGTTGGATTCAGAGTCTTGTTGCTGAAGGAGACCAGTATTTCTCCATTACACTGTACTAGACAAACACTGATATTCATTATTTGGAACTTTAAACAACAAAAAAGAAACATGTTAGATATTTTTTTTAAAAAATTATTCTGTAAGTAATTTTTTAACTGGGGCCTTGCCCAGCCAGTTTGTCCAAGTAGCATTATTTCACTGTGCTATGCTATGTCAGGGGACAAAAAAACCTCACTGCCATGCAGTTAGACTGACCCTCCAGTCTTTTATTGGAAGGGGGCAAGGAAGGTACTTGTGCAACAGTAAACAGATATTTTTTTTAAAAGTGAACTAGGAGAGGAAGGGAGGTAAAATGTGCAACAATGAATGAATGAAAATCTAATGTTTCTGTAAACTTTTGTTAAAATAAAAATTAAAATAAAAAATGTTATTTAAAAAAATGAAGTCCAGGTCTTTAGCCAAAGTGGAAATCCTCATACTACAACTTTGTGAATAATAACAACTCACTGATGATTTTTTAAAAGGCTAAGATCAAAGATTAATGGAGCAAAAGCAATCTTCATCCTGAATAACCTCACATGCTCAAAAGGAAAAAGAAAACAAAACTGAATGGAATTAGACCCCTTTTGGAAACTTTGAAAATATGACGCTTACCAAAAAAATTCCTTCTAGTTGATGAGGTTACTGGCAGTGGTATTTGCTTAATTGCTTGGCACAGGACATTCTAGTAACGAAAATCCAGGTTCCTGGCAACAGATGGTAATCATTAACAGCAACCTGCCTTCCTACAGTGTTTCAAAGGCAGGTGTGTGCACAAGTATACAAAGACACACACACAGATAAGCAGCCAGGAATCTGGGGAGGAACCAGTCGCCACGGCGACCTCAGGCTCCTGAGGAATACAAACCACAGCCCAGCCGCTGCCCACTCACCCAGGCAGACAGGGGAGCAGGAAAGATAACACACGTCCTCTGTGCCCTGTGCCCATCAGAAGGGGCTGCAGAGAGAAACATGAGCCAAAATTGTACTGCACATTCCTCAACTATAAGATAAAAGGCTCCAAGGTAAAATAAATCCTGAACTGCAAAAAAAGGCCCAACACAAAAGTCAAGTCCTAAGAAAACAGCTAAGAGTTCAAAACCAGTGACAAAATAATGAAAAGTACTCACTTTAACAGCACATATACCAAAACTGGAAGGATACAGAGATTAGCATGACCCCCATGCAAGGATGACATGCAATTTCATGAAGTACTCCAAAATTTTTTACAACAGATGAGGGGCAGAAATGTCTGAAAGGAATATATGATTATGCATTATATGCATGGGAATAATCTGGAAGAAGGTGTGCATTGCAGGGTGGACTGAGGAAAGAAAAAAGAGGAGGGAGAAAAGGTACAACAATGAATTTTTAAAGAGTTTTTTTTAAAAAAAAAAAAGGAAAAAAGAATGAAGTAAGGACTATAGACTTCAGAAAGGGGAAAGTTTCAGTCATCAGTCTGGAAGCATGCTTTGAATGTATGCCACACCAAAGAATGGATTTATTGTCTATACCTATACCCTGCAGTTTCATGAATAATTCAAACTCAAAAAAGCCCTCAAACTCAACGCCACTGAGGCTGAACCGACTCATAGCTGGACGTCCAGTGGGTTTTCAGAGTCTGTAATCAAAGGCACAGAGTTCAAATTTACCAGTTGTTCCTTGGGAGAAAGACGGACAATTTCCTCTCTTGTGATTTACAGGCTAGGAAAGCCCACTGTGGGGTCAGCTATGAGCTTGTTTCCATTCGACAGTATAGAGCAATAACAACAACAAATCACAGGGCAGGAGACTGCCCCTCTCTCCCCTGCAGAGCAGGTGGTGGATTGGAACCCTAAGAAGGTCACCACGTTTAGGTTTATCAGTGCAGCTATATCAACTACACCAGCGCTCCCTCATGAAGAACTCTTGTGATTGTTAGGTGCTGTTGAGTAGAGTACGTCTCACCCTATGAACACACCAGAACTCTGTCCTATCCTGTGCCAACCTCACACCTCCTGACACACGTAAGCCCACTGCTGCAGTCACAGTGTCAATCCACCTGGTTGAGAGTCTTCCGCTCTTTCGCCGACCCTCAGCCTTTCCAAGCAGGATGTCCCTCTTCAAGGAATAGCGTCTCCTAGCAACATGCCCAAAGTATGTGAAATGGAACTTCACCATCCTTGCCTTAAAGGAGCACGTTGGCTCCACCTTCTCTAAGACATATCTGCTTGTCCTTTTGGTATTCCATGGGACAAGTCAGTAAATGAAATTAAGCTCAGAATAACATCTAGTCATGACGTACTGGTATCAGAACAGGATTCTATACAGCAGCTCAGAGCATGCTTATTCATGAATGTCCCGGCTATAGCACGTCACTCCCATTACTACATTTTCCTTTAAAGTCAGGCTGGATATGGGGTCTTCAGTGATAAGAGCAAATACAGAAGTCTAGTGATGAAGGACGGAGCACACTTAGGAAGTCATGATAGTGGCGAGCTATGGTGGCCTAGTGGCAAGAAGGTGTACTGCAATGCCAGAGGTGCACGGTTCAAATCCACCAGATGCTCTGCTGGAGAAGGAGGAACAATCTCCTCCTGTACCAGTCAGATCTGATTTGACGGCACACACACACAAAATAATAAAATGGGGGGAAAAAAGAAGTCATGATAGCAAGGTCATGAAAATGATTCAGATACATGGTAATGCCATGTTTCAGTGTCATCAATTAGAATAAATGCATGGACTATTGATTTAAAGGGAGCTCTGGTGGCCTAGTACTAAGCCGCTGTGCTACAGTCCCAAATGCATGCAGTTCAAATCCACCAGCTGCTCCATGGGAGAAGGATGGGCAATTTCCTCATCCAAGCTGCATCCTCTGGAAACCTGCTGGGGAGTCAACTATGAGCTAGTTCTGACTAGAGGGCACACAACAACTGAGTTCATTAAGTCAGTATCACCTATTTAAAACAATTCTACTTTGTTGTTGTTGTTATGTGCCTTCAAGTTGCCTGTGACTCATAGTGACCCTAGGAACAAAAACTCTTAAGTCTGCCCTGTCCTGAGCCAGTCTCACCAACTCCAACACATCTACCCTCATTGTCTGAGTTACTGTATCAATTCATCTCATTCAGGATCTTCCTCTCCTGCGCTGTCTAACCAGCCTTCTAAGCATGATGTCCCTTCTCCAAGGATCAGTCCTTCCTAGCCGTGTGCCTAAAGTATGTGAGACGTAGCTTCAAAATCCTAGCCTCCAAGGAAAAATTCAGTTTCACCCTCTCCAAGACAGACCTGTTTGTTTTCTTGGCAGTCCATGGTATGTTCAAGACTCTTCTCCAGCACCACAACTCAAAGGCATCTATTCATCTTCTGTCATCCTTAGTCACTGTTCACCTCTCTGAAGCATAGCAAGTAACTGCGAAGAACATGGCCTGGATCAGGTACATCTAAGCCTCTAGACTGACATCGTTGCTTCTCAGTACTCTGGAAAAGTCCCTGACAGCAGATTTTTCCCAGTGCAATTTGTCTTTTGATTTCCTGACTGATGATGCCAAGTTGTGTTGACTGTGGAGCCAAACAAGCTGTAACTGTTAACAACCTAGATCTCATCTCCATCTATTCTGGTGTTGCCAATTGGCCCAGTGGCGAGAATCTCTGTCTTCTTGATGTTGAGCTTCAATCCATATTGAAGATGACAGTCCTTGACCTTCTGCAGCAAGAGCTTCTGATATAAAGATTGCACATCTTTTCAAGGTATTAATTTGCATGTTGTAAATGTCAGTTGCGTACTGATTACTTGGAATACTAGCCCTTATTGTACATTCAACATAAGAATTTAACCCACTGAACATTTGTCATTGTTGTTGTGTACCATCAAGTCTGACCCACTCTTAGCTGACCCTCCTATGTGTTTTCTGAGGCTATAAACGGCCCAGGAGGAGACGCCCATATTTCTCCTATGGAGCAGCTGGTGGGTTTGAACTGCCTGTCTTTGAACTGGCAGCTCAGCAAAGACTAAACGTTGGTCCTACAACTGTAGTACAGAACCAGGCCTTGAATTCAGAGTTCTCTGACGCCCATTAAGTCATTTATCAATCATCAGCATCTTCATTTATTCAAGAAGAGAGCCCGCCAACTGAACTAACTTTCTAATTCGTTTCCCTTTGAGGGACAAGCCTTTCCATTTCTCTAACTCACCACGTTCATGCTAGCGTTAACTGCAGCCTTGGTAGACTGAACAGAGGATCTAGCATAGGCTGTGTGGCTGAGTCACTTCCACCTCATGGTGGCCCTGTGTGGGTCGGGGTAGAGCTGTGCTCTCTATGGTCCCACGGCGCTGTTTTCACATGGGGATCATCAGGCCTTTTTTCTGAGGTATCTCTCCATGGATTTGAACTTCCAATCTTTTTATGAGTAGCTGAGTGCATTAACCATTTGTGCCACACAGGGACTCCTTAAACACATAGGGTTTGGCATTTTTTGTCTTCTTAACTCTTCATATCTGAATACAATAGAATTATATCTAAAAGAATGACTGTTCATTTTCAAGATAATAATAACAAAAATGTTCTTTTTTTTTAACCTGTAGTAATTGAAGAAGCATATTATTTATGAGTAAAATGGCCTGAATCTAGGATCTGAAATAAAATAGTCCAGTTAAAAAAACCAATAAAAATTATGGGGAAGAAAGGTGAAGAAAAATGGCAAAATTCTGATAATTTTTATGTTGGTGAATGCAAAAAAGGATTATTATACTAATCTCTTTCCTTTATTTGTCATTTGGAAATTCCTCTAAAAAATGAAAAGGTTTTTCCTCCCCTGTTTTATGTTTTGAGTATAGTTTGCTTGCTCCTGGAACGTGAAAGCAAAGAATAATCATCACTGATGTCCGAAAGTATTTTAGAATGGGGCTAAAAGTGGCCTTTGGGTTATATTGTTTATAATCTCCATAAATGTTAATAATTATACTGGTAGCTGAGTAGTAAGAAGATGAATTGCAATCCCAAAGGCTCAGAGTTTGAATCCACCAGTTATGCTACCAACTATGGGGGAAAGATGGGCTATCTCCTCCTGTGTGATTTATTGCTTCTGAAACTGATGGAAGGGTCAGCTACAGGCCAGCTCCAATTTGACGGCATACAACAACAGCTATATATGTAAGCTTATATATATGTATAGAAAACTATGACTGTATATCCATATAGATAATAAAGTACAGTAGGGGTACATTGTTAGAACCAAACACCTTAAGGGATTGAACTTGTGGTATTGAAGGAGCAGGATGATAGTCTTATGGGATATCTCAGTTAGCATAATAGAACTCATAAAGTTAGAGCCTACATACTAGTTTGGTAAGTGTTGCTTGGGATCTTAAAAGTGGTTCAGTGGCCTTTTAAGACACAACTATCAATCTCTATTCTACTGGAGTGAAAGAGCAAGAACAAAACCAGAGTTAAAGAAGACATTAATCTACAGGGATGACAAATTACATGATCCACAGCCTCATCTACCCAGAGACCAGAAAAACTAGACAGACCCCAGCTCCCACTACATAGCATTCTGACAAGATTTATTGAACTGCTTGAGACTGAAGCCTGGAGTTGTTGATAAATTAACTTCTGAGGCAATCCTGCAAATTAAATAATAACTTGGCTCAAAAAGTAGTATCACCTGAAAGGATTGTGTTTCTTTAAAAAAAAAGAATTCAAATGGCCAACAATTACTTTGAAGTTGAGAATATGAAGAGGTAGGGAAACTAGATTAATGGAAATGCAACAACCAGAAGGCAAATAATGGAAATGTTCACACAACTGTAAAAAAGTGTAACCACTATGACCAGACAACTTGTGTATAAATTGTCAAATAGGATCTTACAATGCTGTGTAACAGTTCACCAAAAACACAATCAAATATCTCACATACACCCTCACCTTTTCCTTCGTTCTCAACTCATCAAACATTTGTTGAATTTCCAGTTTCCAGTCATCTTGCATGGAATGAAAAGATTCCTGAGGCATGTCAGTCATAATGGCCCCTTCAATAGCAGTTAATTGTTCAAGAATTAAGGCAAATGATGGGCGTATATGAGGGTCTTGTTCCCAGCATTCTACAATAGATAAGAACCACATTAATTCCATATCTCAGAATAATTTAAATAATCTCCAAGTTAGCTGAGTTTCTAAGAAATGTTTTCTACCAAAATCTTTTTCAATATAATTCCTATCCTTTTTTTATTATTATTAAATTTTAATAGTTTTAATGAACATTTACAGAGATTTCATTCATTCATTCATTCATTGTTGCACTGTCATAGACATTTTCTTTCATCACATTTCTTACAATTGTATAATTAATAACAATTTCTTACAATTGTATAATATAATAACAATGTCTAATCAAACTGTTATTTTATGTATGTTACCTTTCCCTTCACACAACTTATCTATTTATTTTTTTCCTTCTTTGTCCCTCTCTTCTGATCTTTGTTAATGCTCCAATACTAATTCTAACATAGCTTTTTACATTAGTGATTTTGCACACCAGTTGCTCCTTGAAAAAAAGATGGGTAATCCATACCTGTGAAATATATGGTATTTGAAACCAAGTAGAAGAATGGCTATGATTCAATCCCAAGTTGATAGCAATGAGAGAAAGATACTATGAGTCTTTCCGTAAATGACTGAGGTCTTTCAGAATTTTCTAGATTCAACCTTGTTCCGTCTATGTTGTGTAATTTTTAATGAATTATTTATCATTCTTTAGGCTTTATTCTACTCCATGTATGAATGTACCAGTTTCTTTAGCCATGTATTCCTTGGTTAATAGTTATTTCCTAATCTTTGTTATTGTAAATAAGCCTGTAATATGTTTGTGAGAATATCAGTTTTTATTTGTTTGGCATACTGTAAAAAGAGCAAGGGCCATGTAGAAAGCACCATATCTGATATTTATCAACTTCACACAGGGAAACTATCCCTGTCCACAAAATCAATAAGACAAAACCAATTCCCATGAGGTCAAACATTCCCCCATGCTCCCATACCTCATTCTACTCATCTCAACACTAATCTTACTACCTTGGTGGGTCCAAAATCCAATGTGATAGCTCACAGATTACAAAGAACCATACTGGGGAAGTCAAAAGGTAGTAATTCAGATTAATAACAGAAAGCAATCAAGATAGCTCCCAAAATGTGCACACAGGCACCTCAGTCTCAAGCCTTATGGTGGTCCCAAGTTCTCAGTCCTGCCAATATTGGCTTCCCTCCCCAAATTGTCCAACAAGTTCTCGGTCCTGACAATATTGGCCCTCTACACTAAGGTCTCATCTCATCTCACATCAATTCTCCAGTTCAGCCATAGCAGCTGCTGCTGTCCTAAAGAGTGTTAACAGAGGTCTCTCTTCTCTGACAAGGGGAAGAATTCTCTCTCCTGGTGGGAGAAGAATTCTTCTGGTTGAGGAAGATTCCTATTCTATGCAGTGAGTGCTGTTCAATTTCTTGGCTAGACTAGCCAGTTCTCTTTTAGATTGTTGAGATTGGCTGATCCCCTTGTGAAATCATAGATATCCTTGTGGATAAACAATATGCCTTACTCAAAGCAATATGCCTCTCCACATAGTTAGTCATCTATGCTTGAAAAGCCATACTGAGAGACAAAATCTACAGGCTTTTCTAGCCAATAACATTCACATATGAAAAACTTTCTCCTTACTTTACACAATAGCTATATTTGTGAAAGTATATAATCAGAAACTTCATTCCTCATGCTTTAATCTCCCCCATTTTAGTTAACCAATTTCTGGTTTGTCCATCTCTATCATATCAGTACAAGCAATCAGGAAATAAGAAGATGCATTGCAATGGGAAAATCTGCAGTTAGGGACCTTTCCAAATTACTGAGGAGTAGTGATGTCAGTTTGAGGATTAAGGTACGTCTGATTCAGGCCATGGTCTTTCTCTTCTTTCTTTTTTTTTTTTAAATTATTATTAAATTTTATTCATTTTAGTGAACATTTACAGAGATTTTGGGTTTTCATTCATTCATTGTTGCACTTATAATTCCTATTCTAAACCATCATCTCATCCTATAAATATCTGCTAGAGTTTTTAGGAACTTATTGACAATGATCTTTAATAATTTGTTTGACACAGGGTCCAAGTCAGAGACATACATGAGAGTGATGATCAAAGGAGGCTGTTCTCGTCAATGTGCTATCTCACCTCATGTACAGCCGTGTGGTTCTAACATCTTAGCATGGCTGGAGGGGCAGATGATGTACAGACGTGGGGTTTTAGGACTCAACCTAATAAAGCCCTTCTCTGAAACGTCACCAGCACAAGAGCAGTTTTAACCAAAAGCCTCATGATGAGGCAGAATAACTGGCTTTTAAAAGTTAGTGAGCATTTTTAATTTTTTTAAATTTTCTTTTTAAAAAATTTCTTTTTTATTTACATTTTAACAAACGTTTACAGAAAACTTGGATTTCCATTTATTCATTGTTGCACATTTTCCTCCCTACCTGCCCCAGTTAGTTTTTCTTTTTAAAAAGATTCTTTTATCGCTGCACCATTTCCTCCCTCCCCCCACCCCCAGTCCACTCTGCTGTGCACTTCTTAATTCTGGACTGATGTCATGCAAATAATACCTAATCATATATTCCTTTTAAATAGTTCTTTCCCTCATTTGTTTCAATGCAGTGTTCATTATTTATCCCTTTTTTTCTGAGTTTCCCCCCAACCCCCATGTCACTGTTTTATAACAGTGGCATTATGCAGTAACTATCTTTTTGTGATTGAGTTATTTCACTCATCATAATGTCCTCCAGGGTCACCCATTTTGTATAATATTTTATAAGTTTCTTGTTTTTCAGTGCTGCATAGTATTCCATCGTGTGAATATCCCACAGCTTCTCTATCCAGTTGTTTGTTGATGGGCACTTAGGCTGCTTCCATCTCTTTGCTATTGTGAACAATGCAGCAATAAACATGGGTGTGCATATATCTGTTTGGGTGGCAGTTCTGATTTCTTTAGGATATGTTTCCAGTAGGGAGGTGCTGGGTCAAACGGTATTTCTATTTCCAACTTTTTGAGAAAGCACCATACAGCCTTCCATAGTGATTACACCATTTTACACTCCCACCTACAGTGAATAAAGGTTGCAGTTTCTCCACAATCTCACCAACATTTGTTGTTTGCTGTTCTGTTGAACTTTGTTATTTTTACTGTGGTGAGATGATACTGCAAAGTTGTTTTGATATTGGGCATTTTTAAAAGGAAAGAGCATGGTGAAACTATGACTGTGGAGATGGTAAAATTTTATTTTTAGTATTACATCAAATATAAAGCAGCAGATCTGGGACTAACTCAATCCTGTGTTTGAAATGTACTAGTGCACTCGATGAAAATTAAGATTTGACTGAGTTTTGTACATAAAGGAGTTACAGAGAAAAGTGGGATATTTCTAATTTACTTAATTCAGCAAACTTTATCTTACCTCTTAAGTCAAAAGCAAAGTCTCTGTTTCTTCAAAAAAGACAGTTCCTAAAAGTATTTGAAAGTTAGGATCCCAGAAAGGACCTTTGTGGTTGAGAAACAGATGCACAAATAAGTGACTTTCTTCACCCCCCCAAAAAAAACCCCCAAATACAGAGGCCGCCCAGATACCTCTTAGTAGCTTAGCAAAGGGCTCAGGACAGGTGGACGGGATGGGCAGAGTGAGCTTATTGACCGCTACTCCATAAGCCACAGCGAGACCATCGATGCCGCGGTAGGGGGCTTCGCCCGTCAGCAGTTCCCACAGCACCACGCCATAACTAAAAGGAAAATTCCATAAAGTTCAGTGATCTCAATCGTCTCCTTACGACTCACATGGTGGGATAAACAATCTGCACATTCATCCACCTTCTAAGAGGGATTGTCCTCTTCCGAAAACCCATAAGAGGCCATGATCCCAAGGTGACAGATATGCCTCTCTAGCCAGTAACGCAATAAACACAAACATATGCCTTTCAGAAATCGCTTATACAGACACTTTAGGTAGGAACTAAACTTTGGGTATGAAGAGGGTCGAGCTCTTGGACATCATGCTGGGAGAGGTGGAGGGTTAGGGAAAGAGAGGGAGACCCTCCGTAAGAGAGACTGACACAGTAACAATGGGCTTGAGCATGGTGGAGGTGAGGATCGAGGAGGGCTGGATAGGGCAAGATGCACATCTGTTGTTCCCAGGGTTACTGTTAGTTGTGGTCAACTCAATGGCACCTAATAACAACAGTAGTCAAGAAGGGAAGGTTAGAAACAGTTCAAAATTCAATTACAAAGAGTCACTGCCTGTCCATGTGTTATTCTGAAGGGAAAAAAATATCAAATGAGTTGATTTCCCCTTTTTTCCACATTTAAATAAAAACTTGTGAGGACTGTGATGATACAGAAGATCCTGGCCCCAAGGAGACCTCATGCTACACACTACAGGACAGAGACAGAACCATTTTTTCCAAGTAGTTCTTTGTCATTTTTTCAAAGTAGTTCTTTGACATGGTTCCCTTTCTGGCTCCTCTTGTTGTATGTTGGAAATGGTTTCTTTTTTATTTTATTACTTTTTGTGTGTGTACACTCAAATTGGATCTGACTGGTACAGGAGGAGATTGCCCCTCCTTCTCCAGCAGAGCATCTGGTGGATTTGAACCATGCGCCTCTGAGATTGCAGTGCAGCTTCTTGCCACTAGGCCACCAGAGCTCCCCTGGAAAATGTGTTTCTAAAGTCTCTGCTGTACTGCTCAACAGTGGCCAACAGAAGAAGAGTTGAATTGCCCTGGGGAGCCTTTAAGGCCAGCTGAACTACTCTCTACAGGAGAAGCTGGAATGAGATGGGAACAAAGGGTAAATGTCACTATCAATGTTGAAGTACAGGGCTCGCTAATACTTCTTCAGTTCTTCAAAGGCAAATGCAAGTACACCCAAAAGCAAGTGCACGCAGTACACAGGAAGAAGTTTCATACAAATTCTTAAATGAAGCCAAAGGATCAAATATCTCTACACATCCATACACAAATGATTTTCAAGGAGCTGCAAACCCATGTTAGTATGCCACAGCACAGAAATGGTTTGTAGTTATTGCTTCTCCAATATATGCAGGTATGGACTCTGGTGGCACAGTCCATAAGGAGTTGTGCTATTAACCCAATGGCCACACCTCTCTATAGTTCCAATCTACCAATGGAACATTAAAGCAATGTCTTAAATTGAAAGAGATACTGAATCTCATTTCTTCTCTTGCTTATGTATTATATGTACCAAAAAGAAGGTGATTAAATACACATTAAGGAGAGGAAGGAAAGGCAAAACTTAAGGAAAGGCAAAGCAAGTAAGAATAACCCCAATAAAGGAGTTCAATTCACTAGATTCCATTTATGGATCTTATGTGATGTGATTCTTCTGTAATCTTTAGTGATACGTGGTTGCACAACCTCTCTCCCTCTCTCTCTCTCTCTCTCTCACATACACACACACACACACACAGCTATCGGGATTCTAGGCTCATGTCAGCCTCAGATACAGCTGTTAATACAAAGACTTCTCTGTCATGTGCCACTGAGCTCTCAACTGTTTTCTGAAAACATACAGAAAAGAACGCAGGAAACAGCAAGAGCCCAAAGGGTAGAAGTCAACCAGCTGACCTCTTACTCATCTTACCTTACAACCACCAAGTCCAAACCATCTCACAGCCGACCCTTCAGTGAGTTTTCAGAGGCTGTAAATCACAAAGGAAGAGACTGCCCATCTTTCTCCTATGGAGCAACTGGTGGGTTTGAGGTGCCTGATTTGGGATTGGTAGCACAAGCTGGTAGACTTCCTACAAGCTACAAAGGCATCTGATCTTGGTGCCACTCCTCTAGGGCTCACGCTCCAAGGAGAAGAGGGAAACGGTGCCATGAGCACAGGACAGGACTGGAGACTCACTCTGGGAGTACCAAGACTTACTCGCCCTGTCTCTATCCACTGAGTCCTTACAGCTGACCTCCCATCAACTTGTCTGTAAACTAACAGTATGCCATGTGCTCGGCTTTCTCAAAACAAAGCAACTGCAACAATGTGCATGTCAGAGACGATGAGGATGGCGATGCTGTGTACAGCAGGAGAGGACGGGGCTCAGACCTGCTGTACACAGGGTCCCTATGACTCTGTCAACATGATGGCATATTACAACAATGTCTCTATTATGGTCCCTTAGTGGAGATATCTTAATTTCAAGAATAAGTTAATGGAAGTCATCAATCAATCAATCAATCAACAAAAACCAGGGCAGGAGACAAAAAAATAGTCTTAGAATAAGCAAACCTTGTCTAAATGTCAAGAAATGGTCCAGCTATTCTCATTAGATTCTGCTTAAAATTACCCAAAGACGTTTGGAACAATATGTCAACAGAGAACTGCCAGATGTGCAGGGTGGATTTAGAAGAGGTCTTGGTACTAGGGATATTATAGCTAATGTAAGATGGATCTTGGCAGAAAGCAGAGAATACCAGAAGAATGTCTATCTGTGCTTCCTTGATTATGCAAAGGCTTTTGACTGTGTGGATCACAAGCTATAGCTGACTCTGAGAAGAATGGGAATCCCAGAACATTTGATTGTGCTAATGTGAAACCTACACTTGGACCAAGAGTCAGTCGTCAGAACAGAGCAGGGAGACACTAAATGGTTCAAAATCAAGAAGGGGGTCCATCAGGGATATATTCTGTCTCCATACCTTTTCAAACTGTATGCTGAACAGATCATCCGAGACACTGGGCTGTACAAGGAGGAATGTGGCATCAGGATTGGTGGAAGAGTCATCAACAACCTGCGTTATGCAGATGACACAACCCTGCTTGCTGAAACTGAGGAGGACCTGAAGTGCTTGCTGCAGAAGGTCAAGGACTGCAGCCTCCTATGTGGATTGAAGCTCAACATTAAGAAAACAAAGATTCTCACCACTGGGCCAATTGGCAGCATCAGTATGAATGTTGAAGAGATTGAGATAGTTAACACTTTTAGTTTACTTGGCTCCACAGTCAACACTCTTGGTAACAGCAGCCAGGAAATCAAGAGACGAACTGCATTGGGAAAGTCAGCTGTGAGGAACCTCTCAAAAGTACTGAAGAGCAACAACATCAGGCTGGAGACTACGGTGCACCTGATCCAGGCTATAGTCTTTGCAATTACCTGCTATGCATCAGAGAGTTGGACAGTGACTAGGAATGATAGAGAATTGATGTCTTTGAGCTGTGGTGCTGGAGAAAAGTGTTGAATATACCATGAGCTGCTAGGAGAACAAACAGGTTTGTCCTGGAGAAGGTGAAGCCAGAATGCTCCTTGGAGTCAAGGATTCTGAAGCTTCGTCTGACATACTTGGGGCATGTTGCAAGGAGGGACTGGTCCTTGGAGAGGGACATCATGTTTGGAAGAGTGGAGAGGTGGCGCAGGACAGTAAGACCTTCGATGAGATGGATCTACTATTCTGTGACTGGAGTGGTGGGAATGAGTGGCTAGGTTTGCACAGGATAGAACGGCATTTAGAGCTCTTGTACAGAGGGTCGCTGTGAGTCGCAAGAGACTTGATGGCACATAACAACAATTCTCATTAACACAAAACAAAAAACCGAAACCCCATAAAACTCAATCACCCCAAACCCAAAATGAACAACAAGCCTTTGTGGTTGAAAGTTTCAGAAAATGAGTAATAGAGGACAGATCACTTTTCCAGAGAGAACAGGGAATACACCATCAAAAAATTAGGTGTGTGGGGGTGGGGAAGTAACTAGTTCAATGGGGCTCTTGCTAATCATAATCTTTTTCTGTTCTACTAACCTGGATAGGATAGGGCAAGGTTCAAATCTAATTGTTCACAGGGTTGCTGTGAGTTTTATTATACTCAATGGCATCTAATAACAAAAAAAAAAACAAAGCTGGGTAGGGCACAGTATAAGTAACTAGTCTTTGGACAGCTAAAGCAGCATAAAGAGTAAGGACTCTGGAGTCATGGATTCATTCAGTTCTGGTGGGCGAGTCAAGGACTTACTAGCTTTGGGCGCCTCAATCTTCCCTTCCTAACTTCTTAGAGCCTTGGCTTCCTAATCCACATATTTGAGTCACAGCAAGAATGCTTTCTGGGAAACAAGGAACCTGTGTAAGGTAGACACCTGTCAGAGGAGGAAAATTCACATACTTTGCCTTGGCAGAGAGTGAGGGAAAAGTAGGACAATGCACCAGGTCAAGCACAGGAACCTGGCAAGATGTGTGGAAACGCCAAGGTGGACTTGTGAGTTCGGGGCCTCAGGATGAATGGAAATGTCCAAGTATATGGCTTCCACAGGTCAAAGCATGATAGGAATACCCTCAGATGGACTGACAGAGTGACGGTAATAACAGGCTCACAAGCATTATCTGCGATCATGAGGACGGCACAGGACAGAGCAGGTCTATAGGGTCTCTACGAGTCCCAGTTGACTTGGTGGCACCTATCAACAACATCCAAGTGTCCAGGACAGTTACCTTTCCATAGTACTTGATGGAGTGGGTTGGTTCATCTGTGAAGAGGGGGTAAGGAAGACAGAGAAGGGTAAAGAAGAGGCAGAGCAGTGGATACACAACACTGAGCACTACAGAGTGGGCAGTGATGTTCATGCAGATGATAAAGCTATTGGTGTGATAAAGCTACGGTATTGGTGGATCAGAGAGATGCTCATTGCGGCACCGGTAACTCTGCTCTGCTCCAGTACTTCAACCCTCTAGAGACGTGTGGGGATGTGGACCATGACCAGGTGCCTCTAGAGGTTGGTTAGTCCTTTTGTCAGTCCTTTTCATAGTATTTTTTTCTTCTTCTTCTCCTGACATCCTTTTGGTTCTGGTGGCCCACTGAGTAAGGAGCTTTGCTGTCAAGCTAAAGGCTCACATTTCCAATACAGCAACTGCTCACTGGCAACCTCCTCTCTTGTTATTTACAGCCTCTGAAAACCTGCCAGAGGGTCAGGTGTGAGTCAGCCCCAACTCAACTGTACAAATCAACAACTGTTTTTCAGTAATATTAACCTTTTCTCAGCCTTCAAATTACCTGCTTCCAGTGGAAGCTAAAGAACCAAGCTTTGTGAATCTGAGCATAAGTAACAAAACAGATTTCAAGACGCTGTCTCTCCATTGTCTGAGTGGCTCTGAAGACCCATGTTCTGTCTGAACTGAGCAGCAGCTGTACTGATGTATTTTGCTGACACTCTGGTTCTGCTCTGTGCTTAGTAATAGATCAGATTGTACCTGGTTCCAGCAGGCTGCAAGTGCATGCAAAATAGCCTTAAGAGATATTATTCCAAATGTAAAATCAATTTAGAGTCTTAATTTCTTTAACAGCTTTATTTCATGTAAATATTGTGGCAGTGTGTGATAGGGTCAAACATAATTTACTGGCATGACTTTAGAAAACTCCTTGGCACAGCTATTAATTCTGATTAAAATTAGTTTTCTAGAGGAAGGTGCTCCTGGCAAACAGAAGTCAGGTGACAAGAAAGACCTCAAGTCACCTGCTACAATCTTGATCCCAAACTACCTGCAGCTCTGGGACCTCCTTCTGGAACCAGGACAGCCCATTTCTGCAGACATTTTCAAAAGCTAAAAAAAGCACGTGTCACTTACCTCCAGATGTCGCTCCCTTTAGAAAACAAGGAGGACTTGATGACCTCAGGGGCCATCCAGGCGTAGGTGCCCACGGCACTCATCTTGGTGGTCCTGTGCCACTCCCTGGCTAGCCCGAAGTCTGTGATCTTCAGTGTCTTGTCACAGATGTCACTGTCATTCTCTATCTTCTCAAGCAGCAAGACTAAAAGAGAATCCAAGGTGGGATTGTCTTAATAGCCTCACAAATTTCTACTTACTTTCTTTTGTGTGTGTGTGTCTATTTTTATTGAAAGCACTTGGGTTAGCCTGGTTGGGCTGGACTGCACTTTACCATTTCACCTTAAGTTCATTTAGAAGCAGCCTTTCATTTTCTCATGGCTTGTAGATTTTCTATGACTCAAATTACAATTTAAAAAAAATATAATTCACACATAAAATTCAGGTTAGCACAAGAGTGTCTCTCTTTACCATCCCCCATTTCTGACGTCTTAAAGCTTACCTACTGGGAGACAATTAGATAGTTTTCTTCTAATAAATCTGTTCAAACAAGTGTATTTTCTACAGACTGTGTTAGAAAATACTGTCAATACACTATCTAGTACTGCAATGCAGTGAAATATTAAACTGAAAAGAAGGTAACACCGAGGATCTAATGGCTTCCTTGAACTTCCAAACAGAAAAAACACTGGTGATACATCATCCAGTCACTGGTTTCCTGACTCGCCACCTTGCTGACCAAGTACAGAAAGTACTGAAACAACTTTTAGGAGTGGAGCCCATGCCAGTTCGTCCTTGAATTATCCCTCATGCGGCCTTCAAGTAAGAGGGATGTACTTACCGTCCCCACCAACAGCAGCTCCTCTGCTCCCGCCACCCCTCAGGTTTTCTCCACCCTCCTCAGTAAGCACAGTATCTCCTCCCTCCTCCAGCTGACTTCCTTCTGCTGTCACCACTGGGAGCTGTCCTCCAGGCTTTCCTCCACACCCCTCCTCCCACTGGCTACAATAACTTTGAAGTGAGTGCTTTAGATGTAATCCTTTTTGGAACTTATCTCCCCACTATTTCTTTAAAACTCTGCAGTCCAACACACTGAACAAGCTAGCTCCATTATTCCATGGAAAGCCCAGCTGACTGGCCACTGTCAATGTGATTCTGAGTCATGGTGGGCCTACTTACGTCCTACCCTTGTAGGAACTTGGAGGGGGGGGGCCCTTCTGAAGTAGACAGCCAGGCCAAGACACTTGGCAGACTTGAGACTTCAACCTTCTGGTTAACAGCCCACGGCTCACCCATCTTCACACATAACATGATGTGACTCACCCCTTCTGCATGCTCTCATCCCTAGCAGCCCTCATCAACTCTCACCTGGGTGACCGTCATCCTAACAGGTCTCATGCGGCCACTCTCCCTTTGCAACCTCTCTTCTATATCACCTCTAGTAGGCTTCCTGAACTGTCATATAGTTCTTTGACAACAACAGTTGGTGAACATGATTGTGCAATCCCTCAACATGGATGAGCCTCAGAAACATTCATAAGGTTCAACACTTGAGACATGCCAGGTCACATCCTAGATCTCATATGCCACATGGAAAAGGATCGGTCAGATCACTGTGGGCAGGACGGAGGCAGCAGGGAACTCTGGAGAGTGATGGGAATTTTAGACTTTGACTTGGTGATATCACATTTGTCAAAACACTAAGTTAGAGGATGAATTTGTATGTAAGTGATACTTCTATAAAATGAAAACAAAAACCTCAAACTCATTGCTATCAAGTCAGACTGACTCATAGCTGACCCTCCATTGGGTTTTCTGAGACTATAAATCACACAGGAGGAGACTGCCATTTTTCTCTGCAGTAGCTGCTGGTGGATTTGAACCACTATAGAGATGCCACTTTTGGGTTATTAACGCAATTCCCTACCCTCTAGGTCACAGAGCTCCCTGAGTGGGCAGAGTGTTGCATGGCCAACCCAAAGGCAGCCGCTTCAAATATACTCACTGCTCTGGGAAAGAAAGATGGGCAATCTCCTCTGTAGTATTTATTGCCTCTGAAAACTGGCCATGAAGACTGGAGGGTTAGCCACGAGATGGTTCCAAATTGACAGCAATGATGTTTCTATAAACTTGTATCTAAAAACAGAACAAAACAAAAATCCCTCTCAATTTCCCATGGACTCAAGGATAACGTCCACTTTATGACACCTGGACAATCATGAGCTTTCTATGTTCTAGATGACGCTTCATTCCTCGAGAGGTGAGCTTCCTCTGCCCAAAGTAGGCTGGTTCATTATCGTAGCTCAAATGGTACCTTCTCCGTGAAATCTTTCCCTGAAGGCAGACGGTTCGAATCCACCAGCTTCTCCAAGGGAGAAGATTGGGCAGTCTCTTCCTGTGCAATTTACAGCCTCTGAAAAGCCCCTGAGGGGTTAGTTATTAGTTGGTTCTGATTCAATGGCACACAACAAGCAAAGGAAACTATTCCTTCCTTTAAAGTCATAGAGACCTCTTCCACCACAGAATTTAAAAGGACAACACACTGTGATTATTCACGCCAGACTCCCGCATGAGACCACCAATGTGTGAGACTGTGAAGGAATGAGGGTGTGTGGATGGGGGAGTATGTGAGTGAGCATGTCTCTAAATCTGGGTTGGAAGGAGAAGGGGAAGGTGAGAAAATCACACGTTCAGTTCATCTTCATCTTAATGCACCTATTCTGTGTCAGTCCAATTCAGACTAGGTAGTAAATGTTTATTTAAAAATATTCTGAGCAGATCACGTACATTCTGAAACCTATACCTTACTCAGGCACTCAGTTCCTGGTACCACCTGAGATGTGCAAACGCCACAGACCCACGCACACACAGACACCCTTACTTGTTGCGATTCTCCTGTTTCTCTCATTTTCTCCTTTGACTGAAATTGTGAGGGAGCTCTGATGGCCTAGTAGTAGAAGCTGTGTTGCAATCTCAAAGGCATATGGTTCAAGTTCACCAGCTGCTCTATGGGAGGAGGATGGGCAATTTCCTCCCACGTGATTTAGAGCCTCTGAAAATCCACTGAAGGGTCAGCTATGAATCAGTTCTCAATAGCACACAACCACCAGCACTTGATAAATAAAGAAACTGCAGGACAGTTATGTTAAGTTGTCCAAGGTCACACAATATAGAAGCTGTGGAAGCTTAAGCAGTCCATTTCCACAGCAATGGTCAAAACCAGTATTTGCATTGCTTGTCGCCACTGTGCGTCATCGAGTCAAAACTGACTGATAACAGACTCTCCAGCAGGTTTTCAGCAGTTTTAAATCACATGGGAGGAGAATGCTCATTTTTCTCCCACTTACATTGCTTCTTCTTGTTGTTGTTCATTCCTGTCAAGCCAAGCACGACTCACAGTGACCCTATCATTGCTTCTCCAAGTTCATAGTTTCCAGAGGCATGTGGTTTATGAAGTGGATGCCACTCCTGCTTCCAAAACCATCTTAAAACTGAGAGTGCCACCAAACACTGTCCACCATCGGCAGCCATTAAGGCATTTGACACCCCCCTCCCATGGCACAAAAGTTCAGCATCACAGCAAACCCAGATTCCCTCAGTGCAACACGTTGACAGAGGAGTGCTGTACAGCTTAGAAGAATGTTCCTCCAAAATAAAACAACACTAGACCCTCGGGCCCAACCTACTTTTAAATACAAGGGCTATCTACCTTTCTATCTATCTATCTATCTCTATAGATATAGAGATTTATAACTCTATCTAGATCTATAGATATAGAGATATATAACTATTGTCGTTTCTCCAACTTCATAGAGTTTCCAGAGGCATGTGGTTTAGGAAGTGGATGCCACTCCTGCTTCACACTGTTTAATAGCTTTAACTGATTTTTCCACAAGAAATTCTGTAATCCCTCTGACATCTCTTTGAGGTGCCCACTCTTGGCCTCTGGATGTCCTGTTACTGGTCCATTCTTCACTGACTTAGGGGCAGTGCAGCGTAGTGATGAAGAAAGGACACATGCTACAGGATGGGGTTCCTTGGTGTGGACTAACCTCTCTGTGCTTGGGAGCCTTAGTCTAATATGGGAACCTTATTAGCGCCTGTGCAATAGGTGGCAGTAAGGAGTCAATGTGTATAACTAGGGTGAAGGACTGCAAAGACGATGTAACTTTATCTAACATACCTTAGCCATGATGGGTTGGACAATGGAAGATATTTTCTGAAGGGACTCAGTAGATGAGAAGGGTTATCCTGGTGGAGGGTGGAGCTGGGAAGTAAGTGGGTAATGGCACTGGGCTAATGGTGGGGTCAACACTTTAACGCTTACCCCCACAATAAGGGATTT
>NW_006399916.1:7743636-7748880 GCF_000299155.1 Elephantulus edwardii
CTCTATGAGATGGATTGATTCGGTGACTGGGGTAATCGGGATGGGTGTGTCAGAGGCGGTGCGGTTGGCGCAGGATAGAGCAGGGTTTAGAGCTGTTGTGCATAGGGTCGCTATGAGTCGGAAACGACTCGATGGCACATAAAAACAACAACAACACCTTAGCCATATATTTTGTCAGGAGAGGCCAGTCCTTGGAAAAAAGGACTAGGTAAGGCAGAGGGTCAGAGAAGGACAGGAAAACCCTCACAGAGATGTGATGACACAGTGACTAAAACAATGGATTCAAGCATGGTGGAGAGTGTGGTGATGGAGCAGGAAATGACAAGGTTCATATCCGCTGTTCACAGGGTCACTGTGAGACATGGTTGAGTTGATGGCACTTAACAACAACAACAGAGAGTTCTAGTGGCTCAATGGTAAGGACTTATGCTACCAATACAAAGGCACAGCTGCTCTGTGGGAGAAAGATGGGCAATAAACTTCCACGAGACTTATAAAAGATACAGAGTTAATACGTAATGAGGGAATCAGTACTAGGGTTAAACATAGAGGGATGGTTGAGTCGGAAGCCACCGAAACAATCAAGGATGAATAAATACTGTTGTGTTGTAGCATCTCGTCACTGTGAGATTTAGAGAGCAAAGGTGTTCCATGCTACCTAGATGAGATGGATTGACTCCGTGATGGGGTAATGGGAGATAAGTGTGTCAGAGACAATAAGATTGGCTCAGGATAAAGCGGGGTTTAGGGCTATGGTAGAGGGTCACTATGAGTCACAGGTGACTCGATGGCAAATAACAACAACAACATAGTTACTTGTGCATGGTTAAACAGCTGGTATATATAGCAAGACCAAAATGTCACCAAGTTTTTACTTTCAATGTCAATGTTATATCAGAAAGTGAAGGTCAATGAAATGAAGGGAGGGCAGGAGGGCGAGGTGAGACTCAGGCCCATTAAAATACCTTCTCCTCCTCTCCATCCATTTATACCGTATTGTCTACTCATAATGTTCAATGCCAAGCATCCTAACTCAAACATCTTAAGGATCCTTTCAATAGTACTATTTTATCTTCATCAGTGATCACTCACAGATTATACTTTGCCATTTCTTTACTTAAAATTTATCTCCTCGAAGTATGCAAAACTACTTTAATCCAGGAAGCTCTGGTGGCATAGTACACAGGGAAACTGTGCAGCTCAAATCCACCAGCAGCCCCATCGAAGAAATAAAGCATTATCAGCCTGTTCGATTTATAGTCTCTGAAAATCTAGCTGAGGGTCAGCTAAGAGTTGATTTGGATTGGATAGCAATAAATTTAAATTTTTCAGTATTGCCACCCATAAGGTAGAATAGTGTCCATAACACAAAGTCAATAGAATATTATTAGTGATAATTATCACCAGTTCAACAAGAATGCTACCTACCATATTGATCCTCTGCTATGTATCCTTATTTTGAACATATCTCATTTGATCCTCACACTGTTCTGTTCTTGTTGTTGTTATTGCTGTTGACTGCTGTCAAGTTGAGTATGAATCATAGTGACCCTATGAACAAAAAACCCAAACCCTGTTCTATAAATATTGTTGTTTCTCTGAGTTCATAGTTTCCAGAGGCATGTTATGAGGAAGATAGATGATAGATAGATAGATAGATAGATAGATAGATAGATAGATAGATAGATCTATATAATCTTTATTTTCCTGTTTTGAAATGATATCCAAGATCGTAAATACAGACTTGGGTTTCATAGCCAGTCTGTGTGACCATCCTCTCACCCTTTTTGTGGGGTCAATAACTCTCAGGTATCTCAAGAGGGTGTACATGTGGAGAGTGAGCAGAAGTTTGATAAATTATTAAGTTTTCTTCCTCTCATGTCTATTGAAAACATATTTATTTCTCAGTCCTTTCTCCTCAAAAATAACAAGAAAAACATCCATTTAAAACTAGGTTTCCAGTATGATTTGTAAACCATCATGAAAATAAAAACACATTTTAAAAAAGAAAACTAGGTCAAGATCTCTTACCTTTCAAAATCTCGTATTTGTTCAGCTGTGCATTTTTCTCTTATAACAATACTAATTGCACTTACAAATAGCATCTCTTTTTACCACTAAAATGACCCCACAAAATGTTTGCAGCTCCTTTTCCAAAGAAAGGTAAACTAGGGTACTGACCATATAGTGAAAAGACTGGTCCGTGGCCTTTTACTCTTGCCAACCAATCCGGGGGAGCTCTGGTGGCTTAGTGATATAGAATTGCACTGTCAACCCAAAGACACATGGTTCAAATCCACCAGATGAATTTCATTAGTTTCATAATCATACAAATAGAAAGAAGAAATCCATATAAGCATTGATTAAAATAGGCATTAAAAGAAAACTGGACATTGTTAAAGAAGATAGATTGACATGATACCTGGGGTGATGTGATTAGGTGTGTCGGAATGAGTGAGACTCCTTCAGGATAGGGCAAAGTTCACAGCTGTTGTACTTAGAGTCGCTGTGAGTCACAGGTGACTTAAGGACACATAACAACAACAACAACACACCTACACTGCAGACACAGAATAAACTCTAACATCTCACACGAAGTCAAGGCCTCCTCACGCAGGTTCAAACAACTGACAGAATTGGTCTGTTGTTGTGTGCTGTCCAGGCAGTGGGTTTTCAAAGGCTCTAAATCTTGTAAGAGGAGACTGTCTATCTTTCTCCCATGTAGCAGCTGGTGGATTTGAACCATGAGTCTTTGGGTTGACAGTGCAACTCCGTATCACTAAGCCACCAGGGCTCCCTCGGATTGGTTGGAAAGATTAAAAGGCCACGGACCAGTCTTGTTACTATACAGTCAGTGCCCTAGTTTACCCTTCTTGCACAGGCAAAGGAACTGTGACAGGCAGAAGAGGCTAGAGGAGGGATGATGGTCAAGGACGAGGGTAGCACAGTGCCCAGCAATTTTAGGGTTTCTTGGGAGAACAGACTAGTGGATAGAACATTAACATGCAGCCTGGAGCTTTATGTTAAGAGAGGAGAACAAGTAGAGAAAATGAGGAGGCAGAAGTGAAGATAGATTTACTATAAAGTTATATCCCAAGGGATGGACCTCCCTCCTTGAAAGGAAACTTGGAGGCAAGGCTGTAAGCTATTGAATTGAGGTTGTATTTATGGCTTCCTCGTCTGGGCTGGAGTCTGGGTCAATGACAAGATGCCATTAGTGGGTGGCCCTCATTCCAGTCCCTGTTTTCTGATGTCACTCAAAGCGCCCAATGCCTCTGACATGATTCATGTATGCCAAGAGTGCCCACTGCCTCTGACACCACCTGTGGGCCCACAGCGTCCACTGACTGACATCACTCACATGAATCCAGTGCGTCCTCTGCCTCTGACGTCACTCGTGAGTCCAAAGCACTCATTCTATGTATGTCAGTATCGGCTTCCTGGCTCTGATGTACCTTGGTCTCCCCTATGCCACTAGTTCTAATCCTAACAGTCTCAGGGATCAACTTGGCCAGTTGTTATAATACAGTCCACAAAGACAATGATCTGTGAGTAGCATCTGGTGCCATAAAGCCTATGAGTGGTCATCACAGGTACAACTCTTGGTCTCCACATAAACACAGTAAAAGAGTCTGAAGGAAACCAATGACTTAAAGTAACAGCTACTATGTGGAATTATAGTCCATGTGGACCACAGTCTCTGACCCATCCTCCTCGGAGAGCAGAACTGGAGGGTAACCAGTTACTACTGCTCCACCAGGCACACAACACCAGGCCCCAGAGAGAACAGAAGAAAGAGGTAGAACAAAACTCAATTCCTACTCTGGCCATACCTTCTGGGCCTTTTGAGAGGAGAAGAGCCCAGGAGATGACAGTTCTGAGATAACCTGTGAGGGCAGACTGCAGCTATTTCTGCAGGTCATCTTTCAGTCACATGAGGGACTGACTTAGCAAATAAACAGTTGCACCCCAGGGCAAAGAGTCCACTACCTGGCTTTCTCCCACAGAGCAGCTGGAGGATTTGAACTACATGCCTTTGGCAGAGCTGTACAATCCCTTACCAATAGTCCACCAGAGCGCCTTGAAACACAATCCAATGCTACATAAATAAATGAATGAATGAATAAATAAATAAATAAATAAATAAATAAAAAGAAGTAACAGTAGATCTAAACTAAATGAAAGTAACACTTAAAATGTGAACTCAAACTTAGTTTAAAACAGATTTCATATTCCCATCCAAAGTGACAGCAGGATAGAGGACTACCAAGCTCGGCAGACATGGTTTTATAGAGAAGCCACTTCTCTCCCCCAACACTGCTCCCCACCCCACCCCCACCCCTGCCCTAATCCAGTCTCCATAAGAACTAAGAGCTTTGACACTTGGAATGAAAACAAGTTAACATAACAACCTGAATGTCAAAGTGGCGAGTTCCCTGAAAGGCCCATTGTTTTGGATTAGGTTTCAGATGTGCTCAGCAGAATTCCTGAAATTCTTTATCTTTTGGGCAATGTGACCGAAACCAGGAGCAGGGGCCCCACCATAGGTGGCGTAACTGGGCCGGCTGACAGGTTTCAGCCTCGGCACCTCAGCAGCAGCCAGCTTCCACTTCCTACCGCTCCTGCGGGAAAAACTCCAGGACGCCACCACTTTCTAGAAATCACTGCACGACCCAAACAAAAGGGCATTTCTAGGCACAGAAACGGTAAAATGCCTACTAGTTACCTAGCAACAAGTGTTCCAGCATGCTTTTGTGCCATTTTACTGAAGAGCTGTGACCCTTGTGGCCCCGTTTTTTAACAACCGACCTTTATAACCTTCACTTACTAAACCTTTGGTGGGCTCAGTCCTTTCCAAGTTTTGCAGGTGTATTTTCAGAATCATAATGTGACACATAGATGCTTTCAGAAAGTCTTCGCAATGTGTATAATCTGTTCTCTCAACATGTATGAGAATGCTGCATCCAATTTCAATTCAGGACTCAAATAGATAAAAATATAGTATCCCAAAAGAGAAAAATTAATAAGTAATATTAAAGAATATGTTGTTGTTGTTGTTGTTATGTGCCGTCGAGTCATTTGCGACTCTAAACCGTGCTCTATCCTGTGCCAATCTTGTTGCCTCTGACACACCCATCCCGATGACCCCAGTCACTGAATCAATCCACCTCATAGAGGGTCTTCCCCTCCTGCGCTGTCCCGCTACTCTACCCAGCATGAGGTCCCTCTCTAAAGACCTGTCTC
>NW_006399916.1:7752985-7763166 GCF_000299155.1 Elephantulus edwardii
GATTCATCTTGGAGAGGATTAAACCAAGCTACTCCTTGGAGGCAAGGATTCTGGGGCTTTGTCTGACATACTTTGGACATGATGCCAGGAGGGATGGGTCCTTGGAGAGGGACATCAAGCTTGGGAGGGTGGAGGGACGGCGCAGGAGGGGAAGACCCTCTATGAGATGGTGACTGGGGTAATCTGGATGGGTGTGTCAGAGGTAGTGCGGTTGGTGCAGGATAGAGCAGGGTTTAGGGCTGTTGTGCATAGGGTCGCTATGAGTCGACTCGACGGCACATAACAACAACAACAACAACAACATTCATTCATTGTTGCACTTTTCTCCCTGTCCACCCCTCCCCTCTAGTTCGCTCCTCTCTTTGAAAAGAAAAATTCCTTCATTGGTATACAATTCCCCCATCCCCCTCCTATTCCCCACCCCAAGTATACTCCACTATGCAACCTTAATTCTGGACTCTTGTGATAACCGTAATACCCAATCATATATCGCCTTTAATCTGTTCTTTCCCTCATCTGTTTCAATACATTATACATAATTTATCCAGTCTTTTTCTCAGTCTTACCCCAATCTTGGTGTCAGTCACATTCTACAACAGTGGCACCATGCAGTATTTGTCCCTTTGTGACTGAGATATTTCACTCAGCATAATGTCCTCCAGGGTCACCCTTTTTTTAAAATTACATTTTATTAATTTTAATGAACATTCACAGAGATTTTGTGTTTCCATTCATTCATTGTTGCACTATCAGGGTCAACATTTTGAATAATATTGCATGAGTTCCTTGTTTTTCAATGCACCGTAGTATTTCATTGTGTGAATATACCACAGCTTCTCTATCCATTCGTTTGTTGATGGGCTCCCAGCCAACTCTTTGCTATTGTGAACAAAGCTGCGATAAACATGGGTTGTGTATATATCTACTTGGATGTCAGTTATGGTCTCTTTAAGGTATATTCCCAGTAGTAGAATTGCTGGGTCAAATGGTATCTCTATTTGCAACTTTTTGAGAAAGCACCACACTGCTTTCCACAACGGTTGCACCATTTTACACTCCCACCAACAGCAAATAAGAAATAAGAGTTCCAGTTTCTCCACAATCTCGCCAGCATTTGTTGCTTGCTATTCTGCTAAATTTTGCTATTCTGACTGGGGTGAGATGATATTAGGTTTTCCATCTCCTCTCAGTGTCTCTGCCTCCAGCTTCAGCTAGGAGCTCTCTGCATTTCTGATCCACGTAAGTGAAGCCACTCCAAGGTACTCACCATGCCTTCTCTGGCAATTAATTTCTATGTATATATTTTCTAAATTGTGGAGTGACAGGCATTTTTATATGCTTAATAAGTATATGTTGGATGAATTAGTAAAAACATTCTCTAAGGGAAAATTTGTTCCATCCTTATGGAATATTTTTAGGAGGAACCAGTCCTTGGAGAGACATACTGGGAAAGGTCTGTGAAAGTGAGAAGGACCCTCAACAAGAAAGAATGGTGTGGTGACAGCCACAATGGACCTGAGCATGACGAGATGATGAGGATGGTGCTGGACAGGGCAAGGCTCAGCTGTGTTGAGGTCACTATGGCTTTCAGTCAACTTAAGTGCACCTAACAACAACAACAACAGCAACACAAGGCAAAGAACGAGTAAGGACAAGAATTATTAGTGCTTAAAGGATGTCTGGAGAAGTGTGGAACAATTCTTCTCATTCATACTCATTCTTTCCCTCGTGCTGCTGTTGTCAGGCACCATCTAATAGAGAACAACTCACAGCCACTCTGTGAGCAGATGTGAACTTGGCCTTAACATGCATCATCCTCCTGCTCCCTGTTCTGCTCAAGCCCACTGTCGTCACTGTGTCAGTCTGTGGCTGTGAGGGTCTTTCTTTCCTTTGCTGACTTTCACAGAATGGAGTCCTTTTCTAAAGACTGGCCCCTCCTGACAGCATGTCCAAAGAAGACCAAGTTTCACCATCTCTTCCTCTAAAGAGCACTCTGCTTGCACTTTCTCTAAGACAGACGTGTTTGTTCTTATTTGACATTCAATACTCTTCACCAACACCACAATTTAAAGGCATTAATTCTCCAGGCTTCATTATACGTTGTCCAACAGGGCTTAGCTCAGGCACAGGACAGAACGGCATTTAGAGCTCTTGTGCATAGGGTCGCTATAAGTCGCAAGCGATTCGATGGCACTTAACAACAACAACAGTTCAGACACACTCTAGTCTTTAATCTGACAACACTGGAGAGGTCCTCAACAACAGATTTCCTCAGTGCAAAACGTCTTTTGATTTCTTGACTGCTCTTACCGTGGATTAATGATGATGTGGATCCAAGTAAAATAAAATTGTTTACAACTCCAATCTGTCCTCCATCTATCATGATGCTGCCTATTGGTCCAGTGGTGAGGATGTCCGTCTTCTTACTGTTGAGATGTAGCCCATATTGAAGGCTGTAGTCTTTGATCTTCAGTAAGTGCTTCAGGTCTTCTTCACTTTCTGCAAGGTGGATTGGTCATTTGCATAAGCTAATGATAGAAAACTGATTCACCTCAGACTGCTAAAATAGCATTGAGACACTTAGTAAATGAAAAATGAAGATCATTTCAAAAACTAAGGGCCAGCTATTTGGAAAACTGTTCTATCAGCTTCATTTGAAACAACTGATCATTCTTATCTGAAATTCGTTCTTCACTGGTGTCTGTAGGATCACTCTCTTGGTTTTCCTTCCTTTTTTAGAGGCTCCTTTTTCTGTTTCCTTCTCCCAGACCTCTAATTGCCGGGCCTTTCAGTCCTTAAGTCTAGACTTTTCTATCAAGACTCCTCTCCAGGGTGATCTCGGGCCTCTGAACATCACCCACCGGCTGACGAGGAGTCCCAGTGTGGCACAGATGGTTTTAGGAGGTGCAGATCAGATTCACCAGAGGTACTCTGGACAAAGCCTGGTGATCAACTTCAGAAAGAGCACAGTCAGTGCTCAGTGGTCTGGCATATGCTAACTCTCAAATTTCCATACCCACCTTTGTGCCTTGTCTTGAGTCTATTCTCAAAACTGCAGCCAGGACAATCCTATTAAAGCAGAAGTCAGAGCACAGCTCTTCTCAGGAGTCAGGGTAAGCGCCAAGGCCTGCCACACCATGCCGTATCTCTCCCACTCCCGCCTCTCTTCCTTCACCAGTCACAGGGCCACCAGGTCAAAAACGGTGTAAATGTTCCTCCACTTCCTGCAAGTTTTCATCAAAATTCAGTGCCCTCTTACCTATATTGTTGTTATGCCCCATTAGTTGGAAACGACTCATAGCAGACCCTCTGGTGGTTTTCAGGGGCTGTAAATCATGCAAGAGGAGATTCTCCTCTTTCTCCTTCTGACTAGTTGGTGGATTCGAACTGCCTACCTTAGGGTTGGCAGTGCAACTCCTTACCCACTGGGCCACAAGAGCTATGTTGTTGTTACGTGTCATGGAGCCAGAACTGACTCGCAGCTATATGATACAAACATTTTAGTTGTTCATCCTGGCATTTTTACCGTCATTTAGAGGGAGGTCTGGTGACACAGTCCTTGGGGAGCTGTGCTGCTGACACACAGGTAGCACCTTTCTGGAAGTTCAAATCCACTGTTGACAGGAAGACAGGCAAATTCCTCCTCTGTGATTTACAGCCTCTAAAGACCCACTATCGGTTGGTTCTGACTCTATGGCAATGATGGTTCTTTAACTATGTTTCTCCTCCTAAACTTATGAAGGGAGATCTGGTGGCCTCGTGGTAAGGAGCTGCACTGCCAACCCAAAGGCACGAGGTTCAGATCCATCAACTGCTCCATTAGCTGTTCAAATCTCCTCCCATGTGATTTACTGCCTCTGAATACCCACTGGAAGGAAGGTCAGCTATGGGCTGGTTCTAACTTGACAGCAAACAAGAAGCAGGTATGACGACTATCTAATGTACTTTGTACTTATATAGATTTATTTTGTTGAATGTTTGACTCACCCACTAGAACATAAGTTCTAAGAGGACAAGGATTTGTGATTGCTTTGTTCACTACTAGAGCCCCGAAGAGTTTCTGGCACACAGTCAGGAATGAGTAGAGAGCTACTGTGTGAATGAATGATTTCGTTTCTTAAACACAAGATGACATACTTCTGTAAAGAAAGTAGAGAAGTCATCAGCCCAGACAAACCTTCCTCACATGCCAAAACAAGGACCCAGAGACACTTAGATACAACACTCAGTTCAGCTTTTATATTTCACTATAATGTACAGTCTAGCTCAATCTATCATATTAGCATTATTTGTTGTTGTTTCTTGTTATGTGCTGTCGAGTCGTTTGCAACTCATAGCGACCCTATGTACAATAGCCCTAAACCCTGCTCTATCCTGTGCCAATCTCATTGCCTCCGACACACCCATCCCGATTACCCCAGTCACTGAATCAATCCACTTCATAGAGGGTCTTCCCCTCCTGCGCTGTCCCTCCACTTTGCCCAGCATGATGTCCTTCTCCAAAGACCTGTCTCTCCTTACAACATGTCCAAAGTATGTCAAGCGAAGCCCCAGAATCCTTGCCTCCAAGGAGCAGCCTGGTTTAACCCTCTCTAGGATGAATTAGTTTCTTTAAAATCAGTTTTGGTTTTTTAACCACAAATATATATGTAACACAGTATTTTCTGTTTCAACCTACTTTCTATATAGGATTCTGTGACGTTAGTTAAGTTTTTCAGGTTGTTCAATCATCCTCATTATTCACTGTCAGGCTTTACCAAGCCTTAATAGCAGCCACTAAGTAATGTCTCTAACTGTAGCACACTTTGGTCTCAATACACTTGTCCATTCTACAGATGCATGCTTTAAAATCAGGAAAGATGTGCATCAGGGCTGTATCCTTTTTTTCCTTTCTTATTTAATCTGTATACTAAACAAATACTTCAAGAAACTGGACTTAATAAAGAAGAATATGGCATCAGGATCAGTGAAAAGACTCATCAACAACTTGTGCTATGCAGATGACAGAGCCTTGCTTGCTGAAAGCAAGGAGTTGAAATATCTTCTGTTCTGATCAAAGACCTCAACATAGATTATATCTCAACATCAAGAAAACAAAAATCCTCACTGTTGGGCCAATAGGTAACATTGGGACATATAGAAAAAATAGTGAAGTTGTCAACAATTTCATTTTACCTGGATCCACAGTCAACAATTAGTCAACTATTAGCAGTCAAGAAATCAAAAGATGCGCTGGATTGGGCAAATTTGCTGTAAGGGACCTTTCCAAAGCATAAAGATCAACGATGTTAGTTTGAGGGCTAAGGTGTGCCTGATCCAAACCATGGTCTTCTCAATTGCTTACTATGTATCTGAAAACTAGACAATGACTAAAGATGACAGAAGAAGAATTAATGCCTTTGAGGTGCACTGGGGAAGAATATTGAATATTCCATGGAATGACAAAAGAAGAAACATGTCTGTCTTGTAGAAAGTGCAGCCAGTGTGTTCCTTAAATGGTAAAACTTTGAGTCCTATATTTTGGACATGTTGTTAGTAGGGGTATTCTTTAAAAAGAGACATCATGCTGGCAAAGGTGGAGGATCGGCAAAAGAGAAGACCTTCAACAAGATGGACTGACATAGTGACTGCAACAGTGAGCTCAAGTGTGTAGGAGATGTGAGAATGGCACAGGATAGGGCAGGGCTCAGATCTGCTTCTCATAGGATAGCTATAACAAGCACCTAACAACAATCACAACATTCTACATAGAAGTGAAACATATGATACTTGCCCTTTCCTTATCAGTTTAATATTTTCACACAAGGCAGAAATCTTCCACAACGTTCTGTACTAATATTATGTTTATTAATAGAAGGTAACATATTTTATACCATTTGATCCAAGGACTGCAAAAACCTGAAATCACATTCAACCAGTCTTTACAAAGACTATTTCAAATATTCCATATGGTAAATAATTCCCCAACTGGCATTTCATTTGCTCTTTTCCCCAAACGTTTTTTTGAAAAGTACACCAACTGGTAGTGAACCAAGAAAAAGAGTTACAAATAGGCATTGAGTGTCTCCTACCTCCTTGACCCTCACCTTATCTATCCAAGTTAGAAGGGAAGGAGCCAAAGCGCAGACTTCAGCCCTCACAGGAGAACAAAGCTCAGGATTGTTCTCTCATACAGCTGGCCATTCCCCACCAAATCAGGGCTGAACTAAAAATATCCACCTCCAAACCAAGATAAACGGCTATGGGTAACGAGGGTGCTCCTTAGAGGTCAAATTTTGTTTCACATACTTTGGTGCATGTTGTCAGGAGGGACAAGTCCTTGGAGAGAAAGACCTCACAGTGGAAAGGAAGAGGGTCAGAGAAAGAGAGGAAAATCCTTAACCAGATGGAGGGACACAGGGGCTGTTAAAATGGACTTGAATGTATCAGACGTGGTGACGATGGCGCGGCATATGGCAAGATTCAGATATGTTGTTCACAGGGTCACTGTGAGTCAGTCAATTTAGGAAAAACATATTTTCTAGAATTAGGCATAATAATATTTCCAATTAAATGGAATTGTGGAAAACTTTTAGGAACTAAAGAATCACGACACCAAAGAAGATTAAGAAACTTTGATAGGATTCAAAGTGTTTTCACACAAAAGATAAACATGTCTCCAGCTCACATTTCTATTCTGGCTTACTAAATAATTCAGCATATGCTGTTGCTGTCCGGTGTCATCAAGTTGGAATCTAGTTAATCCTCTAGCTGTTTTTGCATAGGAGGAGATTGCCCATTGTTCTCCCGCAGAGCAGCAGGTGGATTCTAACTGTCATTCTTTGGGGATGGCAGCACAGTTCTCACCCCTAGGCCACTAGAACTCTCTTTAACAAATACTATGATTGTTGTTGTTAGGTGTCATTGAGTGTTGTGCAGCTCATAGAGACCCTACGAACAACAGACCTGAACACTGTCCTATCCCGTACCATCCTTTCCATCTCTCACTCACTGCCACACTCAGCTACAGTCCATGGGCTAAATGAGGTTTACTTCTTTGTTACTATAAATAAAGTTTTACTGAAACATCACCCTATTTCTTTGCATATTGTCAATGGATGAAGTAAAACGAAGGAACTGTAACATAGGCCACACGGATGGAGAAGTTGTGCTCATTTACAACCTGACCCTTTGCACAGGAAAAGCATGCTGAGTCAGAATGCTCCTTCTCACCTGATCCTCCCTGCACTTTATCCAGAAAGGTGGCTCCAGCCCACGACTGGGAAGCAGTGCACTCAAACCCTGGATGTGCCAGCACCATTCTTCATCCCAGGGTCTGAGGGGCAAATGCCTGGGTTGTGACTTTTCCTGCAGTCACACCCCCACAGTGATGTATGTGTAAGCTTCCCTGCACCTTCGAAGATCACCTTTGAGCTGTCACCAGACAGGTAACCTGACCACGGCCTTGGAAGGATTTTATATGTCACCCCAGAAAACTTGAAAGATGAAAGCCACACAACTCCCTACTGACCAGGCCAATAAAGCTCCCTGTCCAGCACCAAGTAAGACCTAAAGCATGTTACATATTTCTGCTGTTATATTAGTACTACTATCTAATTCAAAGCACATAAGATGGAGAAAGAAAGTCCTAGGTGACACAAAGAATTAAGCAGTTCCACTCATAGCCCTGAATGAGAAGGAACAACTCAGTGACTGTAGGTAGCATTGGGAGCAGGTGTGTACAAATGGTGAGACCGGCTCAGGACAGGGCAGGGTACAGAGCTATTGACTCTTCAGCACATAACAACAGCTCCTAGCCACAAGGTTGGTGGTTCACATTGACCCACAGGCACCTGTGACGCCAGGCCTTGCACTCTATGTGGTCATGGCCTGGACAAGCCAGCTCCACTCTGCATTCAGAATCAACTCCATGACGACTCACACAGCAAGATGAAGCAATGCATTTTTGAGAAAAATTGCTTCACAGTGTTTGGGGTCCATAGCACAAATGAATGTGCCCCATTTCAAAGGAAAGCCACCCTAGTTCTCCTCGGTGCTCACAGACCACTCTGTCCACTAAAATTCCTGCACTTGGGGTGACCTCCTCTTTTTGAGAGGCCACCAGTACCTCAGGGAGTTTGGGGACAGACACACTGATGGTTTAGTTAGAGCCTCAGGCCATCGAAGCAGAACAAGTCAATATTTTCCAATGCTAGTGACTCAGAAGATTTCATTAAAGAGGTCTAAATAAACACCCTAAACAAATGAAGATTATACAAGTACGTTCCAGTTGCAAACGATAAACAATTTATGTAAACTGATGCCCAAGTAAATAAGCTTATTTTTATTACTGCCCTCTGACAACTAGGATAGTATAGTCATAAAGCCACTATCCAAATCTTAGATATATTTATAAGTATACGTTATTAGGTGTCATTGAGTTGACTACAACTCATAGCAACCCGATCCTTGCCCTCTCCTGTGCCATCTTGTTGATCTCCACAATGCTCAAGTTCATTGTTAAAGTCTCTGCATTTATTCATCTTGTTGAGGACTCTCCTCTCTTTCTCTGACCCTCTAATTTTTCCAAGCACGATGTCTTTTCCAAAAGGCTGGCCCCTCCTCACACAACCCAAGTACATGAGACAAAGTCCCATCATCCTTGCCTCTAAGAAGCCCACTGGTTGCCCATCTTCCAAGACAGACTTGTCTGTTCTCTCTTGTCTCTCTCTCTGCCGTACCCCCCCGACCCCCTTGCAGCTGTCTCCATGTACCATATGCCTGTGTCCATACCACAAAACCCCTTCCCACTTTTCATTGCTTTTACTGTGTGTAACCATTTCTCCTTCCCTAAAAGGACCATGAGTTCCACGCCAGTATTTACCCACCTGCCTAAGTAGGCCCTCCAGGGATCCCTGACAGCCTCCCAGGGAGGTCTTTGTACTCAAGGTTTCACACTGAGAAATTCAGGCACAGTGAGATGACAGGGTTTGTGCAGGGTCCCACAGGCAGAAAGTGATGACAGTGTTATTCATATTCAAGTCTGGAAAGAGCACTGACTGTCAAGTCATCCTAGAGACTCTCCCGACACCACTCTGAAAAAACCCAACACTTCACTGTGAATTGTGAGAAAGCAGGGTGTACAAACCACCTTCTCAAATGCTGGAGAGATTCTGCGGCTTGTTCCTTTCCCTGCTCTGTAACGTGATGTAGGAGCTCTGGCAGCCTCATGGTCAGGAGCTGCATGGCCATCCAGAGACTCATCACTGAGTTGAGACCCACTCAGAGCCGACCCTCCAGTGAGTTCTCAGAGGCTGTAAATTCCATCTTTCTCCTGCAAAATTGCTGGTGTTTTGAACCACCTGCCAGTGGACTGGCAACCAGCTCCCTACACACCATACCATCAGAGTTCCCTTGACATGTCTGATGTTATTGTTATGTACCATTGAGTTGGAACTGACTTATAGCTGACCTCTAAGCATGTTTTCAGAGGCTGTAAATCACACAGAATATATACTTGATAGTGACTAAAAAAAAATTATCAAATATGTACAATGGAGAATAAATCTGCATATTGTTTTGTTGTTGTTAGGTGCCACTGAGTCAAGTATGACCCATAGAGACCCTATGAGCAGCAGATCTGAACCCGGTCCTATCCTGTGTCATCCTCACAATCTCCACACGCTTGAGCTCATTGCTGCAGTCACTGTGTCCACCCATCTGGGAGGGTCTTCCTCTCTTTCTCCATTCCTTCACCTTCCCAAACACAATGTCCCTCTCCAAGGACCAGTATGTGAGATGAAGCTTCATCATCTTTGCCCCCAAAGAGCACTTTGGCTGCATCTTCTCAAAGACATATCTGGGGTTATTTTTTTAGATATTCAGTACTCTTCTACAATACCACAGCTCTAAGGCATCAGTTCTTCTTCTGTCATCCTTATTCATTGTCCAGCTCTCAGATGGATAGCAAGTGATTGAAAATCCCATGGTGCATCTTAGTCTTCAAACTGCTATCATTGGTCCTCAGTAATTTGGAGAGGTCTCTGATTGCAGACTTTCCCAGTACAATAATCCCGCATAATTCTGAACTAAACAACTCCGCCTCCACAACTAAGAAAATGTCTAACTTTTGATGTGCATATCTGAAAAGTGTGGGGGGATATAGGATGATTCTCTTATGATTGTTCTTCTGAAAAATATAC
>NW_006399916.1:7763266-7764857 GCF_000299155.1 Elephantulus edwardii
CTAATCATTGTCCAACTCTCTGATGCATAACAAGTGATTGCAAAAACCATGGCCTGTATCAGGCGCACCTTAGTCTCCAGAGAGACACCGCTGCTCTTATATACTTAACAAATACTGCTTCTCTCAGTCTAAAATTTTAAGATTATAATTTTAAACTTTGGTAGCAACTAGTGGTTTATATGGAATTAAACAATATAACTTTACTAACAGCCAAGAGCATACCTTTCTCTTCTCTTTCCACCCGTCTCCCTACTAGCTCCATATCCCCACCTCTTGCTCCCTATCCCTCACCAGTTTAGGAAATCAAATTGAGGCATTTATCATAACCTTCAAATTCTTTCACAATCACATTCTAAATATTAATTTTCATTCATCTTGTGTCTCCAAAAAAGTTCTGGTGGCACAATCCATAGGGAGTTACACTGTCAACCCAGAGGCAGGAGGTTCAAATCCACCAGCAGCTCTGAGAAAAAAAGTGGGCACTTCCTCCCATATGACATGCCACCTCTGAAAACTCTGAAAATTGGAGGACCAGCTATTAGTCTAATTGGAAAGCAATGAGTGAGTGTGTACTCTTCAAAATAAATCCCATGTTTCAATTAGAAGTCTAATAAAAGTCATTTCTTAAAGAAAGACACTTTTTTTTTTGGTCTTCATGTGCTTCCCATATGGCAAATTTTTCCTTCCACCACTTTAAAATTCAAACCGTCTATTCTCATTTCTCTGGGCCTAGTGGTTAAGAAGCTACAATGCAATCCCCAGAGTTCATGGTTTAAATCTACCAGCTGCTACAAAGGACAAGGATGGGCAATCTCCTATGTGATTTACTGTCTCTGAAAACCCACTGGAGGGTCAGCTATGGAACACTTCCCACTTGACAGTACGCAACAATTATTCTCATTCCTCCATCAGAGATGAAGCACTGAAGACAAAACTTCTGAAGGAGAAAGATGAGGCACTGGCTTCCATAAAGGTTCCTATGGGACACTTGGCCCTGTCGTACAGGGTGTTGTAAGTGTGAACCACTGCAGGGCAGCAGGTTAGGATTTTTTTGTTTGTTTTTTATTAATTTTAATGAACATATACAGAGATTTTGGATTTCTATTCATTCTGAAGGGACTTGGCAGATGTGAAGGGTTATCCGGGTGGAGGGTGGAGCTGGGAAGTAAGTGGGTCAAGGCACTGGGCTAACGGCAGGGACAAAACTGTAACTAATGGTTAACTCCACAATCAGGGATTTCTCTTTCACTCTGCCACAAATTGCTTGTCTGTCAGATACTCCTTTAAATCTGAACATTCAGATTGAGACAGACTAGGAAGAAGGATTAGCCAACCCTTCTGAAATAGCAGGCCTCTGAAAACACTATGCACAATAGAACACACGCAGATTAACAAAAAGGGCAACCTAGGTAGAACTTTCAAGTATGGAAATACAAAGGAGGAGGAACATTTGTATGCAGACCCTAGTGATTAGAACATGGAATGTGAGAACCATGAATGTAGGAAAATTAGAAATTGTTAAGAAAGAAATGGAACGCATAAATATTGACATATTAGGCATTGGAGAGATGAGATGGACTGGCATGGGGCA
>NW_006399916.1:7764957-7770952 GCF_000299155.1 Elephantulus edwardii
ACAAACCACTAGCAAAACTCACAAAAGAAAAGAAGGAGAAGACACAAATAAACCGAATAAGAGATGAATTAGGCAACATCACAACAGACCCAACTAAAATTAAAAAGCTAACATTAGAATATTATGAAAAACTATACTCAAACAAATATGAAAACCTTGAGGAAATGGATAAATATTTAGAAACGCACAATCTACCTAAACTGACACAAACTGAAATGGAACATCTTAACAGACCCATTACAAAAGAAGAAACTGAACATAGATGCAAAAATCCTGAATAAAATATTGGCCAAAAGAATACAACAATACATCAAAGAAAGTTTGTTTCTCTTAAAATGGTATTTAACTCTCATGAGTTACCAGGGAGATAGCAGCAGTGATCTGTCAATGCTCCTTGAAACAGGAAGCCTTTTTGACAAGAGGCTACACGTTTTAAGCAAAAGAACAGACAAGAGAAGTGAATGCATGCCATTTACTTGATAATAGCATAATGAGTAGTTCCCCTAAGTCATGTTTAAGAGTAATTTAAGCGATTTATTTTGAAATTATATTTTATATCTTTTTTTCAAGTAGTTTCTTTATTTAGGTAGTACTAAGAACAAAAGCTGGGGGGGAAATGATGATTGCTTTGATAATGTGGGGAGCCCTCCTGCCAACTCGAAGGTCACACCTCCCTGATGGTTCAAATCCACCAGCTGCTAAGGGACAAACACGGACAGTCTCCTCCTGTGCAATTTACAGCCTTTGAAAACCCACTGGAGGGTCAGCTCTGAATCAGTCCCAACTGGACAGTACAACAACAGTAATGTTGTCTGGGGCCTTCAAAATGACTTTGGCTCACAGAAACCAGGTATCTGACCCTGGGCCTGTCCTGCACAATTCCTCACACCTCTGATATCCTTGAACCCATCGTTACAGCTGCTGTGCCAATCCTTCTGGTCGAGGGTCTTCCTCTCTTTCTCTGACCCTCCACTTTCCCCAGCATAACTCATTTTTCCAAGGACTGGCCTCTCCTGACACCATACTCAAAGTGTGTGAGATGAAGCTTCCCCATCCTATCCTCTAAAGGCAATCGTAATAGATATCCTGTAACTGTGTCTCTTTGTACATTGTAGATGAAGTTGTAGATACTGATAGTAACTATTCCCAGAAGGCAGAAAGCTGAGTAAAAAGATTCTCAGTCTTTGAAACAAAAAGGATAAAAGTAACTGGCTACCAGACTTTGTGGTTCAATTTATCAATTAATGTATGTATGTATGTATGTATGTATGTATGTATGTATGTATGTATGTATATATTAGCTAAGAAAAGGAACAGAAGACAATAAACAGTATTTTAAACAGAAATTAAGCCACATTCTCTTCAAGGCCTGCCAGGGCTGGCAGGCCTCACCCACACCTCCCTCCCTGTGCTCTGGCCTCATGCTCCCTGGACCGGCTTCCTGATCCTCAAACTTGTGAGGTTTCTGCTTTCCGTCCCCTTTGGACGGCTGGTTGACTCAGTGGTGCTCATCACACACATCTCTGCTCATGTCATTTCCTCTGAGTGGCTACCATCTGAGTCAGCTGGGTTACCCACCACCCATCACTCTGCCCTTTGGCCTGCTCTGTCGTCATGAGGATAGTCATTAACAGAAACAATTAGATGATTACTGTCTGCCTTCCCTTGCATACCGCCCCCCAGGAGAGCAGGAATATTATTGTCTGTTCTGCCACCAGGTTCCCTACAGGAGATAAGACGTGGCCAGCACAGAATAAACATCCACAGAGATGAATGGAACTGCTACAGAGCACAGAGCATGGGGGCTTTCCTTCTCTTCTTGGATTATACACAAAATAGGCTATTTTTAAAGTGAGCCAAACTTTTTTTTTCCAAGACAGGGCAAGGTTCAGATATCTTGTTTCTATGAGCCACTGTCACTTTGAAGGCATCAATCAACATTATTGTACCGTCCAGTTGGAACTGATTCAGAGCTGACCCTCCAGTGGGTTTTCAAAGGCTTCAAATCGCACAGGAGGAGATTGTCTGTGTTTGTCCTTCAGAGCAGCTGGTGGATTTCATACTCTGGATCACACAGCATGACGGAGATGGTGGGGAGAGTGCAGGATTGGGCAAGACTGAAATCTGTTGTTCACAGGGTTACTGTAAGTCGAAGTCGACTCGACAGTGCCTAACAACAACAAGACTATGAGTTAGAGCTGACAAAATGGTTAACAAATAAAGGCAAAGAATGTATTTTCTATAAGGTCTAGCATGTTTTTGAGGGAGCGCTTGGTGGCATAGTGGTAAGAAGCTGTGCTACAATCCTGAAGGCACATGGTTCAAATTTACCAGCTGCTCCATGGGAGAAAGATGGGCAATCTCTTCCCATGGGATTGAAAACCTGCCATGGGTCAGCTATGGGTCGGTTCCAACGTCACAGTATACAGCACAACAACAAGCAGCACATTTGTGAAGAAGTTCTGGTGGCATAGTCCATAGGGTGAAATCTCTCTAGCATTTCAAATTCATCAGCTGCTCCACAGGAGAAAGTACATGGTCAATGTACTTCCATGAGAAATGCAGCCTTTGAAAACCCACTGGAGGGTCAGCTACAAGGCACTTCTGAGGCAATGGGAATGAGATGAGCCCATTTTCACAACGTAAACCGTGCTTGCTGATGTGATTCAACTTCCAATCTGTCGCTACATGTTAGGAAAAGACCAAAGTTGTTGCATCATCACCACCAGTCAAATATCATTCCAACATAGACATACAAGAAATCTGGCTCATCCACTAGGACTAAAAATCTGTCAAACCTAATATACTTTTTGACAAATTTAAACAATTGGTTTGTTGGGGGTTTTTTGTTGTTGTTTTTTTTTTTTTTAGTTTTATTATTTTGTGTGTGTGTGCCATCAAATCAGATCTGACTGGTACAGGAGGAGATTGTTCCTCCTTCTCCAGCAAAGCATCTGGTGGATTTGAACTGTGCACCTCTGGGATTGCAGTACACCTTCTTGCCACTAGGCCACCAGAGCTAGTCTAAACAATTGCTTTAAACAGCAATTTCTACTTGATTCTAAGGATACTAACTATTCCCAGAGGGCTAGTTGGTTCTTTCACACTGGTTCTTTGCTACACAGTAAGCTAGTTACAGAATCAAAATAAACCTAACATCAACTTTTACAACCTTGTTATCAACTCATTACCACTGCTATCAAATAACCAACAAAATAAAACAAAGCACATGCTAATAGAGTATCTGCTCTACTCAAAGGTCTAAGCAGTAAGTAGCAAGTTGTAGCTTCACATCATAAGAGAATTCCAGCGTATTTGTTCATTCACTCAAGAGTACCAAAAAGAAGGAAGATGCTAGTCACTGTAAGGAGCCCATTTTCAGCTTTATGAAAAAACATTCATTTTAGAGTAATTTATAGTGACAGCTTTAATAAGGGTCACTGCTAAATACTTGGCTAGGCTCGTGCCCTGTCAAGTAAGTTTTTTTCAAAGGGGAACAATTTAAAGCCAAGAGAACACTGTCTGATAATTACAGAGATATAAATACTCCAAGAAATTTGGCAGTTGATTCTGACGGATAAAAATGTCAGCCAAAAGCTAAGTTGCAGTATATAACCATCACTTTCATATAACATAACATCTAACAAATGCACAATATTACAAGTTTTCCCAGTGTCAATAAAAAAAAATCATTCAACCATAGTTATTACATCTTCTTACTAGGAATTCTTTGTCAGGACTGGATCATATCCATGTGTTAACAAGTAAAATGAGTTAATATAATTATTGTTTTAATTTATATACCAATAAAGCAGCCTTTAATATGAATTAAAGCTCAACATCAAGAAAACAAGGATTTTCACCATTAGGCCAATTGGCAGCATCATGATAGATGGAGAAGAGATTAAGATGGTTAACAGCTTCAGCTTTTTTGACTCCACAATCAGCACTCTAGGTACCAGCAGCCAGGAAATCAAAAGATGATGGGAAAGTCTGTCAGGGACTGTCAGGGACTCTCCAGAGTATTCAAGAGCAATTATATCAGTCAAAAAGACTAAGGTGCGCCTGATCCAATTACTTGTAATGCATCAGAGGGCTGGATAATGACTAAGGATGATAGGAAAAGAATTGATGCCTTAAAATTGTGGTGCTACAGAAGAGTACTGAATATACCATGGACTGCTAAGAGAACAAGCAGGTCTGTCCTATAGAGCGTGAGACCAGGCTGTTCCTTGGAGGCAAGGATTTTGAAGCTCTATCTGACATACTGTGGGCATGTTTTCAGGAGGGACCAGTCCTTGGAGAAGGGCATCATGCTTGGAAGGGTGGAGAGACAGCACAAAAGACAACCCTGAATAAGATGGATTGACACAGTGACTGTGGTAATGGGAGTAGATGTGCTGGAGATAATGAAATTGGCTCAAGATAGAGCAGGGTTCAAAGCTGTTCTATATAGGCTTGCTATGTGACATGACAGCACATAACAACAACAATGCTAATGTTGGAAAACTGGAGACTTGCTGACTTCTGCATTCCAAAATTAATAAACATGTAGTCAAGATACATTGATAAATATTGATGAAAGAAATCTGAAAGTTAGCAACAAAGAAAGCCTGGTAGTTGAAAACTGCGGCCTTAATAGAAAGAACACCAGAGAACACACTGTAGACTTTTGCAAGAGCAAAGACTTATTCTTTGCAAATATCTTTCCAACAACATAAACTAACCATACACACAAATGTCATCGGATAAAAGATATAGGAATCAGCATGACTACATTTGCGAGAGGACACAGTGCATAAGCTCCTAACACCAGTTAGAACAAGGCTGAACATTAACTGGGGAAGAGACCATCAATTGCTCATAAATAAGTTCAAGGTGAAGTTGAAAATGAAAACAATTCTGTGCGGAAGGGAGCATCCAAGATGGTGGAGAGGCAGCTCAAGCACACAGACCACCATCTACAACGAAGATCCAAGAAAGGCTGAAATAGACCCAGACAGTGATCCTGGAACTCAGAGCAACAAAGGAAAGGGTAAAGAAGTGCACTGAATCCTGACAAGAGGAAGAGACCATCTTCTAAAGCATGGACTTTAGGAATATAGAGCAGTGAGCTGCAGTGGCCCAGTAAAGCATTACCTGTAAACTACTATAAGCAACCATCCAATTAGACAAGAACTAAGTGACTGCTCCACCTTCCCAGGGCAAGGTGGACACCTACATCTGTGAGTGGTGGCCTGAGGTGTGAGACTAGAAACCAACAGATAACTAACTACCTAAATAGAAAAACAGACCATGTCCATGGAAAGGAAGCTTGACATTGAGAAAATGTAACTACCACTCAAAGAAATTTATAAAAATGATGATATGAACCTACCATGGACTGCCAAGAAAACAAATTGGTCTGTCTTGGAGAGAGTGAATCCAGGTTTCTCCTTGGAGGCGAGGATTTTGAAGCTCCAGCTCACATACTTTGGGCTTGTGGTCATTAGGGCCTGGTCTTTAGAGAAGGACATCATGCTCGGAAGGGAGGAGGGACAGCGCAGGAAAAGAAGACCCCAGGTGAGATGGATTGATACAGTAACTAGGGCAATACGATTGGTGTGTCAGAGTCAGTGAGACTGGCTCAGGATAGGACAGGCTTTAGAGCTGTTGTACATATAGGGTCGCTGTGAGTCACAGGCAACTCAACGGCACATAACAACAGCACTGTCCCAATCCAAATTCCATCATCATTCTTTAAAGGAATATAAAAATGTATCAGCAACTTTATATGGAAAGAAAAGAGGCCATGCACAAGCAAAGCACTACTAAAGAGCAAAGAAGAGGCCAGCTCTTCTCAATCTCAAGACCTAGTACACAGTCATGAATAGTCTATGTGTTTCCTGCTGCCAAAGGGGCCCTTTAGTGAGAGAAGATATTCACCCTGAAACCCACAGCGTCCCTTTTCAGCAGGAAGTAGCTAAGAGAATACGCCATCCCCTTTTCCTTATGA
>NW_006399916.1:7771556-7773979 GCF_000299155.1 Elephantulus edwardii
TAAGGAAAAGGGGACGGCGTATTCTCTTAGCTACTTCCTGCTGAAAAGGGACGCTGTGGGTTTCAGGGTGAAGATCTTCTCTCACTAAAGTTGAGACAGTCTTTTTAACAAATCTCAATCTTACCATTGAATTGGAACCTGCTCATAGCTGACCTTTCATCAGTTTCTGAGGCTGTAAATCTCAAGGGAGGAGCTTGCTCATCTTTTTACCAGGGTGTCACTGATGGATTAAAACATCAGACAGACATGGCCTTGGGTCAGCAGCTTAACTCGGTACAGACTATACTACTAGAGATCCCTCGGCAACAAATGTGCTGGTAAAACTGGATATCCAAACAAAAACAAGTTACACCTATTTTTCACCACATGTAAAAATTAACTCACTATAGGTTAAAGATCTAAATTTAAAATCTAACACTATAAAGATTTTAAAAAGGCACAAATTTAGGAATGCTAATGCATGACATAAATACACTACCAAACAACTAAAAATGCACAAAGTAGCGGGCAAACTGCTGTTAAGTGCCATCAAGCTGACGAGGACAACAAACAAGAACAAAACTCATTACCTTAGACTTGGAAGCAACTCATAGCTGGCCCTCCAGTGGGTTTTCAGAGGCTGTAAACTGCATGGGAGGAGAGTGCCCATCTTTCTTCCACTTCTGTAGCATAACTCCCTCCCCAGCAGGCCACCAGAGCTCCCTAGTTAGAAAACTAGGACCTCTGCAAAATTAAACATTTAAGTACAGAAGAATTGACCAAAAAAAAAGTAAAAAACATCCATAGACTGGGGGAAAATATAAATATACCGGATATAGGACTAATCAGAAAACTTCCAAGATTTCAGCAAAAAGAAACAACTCCACTAAAAAATGTCAGAGGACATGTCACCAAAGAAGACATTTATATACCTCCAATAAATACACAAAGAAACGCTCCCAATAGTTAGCCCCTCTTCTCTCATTGCTGTCATGAGTTAGAATCGACTCACAGCTAATCATCCAGTGAGTTTTCAGAGGCAGTGAATCACACTTGGGAGCTCCGGTGCCCTAGTGGTAAAAAACTGTGCTGCAACCCCAAAGACATGTGGTTCGAATCCACCAGCTACTCTGTAGGAGGATAGGCAATCCCTCCTGTGCACTTTACTGCCTCCGAAAACCTGCTGGAAGGTTGGCTATGGATTGGTTCTGACTCGGCAACAGTACACAAAACCAAATCACATGGGAAAGATTACCTCTCTTCCTTTGAGCAGTGGTGGATTTGAACCACTTGCCCCCTGTTGGCAGAGTAATTAAATTCTTACTGACTAGGCCACTAGAGTTTCCTCATTAGCCATTGTTATGTAATGTCAAGTCAGAAATAACCCGCCAGTGGTTTTTCAGAAGCTGTATATCACATGAAAGGTGATTACTTATCTTTGTCACTCAGAGTAGCTGCTAGATTTGAACCTTGTGACTTTGCGTTGGTAGCACAGCTCCTTAAAACTAAGCCACCAGAGCTTCCCTCATTAGCCACTGTTGTTGTTATGTCCCACCACATCAACCATGACTCAAAGTGATCCTGTTCTGAACCTTGCCTTATCCTGAGCCAACCACACCACCTCGGACACACCCTGACCCCACTGCCACAGTTACTGTGTCAATCCATCTCATCCAGGGGTTTATCCCTCCTGCACTGACTTTATATACTTCCAAGCATGATGCCCTTCTACAAAGGCTTGTGTCTCCTGGAAACACACCCAAAGTATGTCAGATGGAGTTTCAAAATCTCAGCCTCCATGGAACAACTTGGTTTCACCCTCTCCAGAGGAGATGTGTTTTTCTCTTGGCAGTTCAATACTCTTCTGCGGCACCTCTACTCAAGGCATCCATTCTTCTTCTATTGTCATTGTCCAGTTCTCATAGATGCATAGCAAGCAACTGAGAAGCCCATGGCCTGGGTCAGGTGCACCTTAGTCTCTATAGCACTCTGGAGAGGTCTCTGACAGCAAATTTCCCAAAGCAACACATCTTTTGATGTCCTGACTGCTGGTGAAAATAAAAACAATTAGAGCACATCTCACCCCAGCATTATTAGCAATCTTTTTTTTTTATCAGACAATAGCAAATGCTGGCTAGGATGCAGAAAAACTGGGACTCTCATTTACTGCTGGTCAACAAGTTAGGTCAGCTTATTGCTGTGGACTCAGAACTCAGGCACAGCTGACCCTTGAGTAGTTTTTCAGAGACTGTAAATTTCAAGGGAAAAGACTGCCCATCTGTCTCCTTTGGAACAGTTGATGGATGGATTCGAACCACCTTCTTTTGGGTTGGCAGTGGGACTCTTGCCTGATTAAGCCATCAGAGTGTAAAATGTTGCAACCACTACAGAAAAGGGTGTGGTGTTTCCTTAAAAATATAGTTGTTGTTGCTGTTATGTGCCGT
>NW_006399916.1:7776809-7794008 GCF_000299155.1 Elephantulus edwardii
AGAGAGAATGGTGCAGCAATGAAGGAATGAAAACCCAAAATCCCTGTAAATATTCATTAAAACTAATAAAATTTAATTTAAAAAATATGAATTGTGAGATAGTTGCAAATTCATGCACACTGCAATGTTATTCACAATATTAAAAAGACAGAAATTATCTCAGTGCCCATCTACACACAGTGAACGGATAACTAATGTTAAACCACAACAAACATGCCAAAGAGGGGCAATGAATCTGGAAACACTTAACGATATAGATGAGTGTCCAGGACATTACGCTGGGTAAAAGTCATTGTTGTGTACAATCAAGCTGACGATGACTCATGACAACCTGTGAACCACAGATCTGAACCCTGTCCTGCCCGGCACCAACCTCACTGCCTCTCTCATGCTCAAGTTCATTGCGGTAGTCACTGTATCAAACCTCTCTTTCACCATCCTTGCCTCAAAGGAACACTTTGTACTTTCTCCAAGACAGATTTGTTTGTTCATTTGGAGTGAAACTAGTCAATCCTAAAAGGGCAAATATTGTATGTGACTCCTACTAAAATAGATCCATATTTATATCCATTCTAAAGAAAAATGATCCAACGCAGGTAGAAATCCTTGAGTACTGTGAATATTACAGGAAAATAAAGTTTTGCTGAAGATGATTTCAACATAGCTGTAGCAGTACATCAACAAGGAGCTACCAAAAAGTCAAGCTGAATGCAGAAAAGGACATGGAATGCAGGATATCATCACTGACCGATCTTGGCTAAAAGCAGAAAATACAACAAAGCCATTTACTTACGTTTCAATGACTATGCAAAGGCATTCGACTGTGTGGATCATGACAAAACAAGAATGGCATTTAAAAGGAAGGGAAGCTCAGAACATTTAACTGTGCTCAAGTAGAACCTGTACTTAGACTAAAAGGCAGTGGCTTAAACAGAACAAGGTGATACCATATGGTTTAAAATAAGAAAAGGTGTGCATCAGGGTCTTATCTTTTTACCAAATCTATTCAATTACACACCAAGTGAACTCCATGAAGAAGAAAGTGGCATTAGGATTGGAGGGAGATCCATTAGTAACATCAATATGCAGATAAAACAACCTTGCTTATTACTGAAAGTGAACAGGACTTGAAGCACTGACAAATGAAGATCAAAGACTATATCCTTCAGGATGGAGACAACACAAACACTCACAACTGAAACAATGAACAACAACAAGATAAATGGAGAATGGTTTAAAGTTACCACAGATTTCATTTCACTTAGATCCATAACCAATGCTCATGAATGCAGCAATCCAGAAATCAGGATATTGTTGCCCTGGACATATATGATACAAAGAATTCTTTAAAGTGTTAAACCCAAAGATGTTACTTAGAAGAGTATGAATGGAAAGAATAAGGTAGAGAAAATACTAACCGAAGGTATGGAACTTTCTGACACTTCATATGTATCTGGAAGCTGGACAATGAACAAGGAAGACCAAGAAGAATTGTCACTGTGTGCCCTTGAGTTGGAATCAACCCATAGTTGACCTTTCAGCAGGTTTTCAGAGGCAGTAACTCACATGGGAGAAGACTGTCCACCTTCTCCCATGGAACAGCTGGTGGATTCAAACTGTGCGCCTTTGGGATTACAGCACAGAAGAAGAAGAAATCAATGTCCTTGCATTATAATATTAGCAAAGAGTATTCTTAAATTATTAGCAAAGAATTATGATGTTAGCTAAAACTACAGTGTTTTTATTCACCGGTGAGTAAGAACTGACCCATAGCTGACCCTCCAACAGGTTTTCTGCGGCAGTAAATCGCATGGGAGGAGACTGCCCATCTTTTCCCTGCAGAGCAGCTAGTAGATTCTTTCTGCATGCCTTTGTTCAATGCCTTACCACTAAGCCACCAGAGCTCCCTAAAAATATGTTAGCAGAGTTACTATGTTAACAAAGAATTGTGATGTTAACAAACAATACACCATGGGCTGCCAGAGACTGAACACATCTGCCTTGGAAGAAGCAGGGCCCGAATGCTCCTTAGAAGCGAGGGTGGTGAGACCTCACTTAGCGTTCTTTGGAAGGCAGGAGGTACCTGTCCTTGGGGAAGCACATAGTCATGTTTGATAAACTGCAAGGTCAGTGAAAGAGAAGAATATTCTCAATAAGCCAGATTGCCATGTGACTGCCACAGCGGCCTTGAACACAGCGTGAGGACGGTGCAGGGTCAGACAAGCTTTCCTTCTGCTGCTGTACCTTCTACGAGCCGGAACTACTTCTATGACATCTTACAACAACAGCAGGTCCTTAAAGGTGGTTAGGTTTCAAAGTCCCCTATTTGCAGCCATAGAGATATGGATCAATCTCTCCTGCTATGAGGAAGACTCACCAATAACCTAATTCTGCAAATGATACAAACTTACTTGCTTAAAGTGAGGAAAATTTGACGTGCTTGAAGCAGAAGATCAAAGAATACAGCCTTAAATATGGATTGTATCTCAATGTCAAAAAAGCAAAGATTCTTACCACTGGACTGATAGGCAGGATCATGACAGATGGAGAAAAGGTTAAAACTGCCAACAACTTCATCTTACTTGGATCCCTTTAGCAGTCAAGAGAGCAGAAGACATACTGCATGGAGAAAAGTCTATACTAAGGGACTGTTCCAAATTACAGAGGAGGAATGATGTCAATTTGAAAACTAAGGAGTGTCTAATTCAGGCCACGGTCTTTTCAATCACTTGTTATGCATCTGAGAGCTAGCCAGTGAATAAAGATAACAGAAGAAGTGGTGCTTTTGAGTTGTGATGCTGAAGAAAAGTGCTGCCAATTTCATGGACTGCCAAAGCAACTAACAGATAAGTCTTAGAGGGGGTACAGCCAGAGTGCTCCTTCGAGGCAAAGGTGGCAAAGCTTCATCTTACATACTTTGGGCATGTTGCTAGGCGGGGCTATTCCTTGGAGAGGGACATGATGCTGGAAAAGGTGAAGGGCCAGTAAAGAGGAGGAAGACAGATCCTCAACCAGATGGATTGACACGGTGACTGCCACAATGGGCTCTTGTGTGTTGGGAAGTCTGAGGATGGCACAGGATAGAACAAGGTTCAGATTTGCTATTTACAGGGTTGCTATGAGCAGTACTCAACTCAACAGTGCCTAACAATAAAAATTAAGACGCACTGCTGTTGTCTGCTATCAAGTCATAGATGATCCTCCAGCAGGTTTTCAGAGCCTGTGAACTTCACGGAAGGAGAATAAAGGCCTTTCTTTCACTCGAGGAGCTGCTGGTGGGTTTGAACATCGACCCTTAGGTTGGTGGCACAACTCCTTACCAAGTGACTAGGCCACCAGAACTTGCTAAAGATGCATTATTCACGCTTAAACCCCCCCCAAAAAAAACTCAAAAGCAACTTCAGTACTAAAAGATTTTGAAAACAAAACAAAAATAAAATCCACAGAAAGATACAACAAATACATCACTGATCGCTGTCACTCCTGAGCTAGCCTCTGTAGGGAAGGAAGGACACTGCTTCCGTTTGTCTTCGCATTTGTCCCAGCAGGTTCTGCAAGGTTGAAAGCAGTGTTCCCATAGGAGGTTAATGTCAGTTCTGTCATATGACGCCACTTTATTCCCTGAGTAGCACACAAAGTGAACTTCAGTCTTAAATATCTTCAGACAGCAATTCCATTAGCTCTTTCGGACAGTGTAACTAACAAAATAGGATTTGTATTCACTTGTCCTGACTTTATCAACACCTAGAGAGTCCTCCTCAAAGCAGGCCAAGTCCTGAGCATATCAAATGACTGTGCAAGGACCATACTCTTGATCCCAAGACACTCACGTGTGTGTAACACAAACTTGGTGTCATATAGACTAAAGACTGTTCACCAACACTTGTCCTTGAACCACAAATAAAATTCCACTTTCAGATGTGCACAGATGTCTGGATGAAAAGCACAAGGACACAAAGTCATGTTCAAGTAGAATAACAACCTCAATACACATGTGAAACACAGAGAAAGGAGGGATTTGGTGAAGTCCATTTACACTGAGAGAGGCCATGGGTGTTGCACCAACTGGACAAGTTCTATACAGATGACATACTTAAGGAGTGCCTGATGCCATGGCATTTTTAGTTACAATTACTTCCTGTACATCTGAAAGTTGGACAATGAATAAGGATGACAGAGTAAGAATCTATGCCTTTGAGTTGTAGTGTTGGCAAAAAGTACTGAATATCTATCTCATGAACAGCCAAAAGAACAAGTCTATCCTGGAGGAAGAGCAGGCTGGGTGCTCCTTACAGGAAAGGGTGGTGAAAGTTTATCTCACATTCTTTGGGCATATTGTCAGTAAGCCTAGTCCTTGGAAAAGGTCATTGGAAAGGTGAAGGGTCAGAGAAGAAGAGGAAGATATCAAAGAAGATGGATTAACGCAGTGATTGTAATAATGAACTCTTTGGACATGTAACTAGGTAGGCTGTTCCCTGGAAAGGGCCATCATGCTTGGACAGATGGAAAATCACAGAGTAGATTACATTTTAGGTAAGAATTTTTCTGAGCTCTGTGCACTGGGGAACAAGCTCATGATCATAAGGGTTGGTGTCACCATTTTTTCCGCTCTTCATCTCTGAGTGTTCTGCAGAGCCTCCAACATCACTATGTTCAGGCAGAGCATCCAAAGTTTTATCACCTTTGTGGTCCATAGAAGCCACTAAGAATTTCCCTTTTTCCCTGGAAAACAAGTGGTGGTTGCTAATTAAGATAACTGTTTACTTTGGGTCTGGATTTGCTGCACCTTTCTTCATAGTACGACACCAACTGCTTAAGAAATAAAGATGTTTCAGTTCATCTATTAAACAGATAAGAAGAGGAGCGTTTTAATAAGTCCAGCCTCTGAAGAATGGCTTAAACTCTGTTAAATACATAGCATTTGGCTTATGTTTGTAAATAATGCTTTTTAAAAACCTCATGATTTTCATGTACTTCTTAGTGCCTGCTGGATTGGTTAGGAGAGCTTAATGGTGTCATTATAGAAATAAGGGGGCAAAAGTGGAGTTGCTGGTCTATTTCCAAGAACATCACTGTGAATGATTAGAGAATTTTCAGGTAGTCTAAGGTGCGCCTAATTCAGGCCATGATCTTCTCAATCACCTGCTATGTATCAGAGAGCAGGACATTGAATAAGGATGACAGAAGAAGAATTGATGCCTTTGAGTTATGGTGCTAGAGAAGAGTAAGGAATATCCCATGGACTGTCACTAGAACAAACAGGTATATCTTGGAGAAAGTGCAACTAGAATGCTCCTTTGGATGCAAAGATGGCAACGCTTCATCTCTCACTCTTTGGGCATGTATCTAGGGCGGCTATTCCCTGGAAAGGGCCGTCATGCTTAGACAGATGGAAAATCAGCGAAGGAGAGGAAGACTCCCCCAGTGAGATGGATTGACTTAGTGACATCAGTAATGGGCTCCAGAGTGTCAGAGATGATAAGAATGATACAGGATTCATGTTGTTTGTAGGGTTGCTATGAGTGAGTCATACTCAACTGGACAGCACCTAACAACATGTGATTTTAGTATGACTAGACTTTTTGCTTGTTAAAAAGAAAAACAACAAATTAAAATACACCTATCTGCACACTTATCCTAATTTTTGTTAAAGTAATGCTGGAAAGGACTCAGTGTGGTTTGTAAAGAGTGCACTGCTAGAGCTGGAGGAAGCCAGTCTGTAACATTGTAAATCCAGATGACTGATGGAAAGAGAAAACCTAAGTGTGAACTGAAGACCGGTGATTAAAGCTTTTATTATATTGTCATTATACTAGGTGGGAAAGGTGACTTTGTATCAAGAAAAAAACCTCAAAGTCTTTTGTAAAGGAAGGGGCTGTTGGCTAATGTCCTAAAGATCACATATACCAAACACTGGTACTTTGCCTTAATGCTTCTTTTGTGATCTGTGGCAAATGAGACAAAGACAATGTTGTAAGATTCCCATAAAGCTCTCTTTTCTATATTAACATTTCTTTTCATTTAAATGCAATTATGGTGATAGAAATGGTAATCATTTTTTAAAAATAATTTTTCTTTTATATTGGTTTGCATACAAATTTTGTATATATTTTGTTTTTCATTCAAATACATTGTGTTTCTCCCATTCCCCTATTCATACTGTGTTTATACAATAATTCCCATACATTTTATTTTGTAAAATTAATCGCCATTGATCCATGCCTGCCATTATTCTTGCCTCTTCAGGCCCCTACTGAATCATTTCTAATTTCTTCTTCATTTCACTCTGCCTGCCAAACTCTGCAGCCTTGTGATATCTACCCCGAGTCCCCCTGCTCCCTGCCCTTCCTCCTTTGGATTTTTGTATACATCTTACTAGTAATCCTTCTATTTTTACAATAATGGTCTTACACAGTATTTGTCCTTATGAGACTGAGTTAATTCATTCAACAAAATGCTCTCCAGTTGTTTATTACTTTTCAAAATCATCGCTTGTGAATGCTACATAGTATTCCATTGTGTGAATTAATGTACCACAATTTCTCAATCCATTTGTTGATGGATATTTGGGCTGTTAACATTTTCTTATTATTGTATTTAGCACTGCTGTGAACATGAGTGTACAAATCTTTGTGTGTGTCTCAGTTCTGTTTTCCTCGGGGTGTATTCCTACCCGTGGAATAGCAGGGTCTATGAATTTCTGTGTTCAGCTTTTTGAGGAAACGCCAAACTGCCTTCCAGAGTGGTTATACCATTTTACAGCCTGACCAACAGTATATGAGAGTTCCAATCTCTCCGTATCCTCTCCAACATTTATTACTTGCTATCCTATTAAACTTTGCCACTGCTGCTGGGGTGAGATGGTATTTCATTGTGATCTTTATTTGCACCTCTCTTATTGCCAGTGATTTTGTATATTTCTTCATGTGTCTGTTGGCCATCTCAGTATTTTTTCTTAATTAAATTTTATTAATTTTAATGAAAAAAAAAATAATGAGCTCGAGCATATCAGAGATGGTGATGATGGCACCGCACAGGACAGGGTTCAGATCTGTTGGATACAGGGATCGCTGATTCGTTGTGGGCTCAGGGGCTCCTAACATTAAAACTAAAGGTTAACGCCCTCCAGCTGCAGGAACCAGTTTCCAGAACAGTTACCAATGACTTCCTCTACAAGCAAATCGGTTCCCTGTTTTACAAGCACCCAAAGGCACTAAAGCCGCAGCCAGCGTGTTATCTAGTATAGATAACGTCGCCAAGGTCTGGTCTCCCTGAGCCTTTGAGCCCCAAGGCTGCTCCGGGAGCCCTGAGGGTGTTCCCGCCCCTTGCCACTTGGCACAGAGGATGCAGGGGCGGGTGTGCCAGGCGCGGCGGCGGCGCGCTCCCCAGCTGCCCCGCACCCCCAGCGCTGTGCCCACGGTGCACTCACTGTTGCTGGACTTGAGGTCCCGGTGCAGAATGGGCACGCCGGCGCCCTCGTGCAGGTAGAGCATGCCGCGCGCGATCTGTAGAGCCCAGTCGACCAGCACCCGCGGAGGAATGCGGCGCGCGCGGCGGGGCCCGGGGGCGCGCGGGTCCGGGGCGGCAGCCAAGGCGCGGTTGAGCGCTCCCCCGCGCGCGAACTCCAGCACCAGGCAGAGGTTGGGGTGCCGCAGGCAGACGCCACGCAACTGGATGATGTTGGGGTGCCGCAACATGGAGAAGAGCTTGGCCTCACGCCGCACGCTCTCCGCCGCCGCTGTTGCGTCCTGCTCCGGGTCCCGGCGCGCTGCCTTCACTGCCACCTCCTGTCCCCGCCAAGTGGCCCGGAACACCTGCCCGAAACCGCCAGCGCCGATGAGCTCCCGCAACTGCAGCTGCTTGAAGTCGATGTGCTCAGGGGAGCCGGGCCGCGGTGGAGACTGGGAGCGCGCGGCCGCGCGGGGCGCCACGAAGTCGGCGGGGAAGACGCCCAAGGGCTGCTGCAGCTGGCCGGCCCACCAGCCCTCGCCGCCGGTCACCGCGGCGTCCTGGGACAGCACCTCCACCAGCTGCCCGCGCCGCAGGCTCAGCTCGTCCTCGCCCCGCGCCTCGTAATCGTAAAGCGCGGCCCACAGGGGTTCCGAGCCTGACGGCCCCGCGCACGAGCCGCACGACGAGGCGGACGACGACGACGAGCCCGCGGTCACAGGAGTCCCCAGCTCTGGGGACTCAGGCCTGCTGGGGGAGGCCATGGAGCGGTGGCCCGAGGGCGTGGGGGTGTCTCCTGGCTCAGCCTCCTGGCCGGCCTGGCGGGCGCATCGTCCTATGGTCTGCGTCCCCACGGCTCCGTCGCAGGCCGTGAGGGAACCCGGAGGGCAGCCTACGAAAGTGGGATTCACTGCTGTTTCACTGGCCTGAGGTCAGGCCTCAGGCAGAGATCTCCCTCAGCCACCCCGGATGCTGCAGGGGCCGCGCCGGCACGAGCGCTCCATGGTGGCTCCCAGTATCGCCAGCGAGTGCACAAGCCGCCCCGCCCCGGACCGCCCCCTGGAGGGACCGCCCAGCCCAGTCCTCCCTCGAGAGGACCGCCTCCGACCACCCCCCCCGGCCCGCCCCCCAAGGTGGGGACCTCCCAGGACAGCCGGGCCCGCCCCCCCCCGGGAAGACGGCCCAGCCTTCCCCGACCTCTCCCCAAATGCTCCGCGCTCCTCCAGAGTCCATCCAACTCGATCCGCCCTCTGGTACCGCCTCCTCCCTGGCCATGCCCGCCCCTTTCCCCGCCCCTCGGCACCGCTGTCACGCCCACTAGGCCCTAGGTCCCCCAAGCGTCCACGGCCCCGCCTCAAGGCTCCGCCCTGCCCCAGACACCTGCGCTGCATACGTGGAGGCAGCGCACCTCATGGCCTAGAGAAGGCGCGGAGAGGGGGCCGGAGCTGGAGCTGGCCCAAAGGAACGGAAGTTTCCAGTACATTTTAAGTTAAGTGTGGGGATGTGCTGTTGGATGAATGATTCGATGACTCCCACTGGTGGGCAGGGAGGGGCCAGAAAGCTTTAAGGACCCTAAATCTGGGGCTCTGGGGTGTGAAGGAGAGGATTGCGTGATAGTACATACCAAGTGACAGGACACCTCTGAATAGGAGGCAGGAGGAGGGAAAAGTCCAGAGGGATCTCAGATGCAGAGGTCACACAATGCCACATCACCTGTGTACTTGAAACCACACTGCGTTTTAGACCAGAAAGTTCCTTCATAAAAAAAAAAAAAAGAAAGTTCCTTCATGACTGGTATCCCTCCGTTTGCCACTTGCACCCCTGTGGCTTGAATTACGTGGAACAACTGGGTGCTGGAGGCTCTGGCCTCGTAGGGGCTTATGCCTTCAGAAAACTAAAAACCTCATTGCAATCAAGTTAGAGTTCCAGCAAGTTTTCACAGGCTGTAAATCCCACAGGAGGAGATTGCCCAGCTTTCTCTCACAGAACCATTGTCAGATTTGAACTGTAGACCTTTGGGTTAACAGCGCAGCTTCCCACCCACTAGGCGGCCAGAGCTCCTCCTCAAGAAGGCAGATCCTAAGGGGGCTCTGGTGACCTAGTGCAAGAAGCTGCACTGCAATCCCAGGGCAATGCGGTTCGAATCCACCAGATGATCTCCTGGAGGAGCGGCAATATCCCTCTGTACTGGTTAGATCCGATTTGACGGTACACACAAGAAGGCAACTCCTAATTCCCTCCCAGAAAACATGGATCAGGCAGGAGAATAACTGTAATGGGCACTGAGTTTTCAATGGTGTGCTCATTCTTTAAACCAGTTACCATAGGGCCTTCACTGACTGATGATGAACACAGGTAGGTACCAAAGTGAATATGCTCCAAACGGTTTTCATTTTCATAAGTGGGTCCTCAGGTGCCTGTGAGTGGGATTAAACCATCAGCCTTTCAGTTAGCATCAGGCATAGTCAACGGCACTTGCCAGGGTCCCTCCAGCACTAAAGAAGGCTGTTTACTAGGTGCTCTAGCACATGGGATAAAGGGCACACACAGTGTATAGGTACATACTCAGAAAGCAGGACCTGTCTTAACCAATAGGTCTCCCCTCTCATCATGTGGACTGTGTAGCAAATAATCATAATAGCCTTCAGACCAAGGATATAAGTTTAGAGACTAAGGCACATCTGACCCAAGCCATGGCATTCTCAATAGCTTCATATGAGTGAAAGCTGGGCAATGAATAAGGAAGACCAAATGAGAATTTAAACCTTTGAATTGAGGTGTTGGCTAAAAGTATTACATATTTGTTGTTGTTGTTATGTGCTATTGAGTTGCCTGTGGCTCGCAGTGACCCTATGTACAAGAGCCTTAAACCCTGCACTATCCTGAATGAATTTTAATGTCTCTGACACACCTATCCTCATTACCCCAGGCACTGAATCAATCCATCTGATTGAGGGTCTTGTGCTGTCGCTCCACCCTCCCAGGCATGACGTCCCTTTCCAAGGACTGGTCCCACCTTGCAAAATGTCCAAAGTATGTCAGAAGAAGCTTCAGAATCCTTGCCTCCAAGGAACAGCCTGGTCTCAGCCTCTCTAGGATGAACCTGTTTGTTCTCCTGGCAGTCCATGGTATATTCAATACTCTTGTCCAGCACCACAGCTCAAAGGCATCAATTCTCCATCATCCCTAGTCATTGTCCAGCTCTCTGATGCATAGCAAGTAATTGCAAACCTTTGGAAGCAAGAGTGGCATCCACTTCCTAAATAACATGCCTCTGGAAACTCTATGAACGTTAATAAATGTCAATAGTTGTAGAGGGGCTTCAGGCCTTTTGTTCATGGGGTCACTATGAGTCATGCTGGACTCAAAGGCAATCAGCAACTACAATAATGGCCTGGATCAGGCGCACCATAGTCTCCAGACTGACTGTTGCTCTTCAGTACTTTGGAGAGGTCTCTGACAGCAGACTTTCCTGATGCAATACATCTTTTAATTTCCTGGATCCTTGTACCAAGAGTGTTGATTGTGGAGCCAAGCAAACTGAAGCTGTTAACAATCTCAATCTCTTCACCATCTATCATGATGCTGCCAATTGGCCCAGTGGTGTAAATATAGGTGGACAAAATAATAAGCAAATCTGCTTTGGTGGAAGTACAGGCAGTGTGCTTCTTAGAAGTGAGGATGGGAGGACTTCATCTCACATGTGTTAGGCATGTTATCACAGTCCCTTGAGTAGGTCATCATGTTTGGAAAGGTCGACGGTCAGCAAAGTAGAGGAAGCCCCTCAAGTCTTGGACTACCAGATGGACTGCCACAGCAACTGAACCATGGGAGCTGTGATGGTGACACAGAACGGAGCAAAGTTGCAGTCTGACATACAGTGAAAACTGGGACTGAGCATACAATAATGTTAAAGCACATATGAGGAATGGGCTGTCTCTTCCATTTTCTTTCCATCCTTCTGCTCATAGTGTTTATTGTCTATATCACATTGAGCAACTCTCTGTGTCTCTGTCTCTGTAGCTCATTATGAACCCAGGGCCATCGAATTGATTACCGGAATAGTCTTTTCAAGAGACTGTCCATCTGTATGCACTATAGTGGCTGAAGAATTTGAACTCCTGACTTTCTAGTGAGTAATACAGTGACTCAAATCCACAAGTGTCTCCAAGCGAGGAAGGTGGGCAATGTCTGATGGCAGAGAGGCTGTTCCAGAGTAGGGCTGCGGGACACCTAGGAACTTAGAAAAGAGAGCTGGGGTCTGGTTTGGAAGTACTCTTCTGAATGTGCTGTTGTGCTCTGAAGAGAACTATTCTCCTGAAGGAAGACCCTGTGTGTGTCTTTCCATTCAAAGTCTTCTAAAACTGGATGGCACTTTGTCATTCACCCTGGCTTCTCTGTTGTTGTTGCCAAGTGCCATCAACTCAATTATAACTCATAGTGACCGTGTGAAGGACAGACCTTCCTTACCATCATCTCTAATATGCACCAGCCCATTGTTACAGCCATTGTGTCAATTCATGTTGAGGGTCTTCCTCTCTTATCTCTGATCCTCCATCTTTTCCAGCATGATGTCTTTTTCCAAGGACTGGCCCCACCTCAACAGTATGCTCAAAGTATATGGGATGGTGTTTACCATCCTTTCCTTTAAGGAGCACCCTGATTGCACTTCCTCCAGGAGAGACTTGTTTGTTCTTTTGACAGTACATGAGATATGCAGCACTCTTCTCCAGCACCACAATTAAAGGTATCAATTATTTTATTATTCTTAGCCATTGTCCAACTCTCGGCTGCAGAGGAAGCAACTGAAAATGCCATGGCTTGCACCATAGTCTTGAAACTGACATACTTGCTAGTTAGCACTAGCGGTCCTTGACAGCAGATGAAAATTCAGTATATCTTTTGATTTCTTGACTGTTCTACTGACTGTCAAAACACAGCTCCCAAGTCCTAGAGGAATCAAATGACAATGTCTTCTTAATTTAGGTGAACTTGAGCTCTCAAAAGAGACTCATACTTGGCACAAGGCTGCATATTCCACACCTGCATTCAGAGACTTCTCCTAAAGACCTTCTCAGAGGCTCCAGCTGTGTGGGTCTCTGAGACCTCTTCCCTGTTTAGTTCCTCTGAACAGGAAAAGCCCTGGCAGGGAATCTGTCCAAAGTCAATAATTAAAAAATCACTATTTCTTTGTTTTATAAATCTGTAAGGAAAAAAAAAATTCCTTCCATTTATACTTTAGAGGCTGTTAGTGGTTTAGAGGTTGAATCTTCAGCTTCTGTGGTTGGGCTCCAGGGCTGATTCCTGGCCAGTGTAACTCTTGGGCAGCTGCCACCCACTTGTCAACAGAAGATTATATTTTATGGCGATGCTGAATGGGTTTCACTGGAGTTTCCAGACTAAAACAGAAAGATTTTGCATAGGGTTTCTAGAATTCAAAAGTTGGAATGGTGACTTCTAAAACTCTTAGAAAGATTGTATTTAAAAGCCAGTAATTTTTGCACAAAACAAGTCATACATATCTTAAGACTAATGTTACATATATTAAGCCTAATGTTATCTTATTGTTGCCAGTGTTTCTATTATTTATTTATCATTAGCTATGCTGCAATAAAATAAGTATCCCTACTTGGTTTATGAAAGAATTGTTGTTGTCATCAAGTTAGAACTGATCCTCCAGTGGATTTTCAGAGTCAGTAAATGACATGGGAAGACACTGCCCATCTTTATCCTGTAGAGCATTGGGTGGATTTGAACCATATGCCTTTGTCTTCGCAACACAATTCCTTACCACTAGACTAGCTCCCTTATGATAGAATTAAGAGAATATATAGAATGAATCTATATACAGAATACATAGAATTAACCAAAATGCTCCTCTCACCTACTTTGGGCATGTTATTAGGAGAGGCTGGAACAGTGAAAGAGGAAGACACTTAGCCAGATGGATTGACACAGTGACTGCAACAATGGCCTTGTCAGAGATTGTGAGGATGGTACAGGAAAAGATAGAGTTCAGATCTATTGTCCAGAGGGTTGCTGTGAGTCATGCTTGACTTGTGGGCACCTAACAGAAACATTAAGAATTAATTGGTCTATCAATCAACAATTTGCTTTGTGTGTGAGGTATTAATCTAAATTCTTGGAATATAAACAAGGGAGAAAGAGAACATTGTCCTCAATGTTCTTGTTATTATGTACCATCAAGTCACTTGTGATTCATTGTGACCCTATGTACATAGCTCTGAAGTGTGCTCTATTTTGAGCCAACCTGATTGTCTCTGACACACTTAACCCTCATTACCCTAGCTTCTAAGTCAATCCATCTCATCCAGGTCTTTCTCTCTTGCCCTGTCCTTTCACCCTCCCAAACATGATGTACCTCTCCAAGGACTGGTCCCTCCCTACAGCATACCCAAAGTATGTAAGACAGAGCTTCAGAATCCTTGCATCCAAGGAGCATCCTGGTTTCACCATCTCTAGGATGAACCTATTTGTTCTTCTACCAGTTGATGGTTTATTCAATACTCTTGTCCAGCACCACAACACAGAGGCAGCAATTCTCCATCATCCTTAGTCATTGTCCAGCTTTCTTATGCATAGCAAGTAATTGTGAAGACCATGGCCTAGTCTCCAGACTGACATAATTGTTTTTCAGTAAAATAGAGAGGTCCCTGATAGTAGACTTTCCCAATGCAATTTATCTTTTGATTTCCTGGTTGCTGGTTCCAAGAGTGTTGATTGTGAAGCCAAGCAAACTGAAGCTATTAACAATCTCAGTCTCCTCACCGTCTACATGATGCTACCAATTAGCCCAGTGGTGAGAATCTTTGTTTTCTTGTTGAGTTTCACTCCATATTGAAGCGTGTAGTCTTTGACCCTCTGCAACAAATGCCTTAGGCCTTCCTCAGTTTCAGCAGGCAAGGTTGTATCATCTGCATTACGCAGGTTGTTTATGAGTTTTTCTCCAATCCTGATGCCACATTCCTCCTCATAGAAGCCAGCCTCCCGGATCATCCTTACTAGGTGCTGTGAAGTCAAGTATGACTCAAAGCGATGCTATGCCAACCTCATTATCTCTGACGCACTTGAGCCTATTGCTTCAGTCACTGTATCAATCCATCTCATTGAGGGTCTTCATCTCCTTCACTGACCCTCCACCCTTCCAAGCATGATGCCCCTATCCAAGGAACAGCCTCTCCTACCAACATGCCTGCAGTATATGAGAGAAAGTTTCAGCATCCTTGCCTCCAAGGAGCACTCAGGCTTCACTTTCCCCAAAACGTATCTCTTTTTGTTCTTCTGGCTGTCCATGACAGTGCTGTTCTCCAACAATACAGTTCAAAGGCATCAATTATTTTTCTTTCATCTTTATTTATTGTCCAGCTCTCAGATGCATAGGAAGTGACTGAAAAGACCATGGCTTAAGTCAGGTGCACCTTAGTCCTCATGAGACCTCTGTTTTAGCAGGTGTGGACAGGAAATACAATAATAAGCATTACAAATAGATGAACTGACCAATAGCCTCAACAACAGTCTCAAACAGACAGATGCTATTGAAGCTGGTACAGAAACAGCAGTATACATTGTGTCAGCTCACCCTGAGCTGAGCCAGACTGAAGACACACAACAGCGAGAATTCAATAAATACTACAGAAAAATGAGAAGACGGGTTAGGAATGGAGAGAACTGGTGAATAGAGGGCGTGCGTGGCACACATTCAATAGAGTGGCCAGTGTGACCTCACAGGAGAGGTGACATTTGAGCAGACTTCAAGGAGATAGAGAAACTGGACAGTTACCTGGAGAAATAGTCCACAGGCAGTTCATAATTCACTTTCCCTTTAACATTCTGGAAGGTACTCTGGTGGTACCTAAAGAGTTATGCCTGTACAGACCAGAAGTTTGCTGGTTCAACTCCACCAGCCCCCCTGAGGGAATAAAATGGACAGTGTCTTCTAGTAAATATTTGCAGCCTCAGAACTGCAGTGGAGGGTCAACAAAGAGTTGGAGTGGACTGGGAGATAGTGGGTTGGTATGATTTTGGTTTTTAATATTCTGAGGAAAGTGCACTTTTAGAGTTTCCTGACTACAAAAGAACAAAGTATGAGTAAAAATTGTTACGTTCTCTCAACTCACCTTATGTGACTATAAATTGGGCTTTTTTCCTCCAGAAACAGATCTTCTAGTTTCCTTTTTATATATTTAAATATGCATAAATATAAAAATAGATGGTAATAATAATAGGAATGAGATGATGCTAGAAAAAAAAATAAAGATTCATGAACTTCTACATTAAGCATTTAAGCTTCAATCAATAAGTTCTATGTGTCATGTTGCTGTATATTCTCCAAGCTTCAGCTGTCTGCATTTGACTTCATAATCATGGTTTTCAGTATTTCTGTAACTTTACTCTTTGAAAAGGCTGCAGCACTGTGGGTCCCTGCCTCAAGTTATAGATTACATTCCGGAGCTGTTGAAGCAGACAATAGGCTTCTTTACTTAAGAATGCAACAGTGTAAAGACTTCACTGCTATCAGAAGAAAGCCAGGGAGTTTTCAAACCTTTAAAGATAGCAAAACTTATATGGAAAACTTTTATAGACCCAATAACCAAACTATTCAGTATATTTTATTTAGCTCCTGAAGGTTGATTTCAATAGCAAAGAAAATTGAGATGATAAATTTTGGATATGTTTTTTCTTTTTTTTTAATGAAAAAAAGCTGTATTGATGTTTATTTGGCAAAAGAATTATAGAAAAAAAAATAAAGATAAAACTGTCAGCCTCAGAGCTGAGCCAGGAATATTTTCATTCTACTTTATCTTTTTATACATCTTGTAGTATTAGTCAAAATAACTTTATTTAGAATCTTCTGGACTCTAAATAAGCAAAGCACTCCTTAAAAAATAGAAGAAAGGAAGTGAGCGCCGCATCCTGAGCCTGCCGCCATGGCCGCCTACCAGCTCGTGCTCATCCGCCATGGCGAGAGCGCCTGGAACCTGGAGAACCGCTTCAGCGGCTGGTACAACGCTGACCTGAGCCCAGCGGGGCACGAGGAGGCGAAGTGCGGTGGACAGGCGCTGCGAGATGCTGGCTATGAGTTTGACATCTGCTTCACCTCAGTGCAGAAGAGAGCGATCTGGAAGCTCTGGACAGTACTGGACGCCATTGACCAGATGTGGCTGCCAGTAGTCAGGACTCGGCGCCTCAATGAGCGGACTGGCCTCAGTAAAGCAGAAACTGCTGCCAAGCATGGTGAGGCCCAGGTAAAGATCTGGAGGCGCTCCTATGACGTCCCACCACCACCGATGGAGCCTGACCACCCCCCTTCTACAGCAACATCAGTAAGGATCGCAGGTATGCAGACCTGACTGAAGATCAGTTGCCCTCCTGTGAGAGTCTGAAGGACACTATTGCCAGAGCCCTGCCCTTTTGGAATGAAGAAATAGTTCCTCAGATCAAGGAGGGGAAGCAATTACTGATTGCAGCCCATGGCAACAGCCTTCGGGACATTGTCAAACATCTGGAGGGTCTCTCCGAGGAGGCCATCATGGAGCTGAACCTGCCCACTGGAATTCCTATTGTCTAATGAACTGGACAAGAACTTGAAGCCCATCAAGCCCATGCAGTTCCTGGGAGATGAAGAGATGGTTTGCATATTTATGAAATACTTGAGCACCACAACAAGATAAAGGTAAATAATCCAATAGAAAAATGGGCACAGGATATGAACAGGCACTTCACCGAAGA
>NW_006399916.1:7795258-7796792 GCF_000299155.1 Elephantulus edwardii
AAAAAAAAAGAGATGGTTCGCAAAGCCATGAAAGCTGTAGCTGCTCAGGGCAAGGCCAAGAAGTGAAGTCAAGCAGGCAGACTGCTGTCCTGAGGCGCACCCTCCCTGCCCGTCCCGTTCCCCTGCACTGCTCCCCTGCACATGTTACACTGACCACATCTGTAGGCATCTTTAGTTGTAGCTGCAGATGGGGGTGCGGGGGGGCCGGTGGCTCCCATTTTAGCCATTTTGTCTCCTGCACACTCTCTTTCTAGTCTAGTCAGAATGGCACCTCTGGGCCATGGTCCTCAGCCCAGGGCATAGGGAAGACTTCTCATCCATGAGAGGTAGGGACTCCAGGGTTTTTGCTAGTGGTTTGTTGTTTACTAAGGACCTATCTGAGTAGGAGATAGGGAGGAGCCGTACCAGGTATGACCAATAAGGGAAAGCAGGAGAGCCTAGCCCTGTTGCCAGGAGCCCGTGTCCTGTCCTGTCCAGTTCTGTAGTAAGGGTACTCCAGCCATTCCAGTGGAGGATGACTAATCCACATGCTGATGAAACAGTCTTTCCTTCCTCACCCCAGAGCAGCTGGCTCCAGAAGGTTGGGATCAAGCCTGAATGTTTACATGTTGCATTTTCTTTTACAAAAGAAAAAAATACATAAAAGACAAAACCCCTTCTAGGGTTTCTGGTGGCAGTTTGAATACCACGTCAGAAAATAAGCCATTCCTCACCCCGTGGGGGAAAAGGCTCCTTGACCTCTTAGAGCTTGGAGTCCACCCTGCTGTGTATTTTAGAGTCCTTCCCCTGCCTTACTGTTTGCGACAGTGAGATGCCTATAGACCATGTCCAAATGTGTCTCCCCTGTGTTTTCTGAATCATGTTCCAGTTGTTGGGCCCTTGCCACTGGGGCCCAGAACCCAGTTTGAACATAACTATACTAACTCTTTTTTTCCAGATCAGTATAATAAAGGAGTGCTGTGCAATTTTTTTAAAAAAAAGATAGAAGAAAGGTAGGAGGTATCTAACTCCCTGATTTCAAATCCTGCTACAATGCTGTGGTGGTTAAGACAGCATGGTACTGGTACAATGACAGACACATAGATTAATGGAATAGAATTGAGAACCCAGGGATTAACCCATCTATCTATGGTCAGCTGATTTTTGAGAAGGAGATGATATCAGTTAAGTGGGGAAATGACAGCCTTTTTAACAAATGGTATTGGCAAAATTGGAAAACTATCTGCAAAAGACTCAAGCAAGATTCACACCTCACTCCCTATACAAAAACCAACTCAAGGTGGATCATGGACCTAGGATTAAAGTCAAGGACTATAATCTTCATTAAAGAAAAGCTTGGAAGAATGCTAGAAGTCCTAACCCACAACATAAACAGTCTTACCAGCATCCTGAATAACCTACAACCAGGAGAAGATAAAAAAGATGAATGGGACCTTCTAAAAATCAAATCCCTATGCACATCCAAAACTTTCTTCAACAGTGTAAAAAGGGAAGCCACTGACTGGGAAAAAGTATTTGATAATGATATATCAGA
>NW_006399916.1:7804638-7805547 GCF_000299155.1 Elephantulus edwardii
AACACTAAGCCTAACATAAACCCTCTAACCCTAACCCGAACCCGAACCCAAACACAAACCCTAACCCTAACCGTAACCGTAACCCTAACCCTAACCCTAGCCCTAACCCTAACCCTAACGCTAACCACAACCCTAACCCTCTAACCCTATCCAGAACATTAACCATAAACCTAATCCTAACAATAACCCTCTAAACGTAACCATAACCCATACCCTAAACCTAACACTAACGCTAACCCTAACCTTCTAAACCAACCCTAGCACTGTAAACCTAACACTAACTCCATCCCTATCCTTCTAAACCTAAACCTAACGCTAACCCTAACATTACATTAACACTAACACTAATCCTAACCTTCTAACCCTGACCCTAACCTTAACCCTAACCATAACGCTAACCCTACCCCTATAACCCTAACCCTAACCCTGACCGAAATCTTAAACATCACCCTCTAACCCTAATCCTCACACAAACCCTAACCATAATCCTCTAATACAAACCCGAACCCTAACCCAGCACTAACCCTAATCCTAAACATAACTCTAACCCTAACCCTCTAATCCTAACCCTAACCATCTAAATCTAACCCTAACACTAACACTAACCATAACCCTAACCCTAACAATAAGGCTCTAACCCTAACCCTAACCCTCTAACCCTAACACAACCCTAACCCTAACCCTCTAACCCTAACCATAAATCTAACGCTAAACCTAACGATAATCCTAACCCTAACACACTAACTCTAACCTTAACACTAACGTTCTAACCCGAACCCTAACCCTCTAACGCTAAACTTACCACTAACACTAACCCTAACACTAAACCTAACCCTCAAACCCTAACCCTAACCCTCTAACCCAACGCTAAACCTAACACTAACACTAACCATAACCCTAATCTTAACC
>NW_006399916.1:7806222-7807342 GCF_000299155.1 Elephantulus edwardii
CCCTAGCCCAACCTTAACCCTAACCGTAACCCTAACCCTAACCTAGATGAAGGCCGAGGACTGGATATAGCCGTAACCCTAGCGCTAACCGTAATTCTAACCCTAACCATATAATTAAACTTAGATGGAGACCAAGGTCTAGCCGAAGCCTTAAACTTAACCCTAATCTTAACCCTAACCCTAACCCTAGCTTTACATGAAGACCTAGGTCTAGACCTAGCCCTAACCCTAGCACTAACACTAACCTGAAACCTAATGCTAACCCAAAGGATAGATGGAGACCTAGGTCTAGCCAAAGAACTAAATTTAGACCTGATCTTAACCCTAATCCTAACCCTAACCCTAACCCTAACCCTAAGCCTAACCCTAAACCTAAACCTAACTTTAACCCTTACCCTCAACCTAGATGGAGACCTAAGTCTAGCCCAAGCCCTAAACTTTCCGCTAATCTTAACCCTAACAATAACCTTCACCCTAAACCTAGATGAAGACCTAATCCAAGGTCTAACCCTAATGCTAACACTAACCCAAGCCCTAACACTAGACAAAGATCTAAGTCTAGGCCTAGATCAAAACCTACCCTTAATCTTGATCTTAACACTAACCCTAAACTAAACCTAGCCGTGATCATAGACGAAGACCTAGGTCTAGCCCCAGGCCGAACCCTAGGACTAACCCTAACCCTAACAAGAAAACTAACACTAACACCAACCCTAGACCAAGACCTAGGTCTAGCCTTAGACCTAACCGTAACCCTAACACTCTAACCCTATCACTAACCATAACCCTAACCTTATAACCCTAACCATACACCTAACCCTAAAACTAACCCTAACACTAACACTCTAACCATAACCCTAACCCTAACCCTACGTTCTAACCCTAACCCTAACAGTAACCCTAACACTAATCCTCTAACTCTAACCCTAACACTAACCCTAACCCTAACCCAAACCCTAATCCTCTAATCCTAAACCTTGCCCTAACCCTAACCCTCTAACCGTAACCATAAAGCTAAACGTAAACCTAACCGTAACCCTAACCCTAACACTCCAACCCTAACCCTAACCCTAACGTTCTAAACCTAATCCTAACTCTAACACTCTAACCCTAACCATAA
>NW_006399916.1:7807442-7810362 GCF_000299155.1 Elephantulus edwardii
GCTGTATAGCGGAGTGGACCTGGGGGAGGGTTTGTAAAACAATGAAAGAATTTTTCTTTTACTTTTCCAAGTAGGTAGTGTACTAGGTGGGAGGGTTGGGAGGGGAGAAAAGTGCAACAATGAATGAATGGAAATCCAAAGTCTCTGTAAATTTTCATTGAAATGAATAATAACTTAAAAAAATCCTAACTACAAAAAGAACCTCAAACTATTTCACAACAGCAGGTTTACATTAAATGTCAAGAGCCTTAAAATAATTCTCTAATGATCCAAGATAAAAGCATAATATGTATGTGGATTATAACACAGATTTTTATTATTATTAAACTTTTATTCTTTTCAGAACCTACCCCAAAAAAATCCTCTGGACTCTACAAACATAATAGTAAATTCCTCACAACTGTCTAGAAATATTAAGCAGATAGTAGCTATTTCTTTCACAGAGGACAAAGAGAATAAAATAGAGTCCTTCAGTCTCCCAGTATCAGGGAGAGAAAATACATAGAGTGACAGGTTAATACTTATTTTGTTTGAGATATTTTGAATGCTAGCAGCTAACTGTCTAATTTCATTATGGAACATAAAAATGGTTGATATTCTTGACCACAGTGCTAACTTTAGTGGCGCTGTCTATTTCCTGAGACTATGTTTCTACTCTGAACACATTTACTCTATAGCATTTTTCCTTAGTTGTTTGTGTCCTACTCATCAATTCTATTTCTCACCTTCAAATACTGGACTGGCGCAAACAAAAATAGTCAAAGGTACATCACTTTTCAGATACCTTGAGCTTTAACTTCAGTAAGAAATGGCACATTTTTAAAATGTATGTATATAATTAGGGGGCTCTGGTGGCCTAGTGGGTAGGAGCTCTAGAAAAGCAAGTGATTCAAATGCATTACCTGCTGCATGAGAAAAGTAGGCAATCTGAAAACCCACTGGAGAGTCAGCTAGGAGTTGGTACCAAATCATGCCAGTGAGTTCTGGGTCTATACAAAACTGAGGAGTTTGGTTGACTTCAGCTTCAGAATCCTTGCCTTGATTTCACCCTCTCCAGGACAAACTTGCTTGTTCTCTTAACAGTCTATGGTATATTCAATACTCTTCTTCAGCTCCACAGCTCAAAGGCATCAATTCTCTTTCTATCATCCCTAGTCATTGTCCAGCTCTCTGATGCATATCATGTCATTGGCCATGGCCTGGATCAGGAAACTCAATAGCACACAGCAACAGCAACAACAGTGACTGTTGGTTGGCTTAGTGCCTTAACATATGGGCTACTACCAAAAGATCAGGGAGTTTGGTCGCTTACTGGTAAGGAAGGGTTCTGCCAAGCCATAGGAATCCTCTAGCTGCTCTGTGGGAGAAAGATAGGCTGTCTCATCCCATGTGATTTACAGCCTCTGAAAAGCACTGGAGGATTGGCTAAGAGTCAATTCTAACTCAGCAGTATACGACAACAACCACTACCAAAATTTTGTGAAAGTACAAGTACGGTGCTCCTTAGAGGTAAAGATGGCAAAGCGTCATCTCACATATTTGGGGCATGTTGTTTGGAGGGACTATTCCTTGGAATAGTACTCACCAGTCTGTGCTAGGAAATTTGGAAGACTGCTTTGTCGACTGACTGAAAGAGATCCTTTTTTGTTCCCATTCCCAAGAAAACTGATCCAACAGAATGTCAAAGTTATTGAATAATATCATTAAGTACCACATGAAAGTAAAATATTGCTAAAGTTCATCCAAAAAATGGCCAGAACAGTACATATCCAGAGAACTGCCAGAAGTTCAAGAAGGAATTAAAAGAGACTTTGGCACCAGAGATATCACCGCTGATTGTCACATGGATCCAGACTGAAAGCGGAGAATACCAGAAGATTGTCTATTTGTGTTTTATTGACTTTGCAAAGGAATTTGACTGTGCAGATCACAACAAATTATGGATAACATTGAGAAGAATGGGAATCCTAGAACGATAATTGTGCTTATATAAAACCTATACCTAAACTAAGAAGCTATTGCTTAAACAGAACAAGAAAACACGGCATTGTTTAAAATAAGGCAAATTGTGTGTCAGAGTTGTATCCTTTCTCTATGCTGATCCAGTCTGTATGCTGAGGAAAGTCTGAGAAGTTGGACTCTATGAGGAAGAATGTGGCATCAGGATTAGAGGAAGACTCACCAACCTCCATCATGCAGATGGCACAACTTTGCTGAAAGTGATGAGGACTTGAAACATTTGCTGAAGAAGATGGAATCTCAATATCAAGAAGACAACACCCTTCACATCTGGACTTACAAGCAATATTATGATTGATAGAGAAAAGATTGAAATTGCTGATGTTTTAATATTACTTGGATTCACAGTCAACACCCTTGATACCAGCAGTCAGGAGATCGGGAGACACATTACACTGGTCTAGTCCACTAGGAGGGACCTCTCCAACATGCTGAGGAGCAATAGTGTTGGTTTGAAGACTATATGTGCCTGATTCAGGCCATTATAGTTTCAATGACTTGAAATGCTTTTCAAACATAGACAATAAATAAGGATGACTGAAGAATTGATACCTTTGAACGGTGGTGTTGGAGAAGAGTACTGAATATCCCATGCACTGTCAAAAGAACAGTCTTGCAAAAAGGGCAGTCAGAGTGCTTTAAGGAGGCAAGAGTAATGAAGCTTCATTTTACATACTTTGGATATGTTGCAAGAAGAGGCTTTTCCTTGGAAAGGCAGAGGAACAGTGGAAAAGAAGAAGACCCACAAAGATGGATAGACACAGCAAAGGGTTCAAGTGTGTCAGAGATAATGAGTGTGGTTGCTGAAACTGAGGAGGGCCTAATGCACTTGCTGCAGAGGGTCAAGGACTGTAGACTTCAGTATGGATTGAGGCTCAATGTCGAGAAGACAAAGATTCTC
>NW_006399916.1:7822312-7825465 GCF_000299155.1 Elephantulus edwardii
ACCTAGGTGTACTCCTAGCCCTAAGCCTAGACCTAACCCTAACCCTAATCTTATCCCTACACCTAAACGTACCCCTACCCCTAACCCTAACGATAACCATAACTCTAAACATAAACATAAACCTAGATGAAGACCTTGGTGTAGACATAGCCCTAACCATACACCTAACACTAACGCTAATCCTAATCCTAACTGTAAACCTAACCCTAACACTCTAACCCAAACCCTCTAAGCCTAATCTTAACCCTAAACCTAACCCTCTAAATCAACCCTAACCGGAACGCTAACCCGAATACTAACCCTAAGCCTAACCTAAACGCTCTAACCGGAACCCTAACACTAACCCGAACCCGAACCAAAACCCGAACCCTAACCCTAACCGTAACCATAACCCTAACGCCAACCCTAACCCTAACCCTAACACTCTAACCCTATCCATAACATTAACCATAAACCCAACCCTAACAATAACCCTCTAAAATTAACCATAACCCATACCCTAACCCTAAACCTAACACTAACGCTAAACCTAACCCTCTAAAACAACACGAGCACTGTAAACCTAACACTAACCCTAACCCTATCCTTCAAAACCTAAAACTAACGCTAACCCTAACCATTACACTAACACCAACACTAATCCTAACCTTCTAACCTGTACCCTAACCTTAACGCTAACAATAACGCTAACCCTAACCCTCTAACCCTAACCCTAACCCTGACCCAAATCTTAAACATCACCCTCTAACAGTAATCCTCACACTAACCATAACTCTAATCCTCAAATCCAAACCCGAACCCTAACCCAGCACTAACCCTAACCCTGACCATAACTCTAACCCTAACCCTCTAACACTAAGCATAAACCTAACGCTAAACCTAACGATAACTCTAACCCTAACACACTAACTCTAACCCTAACACTAACGTTCTAACCCGAATCCTAACCCTCTAACACTAACCTTAACACTAACCCTAACACTAAACCTAACCCTCAAACCCTAACCCTAACCCTAACCCTCTAACCAAACGCTAAACCTAACACTAATACTAACCATAACCCTATTCTTAACCCTCTAATCCTAACCCTAACCATAACCCTCTAACCGAACCCTAACCCTAACCCTAACGCTCTAACCCAACCCTAACCCTAAGCCTAAGACTAACCCTAACCGTAACCCTAACAATAATCATAACACTAAACCTTACCCTAAACCGAACATTAATCCTAAACCTAACCCTAACCCTAGAAGGAGACCTAAGTCAAGCCCTAACCTTAACCTTAGATGGAGACCAAGGTCTACTCGAAGCCATGAACTTAGCCATTATCTTAACCCTAACTCTAACCCTAACCCTAAAATAATTCTAACCCTAACCCTAACCCTAGACGAAGACCTAGATCTAGCTCTAGCCCTCACACTAACCATAATCCTAACCCTTACACTAACCCTAATTCTACCGCTAATCCTAGATAAAGACCTAGGTCTAGCCCTAGCCCTAAATCTAGCCCTAACCCTAACCCTAACCCCAACCCTAACCCTAGCCCTAAACCTAACCCTAACCCTAACATTAGAAGAAGACGTAGGTCTAGCCCCAGCCCTAGGGCTAGCCCTAACCTTAACCCTAAGCCTAACCCTATCCTGAACCCTAGCCTTAAACCTAACCCAAATCCTAAACCTAACCATGATTGGAGACCTAAGTCTAGCCCTAACTTTAAACCTAACCCTAACCTTAACTCTTACCCTAACCTTAGACAAAGACCTAGGTCTAGCCCTAGCCCTAAGCCTAGGGTAACCCTAAACCTAACCCTAACCCTAACCCTAACAAAAACCATAACCCTATGCCTAACCCTAACCCTGATGCTATCCGTAACCCTAAACCTAAACCTAGATAGAGACCTAAGTCTAGCCCTAACTTTAAACCTAACCCTAACCCTAACCCGAAACCTAGATAGAGACCTAAGTCTAGCCCTGACTTTAAACCTAACCCTAACCCTAACCCTAATTCTAATCCTAACTTTAACACTAACCCTAACTCTAGACGAAGACCTAGGTCACACCTAGCCCCAGCCCTAGCCCAACCTTAACCCTAACCGTAAACCTAACCCTAACCTAGACGAAGGCCGAGGACTGGATATAGCCGTAACCCTAGCGCTAACTGTAATCCTAACCCTAACCCTGTAATTAAACTTAGATGGAGACCAAGGTCTAACCCAAGCCTTAAACTTAGCCCTAATCTTAACGCTAACCCTAACCCTAGCTTTACATGAAGACCTAGGTCTAGACCTAGCCCTACCCCTAGCACTAACACTAACCTGAACCCTAATGCTAACCCAAAGGATAGATGGAGACCTAGGTCTAGCCAAAGAACTAAATTTAGCCCTAATCTTAACCCTAACCCTAACCCTAAGCCTAACCCTAAACCTCACACTAAACTTAACACTTACCCTCAACCTAGATGGAGACCTAAGTCTAGCCGAAGCCCTAAACTTTCCGCTAATCTTAACCCTAACAATAACCTTCACCCTAAACCTAGATGAAGACCTAATCCAAGGCTTAACCCTAATGCTAACACTAACCCTAGCCCTAACACTAGACGAAGATCTAAGTCTAGGCCTAGATCAAAACCTACCCATAATCCTAATCTTAACATAAACCCTAAACTAAACCTAGCCATGATCATAGACGAAGACCTAAGTCTATCCCCAGTCCGAACCCTAGGACTAACCCTAAAGCTAACAAGAAAACTAACACTAACACTAACCCCAACCCTAGACTAAGATCTAGGTCTAGCCCGAGACCTAACCCGCATACTAACCATTACCCTAGCCCTAAACCTAAACCTAACCCTAACCCTAGATGAAAACCTAGGTCTAGCCCTATGCCTAAAACTAGCCCTAAACCTAACCCTATCCGTAACCCTAACCCTAACCCTAACCCTAGATGGAGACCTAGGTCAAGCCCAACCAGAAATCTTTGCCCTAATCTTAACTATAACCACAAAGCTAGATGGAAACATAGGCCTAGCCATACACCTAACTCTAGCCCCTAACTCAAAACCTAGAAGGAGGCAAAGGTCTAATCCTACCCCTAATCTTAACAGTAACCCTAACCCTAACCCTAACCCTAACCCTAACCCTAACCCTAACCCTAA
>NW_006399916.1:7827277-7838969 GCF_000299155.1 Elephantulus edwardii
TAACCCTAACCTTATCCCTAACCCTAACCCTATCCCTAACCCTAACCCTCTAATCCAAGCCCTATCCCTAACCCTAAACCGAACAAAAACCCTAACCCTAACCCTCTAACCCTATTCCTAACCCTAACCATAAACCTAAACCTAAAATTAACGCTCTAAACCTAAGCCTAAAGCTAACCCTACCAATCTAACCCTAACATTAACGTTAACATTAACAATAACTCTAACCATAACCATTAAACCCTTACCCTATCCCTAACCCCAACGCTAGCCCTAACCGTCTAACACTAACCCTAACCCTAACCCTAAACCTAAAAAGCTAACCCTAACCCTAACCCTAACACTAACCCTCTAATCCAAACCCGAACACTCTCCCAGCACTAACCCTAAACTTGAGACTAACCCTAACCCTAACATTCTAACCCTAACCCCAAGCGTAACCCTAATTCTAACGCTATAAACCTAACCCTAACCGTAACCCTAACCCTAAACTTCTAACCCTAACCCTAACCCTAACCCTAACCCTCTAACCCTAACCTCAACCCTAACTCTAACCCAAACCATAACCCTAACACTAACCCTCTAACCCTAATCCTAAATCTAACCCTAAACTTAAGCTTAAATCTAACGCTAACCCTAAACCTCAAACCCAAACCCAAACCCTGACCATAACCTTAAATATAAACATCTAACCTTAACCCTAACCCTAACCCTAACCCTCTAACCCAAACCTGAACGGTAACGCAGCACTAACCCTAACCCTGACCTTAACCCTAAACATAACCTTCTAATCCTAACCCTATCCCTAACCCTCTAAGCCTAACCCAACCCTAACACTAACCCTCTAACCCTAACACTCACCCTAAACCTCTAACCCTAATCATAACCCTAACCCTAAACCTAACAATAACCCTAACCCTAACACTCTAACCCTAACCCTAACCCTAACTTTCTAACCCTATCCCTATCCCTAACCCTAACCGCAACCGTAACCCTAACCCTCTAACCCTAATTCTAACCCTCACCCTATAACCCTAAGCCTAGCCCTAACGCTAACCATATCCTGAACCCTAAACTTAAACCTAATCCTAATCCTTAACCTAACCCTAACCCTAACCCTCGAGGGAGACCTAAGTCTAGCCCTAACTTTAAGCCTAACCCTAACCTTAACTCTAACCCTAACCTTAGACGAAGACCTAGGTCTAGTCCTAGCCCTAAGCCTAGCCGTAACCCTAAACCTAACCCTAACGCTAACCGTAAACCCATGCCTAACCCTAACCCTAATGCTATCCGTAAGCCTAACCCTAAACCTAGATGGAGACTTAAGTCTAGCCCTAACTTTAAACCTAACCCTAACCCTAACCCTAACCCTAACCCTAATCCTAATCCTAACTCTAACACTAACCCTAACTCTAGACGAAGACCTAGGTCACACCTAGCCCCAACCCTAGCCCAACCTTAACCCTAACCGTAACCCTAACCCTAACCTAGATGAAGGCCGAGGACTGGATATAGCCGTAACCCTAGCGCTAACCGTAATCCTAACCCTAACCCTGTAATTAAACTTAGATGGAGACCAAGGTCTAGCCCAAGCCTTAAACTTAGCCCTAATCTTAACCCTAACCCTAACCCCAGCTTTACATGAAGATCTAGGTCTAGACCTAGCCCAACCCTAGCACTAACAGTAACCTGAACCCTAATGCCAACCCAAAGGATAGATGGAGACCTAGGTCTAGACAAAGAAATAAATTTAGCCCTAATCTTAACCCTACCACTAGCCCTAAGTCTAACCCTAACCCTAACCCTAAACCTCACCTTAACCTTAACCCTTACCCTCAACCTAGATGGAGACCTAAGTCTAGCCCAAGCCCTAAACTTTCCATTATTCTTAACCCTAAAAATAACCCTCACCCTAAACCTAGACGAAGACCTAATCCAAGGGCTAACCCTAATGCTAACACTAACCTTAGCCCTAACACTAGACAAAGATCTAATTCTAGGCCTAGACCGAAACCTAGCCGTAACCCTAATCTTAAACCTAACCCTAAACTAAACCAAGCGCTGACCATAGACGAAGACATAGGTCTAGCCCCAATCCTAACGCTAGGCCTAACTGTAACACTAACCCTAACTCTAACCCTAACCATGACCCTAACCCTAAACCTAACCCTAACCCTAACAAGAAAACTTACACTAACACTAACACTAACACTAACACCAACCCTAGACCAAGACCTAGGTCTAGTCCTAGACCTAACCCTAACCGTAACCCTAACCCTAAGACTCTAAACCTAACCGTAACCCTAACCCTAATCCAAAACCTAACACAAACCCTAACCCTAACCTTAATCCTCTAACCCTAAGCCTAAATCTAAGCCTAAACCTAACCCTAACTCTCTAATCCTAACCCTAGCCCTAACCCTCTACACCTAACCCTAACCCTAACGTAAACCCTCTAACCCAAACCCTAACCCTAACCTTAACCCTCTAACCCTAACCCTAACCCTAAGCCTAACCCTAACCCTAACCCAACCCTAACCCTAATCCTAACCGTTAGGGTTAGGGTTAGGGTTAGGGCCAGGGTTAGACTTAGGCCTCCTTCGATGTTTCGTGTTAGGGTTAGTTTTTGAGTTAGGATTAGGACTAGGGTTAGGTCTAAGGCTATGCCTATGTCTCCATATAGCGTGCGGGTTAGGGTTAAGATTAGGGCAAGGATTTCCGGTTGGGCTAGACCTAGGTCTCCATCTAGGCATAGGGTTAGGATTACGGTAAGCCTTAGGGTTAGGGTTAGTCATAGGGTTAGAGTTCGGTTTAGGGCTAGGTTTAGGGGTAGGGCTAGACCGAGGTCTTCGTCTAAGGTTCGCGTTAGGATTAGGGTTAGGGTTAGGGCTATGGTAAGGGCTATGTCTAGACCAAGGTCTTTATCTAGGTTTAGTGTTAGGGTTAGAATTAGGGTTAGGGTTATGGTTAGTGTTAGGGCTAGGGTTAGACCTAGGCCTCCTTCTAGATTTCGTGTTAGGGTTAGTTTTAGAGTTAAGAGTAGGACTATGGTTAGGTCTAGTGCTAGGCCGATGTCTTCATTTAGCTTTAGGGTTAGGGTTAAGATTAGGGCAACGATTTGCTGTTAGGCTAGACCTAGGTCTCCATCTTACGTTAGGGTCAGGGTTGTGGTTAGGTTTATCGTTAAGTTTAGGGTTAGGGTTAGGTTTAGGGCTGGGCTTAGGGCTAGGGCTAGACCTAGTTCTTCCTCTAGGGTTAGGGTTAGGATTAGGGTTAGGTTTAGTGTTAAGTTTATGGTTAGGATTAGGGTTAGGGTTGGGGCTAGGTGTGACCTAGGTATTCGTCTAGGGTTAGGGTTAAGGTTAGTTTTAGGGTTAGGGTTAAGGTAGGGTTTAGGGTTCAGATAAGGGCTAGGGCTAGACCTATTCTTCCTCTATCTTTACATTTAGTGTTATGGTTAGGGTGAGGGTTATGGTTATGGTTAGGGTTAGTCATAGGATTACGGTTAGGTTAGGGCTAGCCTTAGGGCTAGGGGTAGACCTAGGTCTTCGTCTAGGGTTAGGGTTAGGGTAGGGTTAGCACTGGGTTTAGGGCTATGTCTAGACCTTGGCTTTTGTCTAGGGTAGGGTTAGTGTTAGGGTTAGGGTTGGCTAGGGTTAGGGCTAGGTGTGACCTAGGTCTTCTTCTGGTGTTAGGGTTAGGGTTAGGGTTAGTTTTAAGGTTAGGGCTAGACTTAGGTCTCCATCTAGGGTTAACCTTCGGGTTAGTTTTTGGTTTAAGATTAGAGTTAGGGTTAGGGTTAGGGTTAGGGTTAGGGCTAGTGTTAGATCTAGGCCTTCTTCTAGGTTTCATGTTAGGGTTAGTTTTAGAGGTAAGATTAGGACTACGGTTATGTCTAGTGCTAGGTGTATGTCTCCATTTAGCTTTAGGGTTATTGTTAAGATTAGGGCAACAATTTGCAGTTGGGCTAAACCTAGGTCTCCATCTTGCGTTAGGGTTAGGATTGTGGTTAGGTGTAGGGTTAAGTTTAGGGTTGGGGTTAGGTTTAGGGCTAGGCCTAGGCTTATGGCTTATGGTCTTCCTCTAGGGTTAGGGTTAGGATTAGGGTTAGGTTTAGGGTTAAGTTTATGGTTAGGGTTTGGGTTAGGTTTAGGGCTAGGTGTGACCTAGGAATTCGTGTAAGTTTACGGTTAAGTTAGGGTTAGTTTTGGGGTTAGGGTTAGGGTTCGGATAAGGGTTAGAGCTAGACCTATTCTTATTCTAAGTGAAGGGTTAGGGTTAGGGTTAGGGTTAGAGTTAGGGTTTAGGTAGGGGTTAGGTTTCAGATAAGGGCTAGGGCTAGACCTATTCTTCCTCTCTTTTCATTTAGCTTTACGGTTAGGGTGAGGTTTATGGTTAGGGTTAGGGTTAGGCGTAGAGTTACCATTAGGTATAGGGTTAGGTTTAGGCCTAGGCTTATGGCTAGGGGTAGACCTAGGTCTTCGTCTAGGGTTAGGGTTCGAGTGAGGCCTATTGTTAGGGCTATGTCTATACCAAGGTCTTTGTCTAGGTTTAGTGTTAGTGTTAGGGTTAGGGTAAGGATTAGGGTTAGGGTTAGGGCTAAATGTAAGGCTCGGGCTTGACCTCGGTCTTCATCTAGCTTTAGGGCTAGGGTTAGGCTTAATGTTAGGGTTAGGGCTAGGGTTAGGGCTAGGGCTAGACCTAGGTCTTCATCTAGGTTTAGGGCTAGGGTTAGGGTTAGGGTTAGGGTTCGGATAAACTCTAGGCCTAGACCTAGGTCTTCGTCTAGGTTTACTGCTATGGTTAAGATTAGGGCAAAGTTTAGGTCTTGGGCTAGATCTAGGTCTTCATCTATGTTTAGTGTTTTTGTTAGGGTTACGGTTAGGGTTAGGATTAGGGTTAGAGTTAAGTCTAGGGTTAGGGTTAAGCTTTGGGGTATGGTTAGGGCTATGTCTAGACCAAAGTCTTCATGTAGGTTTAGGTTTAGGGTCACGATTAGGATTAGGGGTAGGGGTAGGGGTACGGGTAGGGTTAAGATTAGGTCTAAGTTTAGGGCTTGGGCTAGACCTAGGTCTCCATCTATCGTTTGGCTTAGCATTAATGTTGAGGGTAGTGTTAGTGCTTGGGGTAGGGCTAGGTCTAGACCTAGGTCTTCATGTAAAGGTAGGGTTTGGGTGAGGGTTAGGGTCAATTTTAGGGTTAAGGTTAGGGTTAGGGTTAATATTAGGGCTATGTATAAGGCTTGGGCTAGACCTTGGTCTACATCTAAGGTTAAGGTTAGGGTTAGGGTTAGTGTTACAGTTAGGGTTAGAGTTAGGGCCAGGGTTAGACCGAGGCCTCCTTCTAGGTTTCGTGTTAGGGTTAGTTGTAGAGTTAGGGTTAGGGGTATGGTTAGGGCTATGTCTAGACCAAGGTCTTCGTCTATATTTAGGGTTAGTGTTAGGGTTTGTGTTAGGGTTAAGTACATGGCTAGAGTTGGGCTACGGTTCGGTCTAGTTGTGACCTATATCTTTGTCTTGGGTTAGGGTTTGAGTTAGGATTAAGGTTAGCGTTAGCGTTAGGTTTAAGGTTTGGTCTAGACTTCGGTCTCCATCTAGGGTTAGGCTTAGGGTTAGGCTTAGGTTTAGGATTAGGGTTAGGGTTAGTGCTAGGTGTGACCTAGAGTTTCATCTAGAGTTACGGTTAGGGTTAAGGTTAGGTTTAGCGTTAGGGTTAAGGTTAGGATTAGGGTTATGGTTAGGGTTAGGTTTAGGGTTAGGACCAGGGCTATACCCAGGTCTTCATCTAGTGTTAGGGCTAGGGTTAGGATTAGGGTTAAGTTACGGTTAGGTTTAGGGTTAAGATTAGGGGTAAATTTAGGTCTTGGGCTATGTCTAGGTCTTCATCTAGTTTTAATGTTATTGTTAGGGTTAGGGTTTGAGTTAGGCTTAGGGATATTGTTAGGGCTATGTCTAGACCAAGGAGTTCATCTTACTTTAGGTTTAGGTTTAGCGTTAGGGTTAGGGGTAGGTGTAGGAATGGGGGTAGGGTTAAGTTTAGGGCTAAATTTAGGGCTTGGGCTAGACCTTGGTCTCCATCTCAGTTTAGGGTTAGGGTTAGGGTTAGGGCTACGGTTACCTTTAGGGTAAGGGTTAGGTATAGGGCTGGACTTAGGGCTAGTACTAGACCTAGGTCTTCGTCTAAGGTTAGGGTTAGGGTTAGAGAAAGAACTTTACAACACTGTCTGTCATTCCAGGGCTCCAGTATCAAAGGGGATGCACTTTGCGAACACAACGTTGCATAAGTGTTTAAGTGCACTTTGTTCCTGAATTGCGATGTTTCCTTCAAGGAACAAACACAGATTACTGTAAATTCCGTGTGACAAAGGCTGGGGTTTATGAGACCAAACGTTTCATTCCTTCTGAAACTCATAGTGTATGTAGCTCATGTGGTTTACAACTTTCCAGGACCGCTTTGCAGTCAAATCCCGTGTGGTACAAATTTCCTGTTAGATTTGATACCTGCAGTAGTAAACGGTACATCTTTCTGTGACACACACTTAGTACCAATAGTGGAAAACATCCTTGGGAATAATTTCCAAGCACTTCTGGAAATCCCGTGTGGTACGAATATCACATAAATTTCCTACACAGCCGAACACCACTACAGTAAACCATTCATTGTTCTGCAAGACGCAGAGTACAGGTAAAGACCTTTACAACATAGTCTGTCATTCCAGGGCTTCAGTACCTAAGGGGACGCGCTTTCCGAACACAAAGTTGCATACGTGTTTAAGGGCAAATTGGTCCAGAATTGCTATGTTTCCTTCAGGGAGACAAGGAAGATTACTGTAAATTCCGTGTGATACACACTAGGGTTTTTGAGACCAAACCTTTCATTCCTTCTGAAACGTATAGTGTATGTAGCTCATGTGGTTTACATCTTTCCAGGCCTGCTTTGCAGTCACATCCCATGTAGTAAGAATTTGTGCTAGATTTGATGCCTGCAGTAGTAGACGGTACATCTTTCTGTGAAACACACTTAGAACCAAGAGTGGATGAGATCCTTGGGAAAAATTTCTAGGAACGAAGGAAGAAGCACATCTGGAAAACCAGTTTAATATGAATATCACCTAAATTTCCTACACAGCAGAACATCACTACAGTAAACCGTGCATTGTTCAGCATGACGCACATCACAGGGAACGACCTTTACAACATAGTTTGTCATTGCAGGGCTTCAGGAACTAAGGGGATGGGCTTTGCGAACACAGCTTTGCATATGTGCTTAAGTGCACTTTGGTCCTGAATTGATGTGTTTCCTTCAAGGAGACAACGAAGATTACTGTAAATTCCGTGTGATACACACAATAGGGTTTTTGAGACCAAACCTTTCATTCCTTCTGAAACTTACAGTGCATTTAACTCATGTGGTTTACATCTTTCCAGGTCTGCTTTGCAGTCATATCCCGTGTGGTACAAATTTGCTGTTAGATTTGATAGCTGCAGTAGTAAACTGTAGAACTTTTTTGTGGAACACACGTAGTACCAATAGTGGAGGACATCCTTGGGAATAATTTCCAGGAACGAAGGAAGAAGCACTTCTGGAAATCCCGTGTGGTACGAATATCACCTAAATTTCCGACTCAGCAGAACACCACTACAGTAAACAGTTCATTGATGAGCAAGACGCAGATTACCTTTCCAACCACAACCCTTCCTCTAGTCTTAACCCTAACCCTAAAGCTAGATGGAAACATAGGCCTAGCTGTAGACCTAACCCTAGCATTAAAACTAACCCTAAAACGAACCCTAACACGAAACCTAGAAGGATGCCTAGGTCTAATCCTAGCCCTAACCCTAACCCTAACACTAACACTAACACTAACCCTAACCATAACCCTAATCCTAAACTTAACACTAACCCTAACCTAACCCTAGTGTAGACCTAAGTGTAGCCCTAACCTAAAACGTAACCCTAACTGTACTGTAACCCTAACTCTAGAGGAAGACCTAGATCATACCTTGACATAACCATAGCCGAACCCTAAACCTAACCCTAACCCTAACACTAGAGGAGACCTAAGTCTAGCCCTAACATTTAACCTAACCCTAACTCTAAACCTAACTCTAGATGAAGACCTAGGTCAAGCCTAGACATTACCCTAGCCCAGCCCTAACACTAACCCTAAACGTAACCCTAAGCCTAAGCCTAACCCTAATCCTAACCTAGACGAAGGTTGAGGTCTAGACATAGCCCTAACCCTAGTGCTAACTCTAACCCTAACCAAAACCCTAACCTTAGATGTAGACCAAGGTCAAGCCCAAGCCTTAAACTTAGCCCTAATCTGAACCCTAACCCCAAGCCTAACCCTGGAAGAAGACCTAGGTCTATCCCTAGACCTAATCCGAGCCCTAACTCTAACCCTAAACCTAACCCTAACCGTAGCCCTTACCCTAAACCTAGATGAAGACCTAAGTCTAGCCCAAGGCCTAAACTTTTCCCTAATCTTAACCCTAACACTAACAGCCACCCTAAACCTAGACGAAAACCTAATCACAGTTCTAACCCTAATACTAACACCAACCCTAGCGCTAATACTAGATGAAGATCTAGGTCTAAGCCTAGCCTGAAACTTCGCCGTAACCCTAATCTTAACCCTAACCTTAAACCTAGCCGTGACCATAGACGAAGACCTAAGTCACACCTAGACATAAACCTAGCCCAAACCTAATCCTTACACTAACAGTAACCCTACCCTAGACGAAGGTCAAGGTCTAGACATAGCCCTATCCCTAGCGCTAACACGAACCCTAAGCAAAACCCTAACAGTAGATGTACCAAGGTCAAGCCCAAGCCTTAAATGTAACGCTAACCCTAGGCGTAGCCCAACCGCAAATCTTTACCCTAATCTTAAACCTAACACAAACACTAACCCTAACACTAACCCTAACCCTAACCCAAACCCTAACCCTAGAAGAAGACCTAGGTCTAGCCCTAGACCGAATCTGAGCCCTAATCCTAACCCCAACCCTAAATGGAACCCTAACCCTGACCCCAACACTAGACGAAGATCTAGGTCAAGCCCTAGCCCTAACCCTAAACCGAAATTTAACCCTAACAAATACCCTAAATATAGATGGAGAACTAAGTCTAGCCCAACCCCTAAACTTTGCCCTAATCTTAACCCTAACACTAAACCTCACCCTAAACATAGACGAAGACCTAATCCCAGCCCTAACCCTAATGCTAACACTAACCCTAGCCCTAACACTAGACGAAGATCTAGGTCTAGGCCACACCTGAAACGTCGCCATAATCCTAATCTTAACCATAACCCTAACCTTAAACCTAGCCCTGACAATAGACGAAGACCTAGGTCTAGACCCAGTCCTAACCCTAACCCTGACCCTAACCCTAGTCCTTACCCTAATCCTAACCCTAACACTAACATCAACAACAGACCAAGACCTAGGTCTAGGCCTAGACCCAACCCTAAACCTAAACCAAACACTAAACCGAACCCTAGCCCTAAATCAAATCCTAACCCTAACCCTAGATTAAGACCTAGATCTAATCCTAGCCCTAGGCCTAGCCCTAGCCCTAAACCTAAACCTAACCCTAACCCTAATGGTAACCCTACCCCTAACACTTACCCTAACCCTAGCCCAACCGCAAATCTTTGCCCTAATCTTAAACCTAACCCTAAAGCTAGAAGGAGACATAAGCCTAGCCTTAGACCTAACCCCAGCCCTATTCCTAAGCCTAAAACTAACCCTAACATGAAACCTCAAAGGAGGCCTCAGTCTAACACAAGCCCTAACACTAACACTAACCCTTACCCTAACCCTAACCCAACCCTAACATTAACCCTAGTGGAGACCAAAGCCTAGCCCTAAACTTACACCTAACCCTAACCCTGGACGAAAACCTAGGTCACAACTAGACATAACCCTAGCCCAACCCTAACTCTCACCCTAATACTAAACCTACTATAGACGAAGGTCGAGGTTTAGACATAGCCCTAACCGTAGTGCTAACTCAAACCCTAACCCTAACCCTACCCTAAAACTCACCCGAACCTTAACCCTAACCCTAACCATAAACTTATATGTGGACCTAGGTCTAGCCCAAGCCCTTAACTTAGTGCTAATCTTAACCCTAACCCTAAAACAAATCCTAACCCTAACCCTAACCCTAACTATAACCCTAAACCTAACAATAACCCTTACACTAACCCTAAACCTAACCTAACTTTATGTGAAGACTTAGGTCTAGACCTAGCCCTACCCCTAGCATAAACCCTAACACTAAAAGAAACAATAGACCCAAGCCCTAAACGTAGCCCTAATCTTAACCCTACCACTACCCCTACCCCTAAGTATAACCCTAACACTTATCTGAACCCTAACCTTAACCCTAATCTAAATCTAACCCTACCCCTACCCCTACCCCTACCCCTAACCCTAACCCTAACCTTAACACTAAACCTACACGAAGACCTTGGTCTAGACATAGCCCTAACCATAGCTCTAACCCTAACCTTAACCCTAACACAAACCTTAGACGAAGACCTAGGTCTAGCCCTAGCCCTAAGCCTAACCCTAAACCTAATCCTAACCCTAACCCTAAACGTAACCCTATGCCTAACCTAGCCCTAGCCCTAGCCCTAAACCTAGATGAAGACCTAGGTCTAGCCCATGCCCTAACCTTAGCCCTAACCATAATCCTTACCCAAAACCCAGATGAAGACCTAGATCTAGCCCTAGCACTAACCCGAGCACTAACTCTAACCCTACCCTAAGGCTAAACCTAGCCCAAAACCTAGATGAAGACCTAGGTCTAGACCTAGCCATAACCATAATCTTTTCCGTAACCCTAACATTAACACTAACACTAAACCTAGACAAAGACCTTGGTATAGACATAGCCCTAACTACAGGCCTAACCCTAAAAATAACCCTAAAACTAAGCCTAGATGAAGACCTAGGTCTAGCCCTAGCCCTAAAACTAACCCTAACCCTAACCGTAACACGAAGTCTAACCTTAACTCTAATCATAACCCTCAGCCTAACCGTAAAACTAAATGTAAAGATAGAGGAAGAATAGGTATAGACCTAGCCCTTAGGGGTTAGGGTTCAGATAAGGGCTAGGACTGCAGAGCAGGCCTGGAAAACAATGTGTAACATAAGATAACTATATTGGTGTGCACAAAGGGAGAACCGGCATGATGTGAGTAAAACAAACAATGTGTAACATAAGAGAACTTAATTAGTGTGGACACAGGGAGAACCGGTGGGGTGTGAGGAACACAAACAATATGTAACACAAGAGAACTTTATTGGTGTGCACACAGGGAAAACCGGCGGGGGGTGAATAACACAAACAATGTGTAACATCAGAGAACAGTGTTGATGTGCACACAGGGAGAACCGGTGGGATGTGTGTAACACAAACAATGTGTAACATCAGACAATTATATTGGGGTGCGCACAGGGAGAACCGGCGGGGTGTGAGTAGCACAAACAATGTGTGACATCAGAGAACTATATTGGTGTGCACACAGGGAGAACGGTGGGGTGTGAGTAACACAAACAATGTGTAACATCAGAGAACTTTATTGGTGTGCACACAGGGAGAACTGACGGGGTGTGAGTAACACAAACAATGTGTAACATCAGAGAACTTTATTGGTGTGCACACAGGGAGAACC
>NW_006399916.1:7839138-7840124 GCF_000299155.1 Elephantulus edwardii
AGAACTGACGGGGTGTGAGTAACACAAACAATGTGTAACATCAGAGAACTTTATTGGTGTGCACACAGGGAGAACCAGCAGGGTGTGAGTCACACAAAGAGTGTGTAGCATCAGAGAACTTTATTGGTGTGCACACAGGAAAAACCTGCGGGGTGTGAGTAACACACAAAATGAGTAACATGAGAGAACGTTATTGGTGTGCACACAGGGAAAACGGGCGGAGTGTGAGTAACACTCACAATGTGTAACATCAGAGAACTTTATTGATGTGCACACACAGAAAACCGGCAGGGTGTGAGTAACACTCACAATGTGTAACATCAGAGAAATTCATTGGTTTGCACACAGGAAAAATCGGAGGGGTGTGAGTAGCACAAACAATGTGTGACATCAGAGAACGAAATTGGTGTATTCACAGGGAAAACTGGCGGGGTGTGAATAACACACACAATGTGTAACATCAGAGAACTTTTTTGGTGTGCACACAGGGAAAAGCGGAGGTGTGTGATTAGCACAAACAATGAGTGACATCAGAGAACTTTATTGGTGTGCACACAGGGAAAACCGGTGGGGTGTGAGTAACACACCCAATATGTAACATCAGAGAACTTTATTGATGTGCACACAGGGAAAACCGGAGGGGTGTGAGTAACAGACACAATGTGTAACATCAGAGAACTTCATTGGTTTGCACACAGGAAAAATCGGAGGGGTGTGAGTAGCACAAACAATGTGTGACATCAGAGAAGGAAATTGGTGTGTTCACAGGGAAAACTGGTGGGGTGTGATTAACACACACAATGTGTAACATCAGAGAACTTTATTGGTGTGCACACAGGGAAAAGCAGAGGGGTGTGATTAGCACAAACAATGAGTGACATCAGAGAACTATATTGGTGTGCACACAGGGAGAACCGGCGGGGTGTGAGTAACACACACAATGTGTAAGATAGAAGAACTTTATTGATGTGCCCACAGGGATAACT
>NW_006399916.1:7841324-7842321 GCF_000299155.1 Elephantulus edwardii
ACACACACACACAATGTGTAATATCAGAGAACTTTATTGGTTTGCACACAGGGAAAACCGGAGGGGTGTGAGTAACACAAAAAATGAGTGACATCAGAGAACGTTATTGGTGTGCACCAAATAAAACCGGCGGAGTGTGAGTAACACACACAATGTGTAACATCAGGGAACTTTATTGATGTGCACACATGGAAAACCGGCGGGGTGTGAGTAACACACACAATATGTAACATCAGAGAACGTTACTGATGTGCACACAGGGAAAACCGGCGGGGTGTGAGTAACAGACACAAGGTGTAACATCAAGAACTATATTGGTTTGCACACAGGAAAAATTGGAGCGGTGCGAGTAGCATAAAAAATGTGTGACATCAGAGAACTATATTGGTGTGCACAAAGGGAAAACCGGTGGGGTGTGAGTAGCACAAACAATTTGTGACATCAGAGAACTATATTGGTGTGTATAGAGGGAAAACTGGCGGGGTGTGAATAACACACACAATGTGTAATATCAGAGAACGTTATTGGTGTGCACACAGGGAAAACTGGAGGGATGTGAGTAACACACACAATGTGTAACATCACAGAACTTTATTGGGGTGCACACAGGGAAAATCGGTGGGGTGTGAGTAACACAAACAATGAGTGACATCAGAGAACTATACTGGTTGCACACAGGGAGAACGGTGTGGTGTGAGTAACACAAACAATATGTAATATCAGAGAATTTTATTGGTGTGCACACAGGGAGAAACGGCGGGGTGTGAGTAACACACACAATGTGTAACATCAGAGAACTTCATTGATGTGCACACAGGGAAAACCGGCAGTGTGGGAGCAACACACACAATGTGTAACATCACAGAACATTATTGGTGTGCACACAGGAAAAACCGACGGGGTGTGAGTAGCACAAACAATGTGTGACATCAGAGAACTATATTGGTGTGTACACAGGGAAAACTGGTGGGGTGTGAATAACACACACAATGTGTAA
>NW_006399916.1:7842421-7843179 GCF_000299155.1 Elephantulus edwardii
GGAGGGGTGTGAGTAACACAAACAATGAGTGACATCAGAGAACTATACTGGTGTGCACACAGGGAGAACGGTGTGGTGTGAGTAACACAAACAAGGTGTAATATCAGAGAACTTTACTGGTGTGCACACAGGGAGAAACGGCGGGGTGTGAGTAACACAAAGAGTGTGTAGCATCAGAGAACTTTATTGGTGTGCACACAGGAAAAACCGGCGGGGTGTGAGTAACACACAAAATGAGTAACATGAGAGAACGTTATTGGTGATAACACACACAATGTGTAACATCAGAGAACTTTATTGGTGTGCACACAGGGAAAACCGGCGGATTGTGAGTAACACTCACAATGTGTAACATCAGAGAACTTTATTGGTGTGCACACAGAAATACCGGAGTGGTGTGAGTAGCACAAACAATGTGTGACATCAGAGAACTATATTGGTGTGCACACAGGGAAAACCGGTGGGGTGTGAGTAACACCTAGAGTATGTAACATCAGAGAACTTTATTGATGTGCACACACGGAAAACCGGCAGGGTGTGAGTAACAGACACAATGTGTAACATCAGAGAACTTCATTGGTTTGCACACAGGAAAAAAGGAGGGGTGTGAGTAGCACAAACAATGTGTGACATCAGAGAACGAAATTATTGTGTACACAGGGAAAACTGGCGGGGTGTGAATAACACACACAATGTGTAACACCAGAGAACTTTATTGGTGTGCACACAGAGAAAAGTGGAGGGGTGTGATTAGCACA
>NW_006399916.1:7843328-7846445 GCF_000299155.1 Elephantulus edwardii
ACACAGGGAAAACTGGTGGGGTGTGAATAACACACACAATGTGTAACATCAGAGAACTTTATTGGTGTGCACACAAAGAGAACCGGCAGGGTGTGAGTAACACAAAGAGTGTGTAGCATCAGAGAACTTTATTAGTGTGCACACAGGAAAAACCGGCGGGGTGTGAGTAACACACAAATTTAGTAACATGAGAGAACGTTATTGGTGAGCACACAGGGAAAACCGGCAGAGTGTGAGTAACACACAGAATGTGTAACATCAGAGAACTTTATTGATGTGCACACAGAAACACCGGAGTGGTGTGAGTAGCACAAACAATGTGTGACATCAGAGAACTATATTGGTGTGCACACAGGGAAAACCGGTGGGGTGTGAGTAACACACAGAATATGTAACGTCAGAAAACTTTATTGATGTGCACACAGGGAAAACCGGAGGGGTGTGAGTAACAGACACAATGTGTAACATCAGAGAACTACATGGGTTTGCACACAGGAAAAATCGGAGGGGTGTGAGTAGCACAAACAATGTGTGACATCAGAGAACGAAATTGGTGTGTACACAGACAAAACGGGCGGGGTGTGAATAACACACACAATGTGTAACATCAGAGAATTTTATTGGTGTGCACACACGGAAAACCGGTGGGGTGTGAGTAACACTCACAATGTGTAACATCAGAGAACTATATTGGTTTGCACACAGGAAAAATTGGAGCGGTGTGAGTAGCATAAAAAATGTGTGACATCAGAGAACTATATTGGTGTGCACAAAGGGAAAACCGGCGGGGTGTGAGTAGCACAAACAATGTGTGACGTCAGAGAACGATATTGGCGTGTACACAGAGAAAACTGGCGGGGTGCGAATAACACACACAATGTGTACCATCAGAGAACTTTATTGGTGTACACACAGGGAAAAGCGGAGGGGTGTGAGTAGCACAAACAATGAGTGACATCAGAGAACTATATTGGTGTGCGCACAGGGAGAACCGGCGGGGTGTGAGTAACACACACAATGTATAACATAGAAGAACTTTATTGATGTGCCCACAGGGATAACTGGTGGGGTGTGAGTAACACACACAATGTGTAACATCACAGAACATTATTGGTGTGCATATAGGGAAAACCAGCAGGGTGTGAGTAGCACAAACAATGTGTGACATCAGAGAACTATAATGGTGTGCACACAGGGAAAACCGACAGGGTGTGAGTAACACAAACAATGTGTAACATCAGAAACTTTATTGGTGTGCACACACAGAAAACCGGCGGGGTGTGAATAACACAGACAATGTGTAACATCAGAGAATGTTATTGGTGTGCACACAGGGAAAACCGGCAGGGTGTGAGTAGCACAAACAATGTGTGATATCAGAGAACTATATTAGTGAGTACACAGAGAAAACTGGCGGGGTGTGAATAACACACACAATGTGTAATATCAGAGAACCTTATTGGTGTGCACACAGGGAAAACCAGAGGGGTGTGAGTAACACAAACAATGAGTGACATCAGAGACCGTTATTGGTGTGCATACAAGGAAAACCGGCGGAGTGTGATTAACACACACAATGTGTAACATCAGAGAAATTTATTGATGTGCACACACGTAAAACCGGCTGGGTGTGAGTAACACTCACAATGTGTAACATCAGAGAACTTTATTGGTGTGCACACAGAAACACCGGAGTGGTGTTAGTAGCACAAACAATGTGTGACATCAGAGAACTATTTTGGTGTGCACACAGGGAAAACCGGTGGGGTGTGAGTAACACACACAATATGTAACATCAGAGAACTTTATTGATGTGCACACAGGGAAAACCGGCAGAGTGTGAGTAACAGACATAATGTGTAACATCGAGAACTATATTGGTTTGCACACAGGAAAAATCGGAGTGGTGTGAGTAGCATAAACAATGTGTGACATCAGAGAACTATATTGCTGTGCACACAGGGAAAACAGACGGTGTGTGAGTAACACACACAATGTGGAACATCAGAGAACTTTATTGGTGTGCACACAGGGAAAACAGACGGTGTGTGAGTAACACAAACAATGTGTAACCTGAGAGAACTTATTTGGTGTGCACACAGGGAAAACCGGCGGGGTGTGAGTTACACAAAAAATGTGTAACATAAGATAACTTTATTGGTGGGCACACAGGGATAACTGGTGGGGTGTGAGTTACACACACAATGTGTAACATCAGAGAACTTTATTGGGGTGCACACATTGAAACCGGGTTGTGTGAATAATGCACACAATGTGTAATATCAGAGATCTTTATTGGTGTACACACAGGGGAAAACTGGCGGGTGTGAGTAACACAAACAATATGTATAATCAGAGAACTTTATTGGTGTGCACACAGGGGACAACCGGTGGGGTGTGAGTAACAGAATCAATGTGTAACATCAGAGAACTTTATTGGTGTGGACACAGGGAAAACCGGTGGGGTGTGAGTAACACACACCATGTGTAACATCAGAGAAGTTTTTTGGTGTGCACACATTGAAAACCGGCGGGGTGTGAGTAATGCACACAATGTGTAACATCAGAGAACTTTATTAGTGTACACACAGGGGAAACCAGCGGGGTGTGAGTAACAGACACAATGTGTAACATCAGAGAACTTTATTGGTGTGCACAGAGGGAAAACCGGCGGGGTGGGAGTAACACACACAATGTGTAACATCACAGAACATTATTGGTGTACACACAGGAAAAACCGGAGGGGTGTGAGTAGCACAAACAATGTGAGATATCAGACAACTATATTGGTGTGCACACAGGGAAAACCGGCGGGGTGTGAGTAGCACAAACAATGTGTGACATCAGAGAACTATAATGGTGTGCACACAGGGAAAACCGACGGGGTGTGAGTAACACAAACAATGTGTAACATCAGAGAATTTTATTGGTTTGCACACACGGAAAACTGGCGGACTGTGAATAACACACACAATGTGTAACATCAGAGAATTTTATTGGTGTGCACACAGGGAAAACCGGCAGGTGTGAGTAGCACAAACAATGGGTGACATCAGAGAACTATATTGGTGTGTACACAGGGAAAACTGGCGGGGTGTGAATAACACACACAATGTG
>NW_006399916.1:7848235-7852542 GCF_000299155.1 Elephantulus edwardii
GAATAACACACACAATGTGTAACATCAGAGATCTTTATTGGTGTGCACACAGTGAAACCGGCCAGTTGTGAGGAACACACACAATGTGTAACATCAGAGATATTTATTGGTGTGCACACATTGAAACCCGCGGGGTGTGAGTAATGCACAGAATGTGTAACATCAGAGAACTTTATTTGTGTACACACAGGGGAAAACCGGCGGGGTGTGAGTAACAGAATCAATGTGTAACATCAGAGAACTTTATTGGTGTGCACACAGGGGAAAACCGGTGGGGTGTGAGTAACAGAATCAATGTGTAACATCAGAGACCTTTAATGGTGTGCACACAGAGAAAACAGGCAGTGTGCGGGTAACACACAATGTGTAACATGAGAGAACTTTATTGGTGTGTACACAGGGAGAACCGGCGGGGTGCGAGTAACACACACACAATGTGTAACACCAGAGAACATTTTTGGTGTGCACACCAGGAACACCAGCGGGGTGCAAGTAACACAAACACTGTGTAAAATCAGCGAACTTTATACGTGTTCACACAGGGAGAACCGGCGGGGTGTGAGTAACACACACAATGCGTAACATCAGAGAACTTTATTGGTGTGCACACAGGGAAAACAGCCAGTTTGTGAGTAACACACATTATGTGTAACATCAGAGATCTATTTTGGTGTGCACACAGGAAAAACCGGCGGGGTGTGAGTAAAACACGCAATGTGTAACATCACACAACTTTATTGGTGTGCACACAGTGAGGCCGGCTGATTGTGAGTAACACACACAATGTGTAACAGCAAAGGTATTTATTGGTGTACACACAGGGAAAACCGGAGGGGTGTGAGTTACAGAAACAATGTGTAACATCAGAGAACTTTATTGGTGTGCACAGAGGGAAAACCGGCAGGTGTGAGTAACACACACAATGTGTAACATCCGAGAACTTTTTTGGTGTGCACCCAGGGAACACCGGCGGGGTGCGAGTAACACACACACTGTGTAACATCAGGGAACTTTATACGTGTGCACACAGTAAAAACCGGTTGGGTGTGGGTAATACATGCAATGTGTAACACCAGAGAACTTTTTTGGTGTGCACACAGAGAAAACCGGTGGGGTGTGTGTAACACACACAATGTGTAACATCACACAACTTTATTGGTGTGCACACAGTGAAGCCAGCTGATTGTGAGTAACACACAGAATGTGTAACAGCAAAGGTATTTATTGCTGTGCACACAGGGAAAACCGGCCGGGTGTGAGTAACACACACCATGTGCAACATCAGAGAACTATATTAGTGTGCACACAGGGAAAACCGACGAGGTGTGAGTAACACACACAACGTGTAAAATCAGAGAAATTTACAGGTTTGCACATAGGAAGAACCGGCGGGGTGCGAGAAACACACACAATATGTAACATCAGAGAACTTTTTTCGTGTGCACAAAGGAGAAACTGGCCGGTTGTGAGTAACACACACAATGTGTAACATCAGAGAAATTTGTTGGTGTGCACAAGGGGAAAACCGGTGGGGAGTGAATAACACACACAATGTTTAATGTCAGATAACTTTATTGGTGTGCACACAGGGAAAACCGGCAGAGTGCGAGTAACACACACACTGTGTAACATCAGAGAAAGTTATACATGTGCACACAGGGAGAACCGCGGGGTGCGAGTAACACACACACAATGTGTAATATCAGAGAACTTTTTTGGTGTGCACAAAGGGAAAACCAGCAGGGTGTGAGTAACACACACCATGTGTAACATCAGAGAACGTTATAGCTGTGCACACAGGGAAAACCGGCAGGGTGTGAGTAACAGAAACAATGTGTAACATCAGAGAACTTTACTGGTGTGCACACAGTGAAAACCGGTGGGGTGTGAGTAACGCACACAATGTGTAACACCAGAGAACTTTTTTGGTGTGCACAGAGATAACCGGCGGGGGGGTGTAACACACACAATGTGTAACATCACACGACTTTATTGGTGTGCACACTGGGAAAACCGGCGGGGTGTGAGTAACACACACAATGTGTAACATCAGAGAACTTTATTGGTGTGCACACATTGAAAACCGGCGGGGTGTGAGTAATGCACACAATGTGTAACATCAGAGAACTTTATTGGTGTACACACAGGGGAAACCGGCGGGGTGTGAGTAACAGAAACAATGTGTAACATCAGAGAAATTTATTGGTGTGCACAGAGGGAAAACCGGCGGGGTGTGAGTAACACACAGAATGTGTAACATCAGAGAACTTTATAGGTGTGCACACAGGGAAAACCGGCGTGGAGCGAATAAGACACACAATGTGTAACATCAGAAAACTTTATTGGTGTTTACACAGGGAAAACAGGCGGGGTGTGAGTAACACACACAAATTGTAACATCAGAGAACTTTATTGGTGTGCACACGGAAAAACGGCGGGGTGCGAGTAACACACACACTGTGCAACATCAGAGAACTTTATACGTGTGCAAACAGGGAGAACCTGTGGCGTGCGAGTAACACACACAATGTGTAACATCAGAGAACTTTTTTCGTGTGCACATAGGGGAAACTGGCCGGGTGTAAGTAACACAAACAATGTGTAACATCAGAGAAATTTGTTGGTGTGCACACATTGAAAACCGGCGGGCTGAGTGTAACACACACAATGTGTAATATCAGAGAACTTTATTGGTGTATACACAGTGGAAACCGGCGGGGTGTGAGTAACACACACAATGTGTAACATCAGAGAACTTTATTGGTGTGCACACAGGGTAAACCGGCAGGGTGCGAGTAACACACACAATGTGTAATATCAGAGAACTTTATTGGTGTGTACACAGTGGAAACCGGCGGGGTGTGAGTAACACACACAATGTGTAACATCAGAGATCTTTATTGGTGTGCACACAGCGAAACCAGCCAGTTGCGAGTAACACACACAATGTGTAACATTAGAGATATTTATTGGTGTGCACACATTGAAACCGGGGTGTGTGAGTAATGCACACAATGTGTAACATCAGAGATCTTTATTGGTGTACACACAGGGGAAAACCGGCGGTGTGTGAGTAACACAAACAATATGTATAATCAGAGAACTTTATTGGTGTGCACACAGGGGAAAACCGGCGGGGTGTGAGTAACAGAATCAATGTGTAACATCAGAGAACTTTATTGGTGTGGACACAGGGAAAACCGGTGGGGTGAGTAACACAAACAAAGTGTAACATCAGAGAACTTTATTGGTGTGCATACAGGGAAAAATGACGGGGTGTGAGTAATACACACAATGTGTAACATCAGAGAACCTTATTGGTGTGCACAAGGGGAAAACTGGTGTGGTGTGAGTAACACACACAATGTTTAACGTCAGATAACTTTATTGGTGTGCACACAGGGAAAACCGGCGGAGTGCGAGTAACACACACTGTGTAACATCCGAGAACGTTATACATGTGCACACAGGGAGAACCAGCGGGGTGCGAGTAACACACACACAATGTGTAATATCAGAGAACTTTTTTGGTGTACACAAAGGGAAAACTGGCAGGGTGTGAGTAACACACACCATGTGTAACATCAGAGAAGTTTTTTGGTGTGCACACATTGAAAACCGGCAGGGTGTGAGTAATGCACACAATGTGTAACATCAGAGAACTTTATTGGTGTACACACAGGGGAAACCGGCGGGGTGTGAGTAACAGAAACAATGTGTAATATCAGAGAACTTTATTGGTGTGCACAGAGGGAAAACCGGCGGGGTGTGAGTAACACACACAATGTGTAACATCAAAGAACTTTTTTGGTGTGCACAGAGGGAAATCCGGCGTGGTGTGAGTAACACACACAATGTGTAACATCAGAGAACTTTATAGGTGTGCACACAGGGAAAACCGGCGTGGTACGAATAAGGCACACAATGTGTAACATCCGAAAACTTTATTGGTGTGTACACAGGGAAAATGGGCGGGGTGTGAGCAACACTCACAATTTGTAACATCAGAGAACTTTATTGGTGTGCGCACGGAAAACCGGCGGGATGCAAGTAACACACACACTGTGCAACATCAGAGAACTTTATACGTGTGCAAACAGGGAGAACCTGTGACGTGCGAGTAACACACACAATGTGTAACATCAGAGACCTTTTTTGGTGTGCACACAGGGAAAACCGGCGGGGTGTGAGTAATACACACAATGTGTAACATCACAGAACCTTATTGGTGTGCACACAGGGAAAACCGACTGGGTGTGAGTAACACACACAATGTGTAATATCAGAGAACTTTATTGGTGTGTGCA
>NW_006399916.1:7853502-7855911 GCF_000299155.1 Elephantulus edwardii
GAGAAATTTATTGCTGTGCACACAGGCATAATCGGCTGGCTGGGAGTACCACAAACAACGTGTAACATCAGAGAACTTTATTGGTGTGCACACAGGGAGAACCGGGGGGTGTGAGTAACACAATACATAAGAGAACTTGTTTGGTGTGCACACAGGGAGAAGCGACGGGGTGTGCATAACACAAACAATGTGTAACATCGGAAAACTATATTGGCGTGCTCACAGGGAAAACCGACCGGGTGTGAGTAACACACACAATGTGTAACATCAGAGAACTTTATTGATGTGCACACAAGGAGAATAGGCGGGGTGCGAGTAACACAAACAATGTGTAACACCAGAGAACTTTATTGGTGTGCACACAGGGAAAACCGGCCGGGCGTGACTAACACTAACAATGTGTAACATCAGAGAACATTTTTCGTGTGCACACAGGGAAAACCGACAGCGTGTGAGTAACACAAACAATGTGTAACATCAGAGAACTTTATTGGTGTGCACACAGGGAAAACCGGTAGGCTTGAGGAACACAAACAATGTGTAACATTAGAGAACTATATTGACGTGCACACAGGGAAAACCGGCAGGCTGTGAGTAACACAAAAAATATGTAACATCAGAGAACTTTATTGGTGTGCACACAGGGAGAACCGGCGGGGTGTGAGTACTACAAACAATGTGTAGCACCAGAAAACTTTATTGGTGTGCACACAGGGAGAACCGGGGGGTGTGAGTAACACAAACAATGTGTAACATAAGAGAACATTTTTGGTGTACACACAGGGAGAACGGGCGGGTGTGATTAACACAAACAATGTGTAACATAAGAGAACTTTATTGGTGGGCACGCAGGAGAAAAGGGCGGGCTGTGAGTAACACAAAAAATGTGTAACATCACAGAAATATATTGGTGTGCACACAGGGAAAACCGGCCGGGTGTGAGTAACGCAAACAATGTGTAACGTCAGAGAAATTTATTGGTGTGCAGACAGGGAAAACCCGCGGGGTGTGAGTAACACAAACAATGTGTAACATCAGAGAACTTTAGTGGTGTGCACACAGGGAAAACCGGCAGGGTGTGAGTAACACAAACAATGTGTAACATCAAAGAACTTTATTGGAGTGCACACAGGGAAAACCAGCGGGGTGTGAGGAACACAAACAATGTGTAACATAAGAGAACTTTATTGGTGGGCACACAGGCTAAACCGGCGGGCTGTGAGTAACGCAAAAAATGTGAAACATCAGAGAACTTTATTGGTGTGCACACAGGGAAAACCAGCGGGGTGTGAGTAACACAAACAATGTGTAACAACAGAGAACTTTATTGTTGTGCACACAGGGAGAACCGGCGGGGTGTGTAACACAAAAAATGTGTATTATCAGAGAACTTTATTGGTGTGCGCACAATGAGAATAGGCGGGGTGTGAGTAACACAAACAGTGTGTAACATAAGAGAACTTTATTGTCTGCACACAGGGAAAACCGGTGGGGTGTGAGTAACACAAACAATGTGTAACAGAGGAGAACTTTATTTGTGTGCACACAGCGAGAACCTGCGGGGTGTCAGTAACACAAACAAAGTGTAATATTAGAGAACTTTATTACGGGCACACAGTCTAAACCGGCGGGCTGTGAGTAACACAAAAAGTGTGTAACATCTGAGAAATTTATTGGTGTGCACACAGGAAAAACCGTCCGGCTGTGAGTAACAAAAACAATCTGTAACATCAGAGAAATTTATTGGTGTACACACAGGGAAAACCGGCGGGGTGTGAGTAACACAAACAATGTGTAACATCAGAGGACTTTATTCGTGTGCACACAGGGAAAACCGATGGGGTGTGAGTAACACAAACAATGAGTAACAGAAGAGAACTTTATTGGTGGGCACACAGGGAAAACCTGCGGGGTGTGTGTAACAAAAAAAAATGTGTAATATCAGAGAACTTTATTGGTGTGCAAACAGTGAGAATGGGGGGGTGCGAGAAACACAAACTATGTGTAACATCAGAGAACTTTATTGGTGTGCACACAGGGAGAACCGACCGCTGAGAGAACCACAAACAATGTGTAACGTCAGAGAAATTTATTGGTGTCCACACAGGGAGAACCAGTGGGATGTGAGTAACAAAAACAACGTGTAACATCAGAGAACTTTATTGGTGTGCACACAGGGAAAACCAGTGGGGTGTGAGTAACAGAAACAATGTGTAACATCAGAGAACGTTGTTGGTAGGCACACAGGCTAAACTGGGGGCCTGTGAGTAACACAAAAAAATGTGTAACATCATAGAAGTTTATTGGATTGCACACAGGGAAAACCGGCCGTCATTGTACCAGCACCATGCTGTCTTTACCACTACGGCAGTGTAGTAGGATTTGAAATCAGGGAGTGAGATACCTCCT
>NW_006399916.1:7874344-7875513 GCF_000299155.1 Elephantulus edwardii
AGAGGGTCGTTTAATCAGGGAGGTTTCAGATAAGGACAGGTGAGAGCCTGTAGATGAGTAGACATGCATTGACTCAGCACTTCTAGTGACAGACTTTTTCCACTGACCCAGCCACAAGGCTTCAATGGAAAGAAAGAGGAGGTTACTCTGTTCCCCAGAAGCCCATAAGCCGTTCAGCTTCCCTCTAACTCAGTCCTGAAAGTCCTAAAAGCTGGCCCTGCCTTGCTGGTCTGACAGGTGCAGGCCTTGGATTCAGAGGGGCTTCACGTTTTCACTTGTCAGATGAACCTTTCATGGTAGCTATGAGTGTAATGATCAAGAAATCACTGTCTGTAAAGAACAAAGGAACACCGCATAATTTAAAATCAAGAAAGTGAATGCCCAAGGTGTATCCTTTCTCTACACCTATTCAATCTGTATGCTGATATATGAAGAAAAAAGTGGCATCATGATGGAAGACTTATCACCAACCTGTGTTACACAGATGACATATCCTTGCTTGCAGAAAGTGAAAAGTACTTAAAACAAGTATTGCAGAAGATCAAAGACAACAGCCTTTACTCTGGAGTGTATCTCAATACCAAGAAAACAAAAATCCTCATCACCAGACAATAGATAACATCAGGATAGGTGGAGAAAAGATGGAAGCTGTCAAGGATTTAATTTTACCTGGATTTATAATCAACACTCTTGGTGCCAGCAGTCAGGAAATTAAAAGATAAGTTGCACTGGGAAAATCTACCATCAAGAACTTCTCCAAAGAGCTACAGAGCAAGCATGCCAGTTTGAAGGCTAAAATGTGCCCAATCCAAGCTATGGTAATTTAAATTATTTTGTATGTATCTTAAAGTTGGACAATGAATAAGGGACACTGAAGAAGAACTGATGACTTTGAATTGTGATGTTGGCAAAGAATACTAACTATCGTATGAACTCCCAAAAGAAAAGTAAATATGTCTTGAAGGAAATGCAATCGGGGTGCTCCTCAGAGGTGGAAATGGTGAAACTTCATCTCCTATACTTCGGGCATGTTGTCAGGAGAGGCCCATCTCTGGGAAAAGACATCATGCTAAGAGTCGGTGAAAGAGTGTTGGGGTTAGCTTCCCAGGGGGAAAGCCCCTCATGGTTAGTATTTGCTGACTGAAAAACTCACACAGAGTTTTAACAGA
>NW_006399916.1:7877138-7877675 GCF_000299155.1 Elephantulus edwardii
TAAGGTGAAAAATGAGGAGAGGCAGGACTAACGGGGGCTCTCGCCAGGAACCAGCTTCTTCTGATCATTAGATACACCTGTGGACAGAACGGCTTCTCATCCTGACAAGGGGGGTGAGCAATTAGTGACAAATACCCAAGAGCTCACATGTGCAGGAACTCAATTTGGGATAATTGGGCTATTTATGCCCTCCTGGGACCTGAGCTTGTCAATTCCTGTTGAAATTAACAAACAAGGGAGGCAGGTAGCACCGACCTTCAAAATACCAGCCACCATAGACCGACCTGGTAGGTTGCTCCGCACTCCCTGACCTGGTGTTCGTCAGCCTGATGTGTCTTCCTCCATTGCTCTGAAAGCTACTTTCGGTTCCCATTCCGAGTTCTGCCCAGGACTTCTCTAGCCATGCAAGACGCTGATGGCTCTCCTCAAGCCTGGTTGTGATGCTTCCTTCTGGGTCCCTATCAAGACCTACTACCTTGTTACAAGTTACCACCACCATGCATCCACTCCTTTTTATTGTGTACAGAAGTGTGGTAG
>NW_006399916.1:7879723-7880722 GCF_000299155.1 Elephantulus edwardii
CATTAAAACAGAGGAGGGAAAAAACTGTTTAAAAGGAATACATTAGGCATTATTTGCATGACAACAGTCCAGAATAAGAGGTGCATAGCAAATGGACTGGGGTGCGGGGAGTGGGGAGGAAATTGTACAATAATGAATGAATTTTTTAAGAAGAAAAGTGAACTGGCGGGAGGGGGGCTAGAGAGGAAAATGTGCAATAATGAATGAATGGAAATTCACATTTTCTGTAAACTTTCATTAAGATCACAATAAAAATTATAAAAGAAAAATTGCTATCTTTGAATTATGGTGTTTGTGAAGAGAATGAAATATGCCATGGATTGCAAAAAGAACAGTCAAATCTGTCTTGGAGGAAGTGCAACAAGGGTGTTCTTTCCAAGAAAGGAAACTTTGTCTCACATCTTTCCAGCTTGTTGTTAGGAGAGGTCAGTCCTTGGGGAAGAACACATGCTGGGATAGGGAGAAAATTACCAGAAGAAAAAAAAATCCTCAACAAGATTGACAGTTAGAAGGTTGATTAAAACCAAAGTGATTCCATTTTGATGACCTTCTGACCCTATTAGAATAGATCTGTGTGTTCCAGGAAATGGTAAATAACCTGATTAATGTTCATGCCTAGACATAATTTTATGACCTAACCCAGAAGGGAATTGTTATGTGCTATCGAGTCACCTTTGACTCAGGAACACTATGTACAACAGGTCTGAACCTTACCCTATCCTGAGCCAATCTCATTGTTTCTGACCTAATCCAATTTCTACAGTGACTGAGTCAACACATCACATTCAGGGTCTTTGTCTCCTGCATTGTCCCTTCACCCTTCCAAGAAGCATGATGTCCTTCTCCAAAGATTGGTCCCTCCTGGTAACAGGCCCAAAGTATGTGAGATGGAGCTTCAAAATCCTTGCCTCCAGAGAACAACTTGGTTTTACCCTCTCCAGGACAGACCTGTTAGTTCTATTGGTAGTCCGTGGTATGTTTTTATACTCTTTTCCAGCA
>NW_006399916.1:7882117-7886643 GCF_000299155.1 Elephantulus edwardii
ATAGGGATTTGAGTCTTAGAAGGTCCCATTCATCTATGTTATCTTCTCCTGGTTGTAGCTTTTCCAGGATACTGGGAAGACTGTTTATGTTGTGTTCTTCTGTCATCCTTATTCATTGTCCAGCTTTCTGATACATTGCAAGTAATTGCAAAGACCATGGCCTGGATCAGGTGCACCTTAGTATCCAGACTGACATCTTTGCACTCAGCACTCAGGGGAGGTCCCTGACAGCAGACTTTCCTAATCCAATTCATCTTTTGATCTCCTGGCTGCTGATTCCAAGAGTGTTAATTGTGTACCCAAGCAAGCTAAAATTGTTAATAATCTCAATCTCTTTTACATTTATCATGGTGCTGCCCATTGGCCCAGTGGTGGGAATCTTTGTTTTTTGGATGTTGAACTTCAATCCATGTTGAAGACTGCAGGCCTTCACTTTCTACAGCAGATACTTCAGGTCCTCCTCAGTTTCAGCGAGCAAGGTTGTGTCATATGCACAATGCAAGTTGTTGATGAACCTTCCTCCAATTCTGATGCCACATTCGTCCTAATAAAGACCAGTCTCCAGAATGACCTGTTCTGCATATATATTGAAAAGGTATGGAGAGAGGACACATTTTTTACACTCTCCTTTGCTGATTTTAAACCATGTAGTGTTTCCTTGTTCTGTCTGTTTGGACGACTGCCTCCTGGTCCACCTATAGGTTTAGCATGAACACAATCAGTTGTTCTGGGATTCACATTTTTCTCAAGGTTAGCCACAATGTGTTGCAATCCACACAATTGAATGCCTTTGAATAGTCAATGAAACACAGATAGGCATTTCTCTGGTACTCTCTGCTTTCAAGCCAAGATCCATCTGACATTGGTAATAATGGCTTAGTATCATGGCCTCTTTTATACCCAGCCTGTACTTCTGGTAGTTCTTTGCTGATGTACTGTTCCAGTCAGTTTTGTATAATCTTCAACAAGATATTGCTTGCATGTGATATTAGTGACATTGTTCAATAATTTCCACACTCGGTCAGATCACCCTTTCTTGGAATAGGAATAAATATAGATCTCTTTCAGTCTGTTGGCCAGATAGCTTTACTCCAGATTTCTTGTTTCTTGGCATAACCTGGTAAGTACATCCAGAGAAGCATATGTTTGCTAAAATATGTCAGTTGGTATTCCATCAATTCCTGAGGCTTTGGGTTTTTTTGTCAATTCCTTCAGAGAAGCTTGAACTTCTTCCTTCATCACCATTGCCTCTTCATCATGAAATTATTGAAATTCATGAAATTCTTCCATGTCAGCCAACTCTTTTTAGTACTGTGACTGTGTACTCTTTCCATGTTCTTTTGATGCATCCTACATCATTCAATATTCTGCCCATAGCATCTTTAAATATTCAATTTGTTCTTCAGTTCCTTTGGCTCAAGAAATGCCAAACAAGTTTGTCCCTTTTGATTCTCTGACTCCAGCTCTTTGTTCATTTCATTATAATATTCTGCTTTGTCTTCCTATGCTGCATTTTGAAATCTTCTGTTCAGCTCTTTAACTTTTTCAGTTCCCCCCCCCCCTTTGCTTTGGTTTTCAGCACTCTAGGGCAATATTCAGAGTCTCTTCTGACATTCATCTTAGCTTTTCTTCCTCCTCTGTCTTTGTAATGACCTTGTGCATTCATCATGGATAATATTCCTGGTATCATCCCACATTACATCTGGTCTTTGTTCATTCATTTCCAAGGCCTCAAACTTGTTCTTGACGTGGCTTTTAAATTCAGGTGGAATAGACTCAAGGTCAAAATTTTGTTCTTGTGGATTTGATTTCATTTTCTTTAGCTTCAGTTTGAACTTTCATATGAATAGTTGGTCTGTTCCACAATCAGTACCTGGCCTAGTTTTCATAGCTAATACTGAGTTTCTCCAGTGATTCTTCCCATAAATATACTCAATCTGATTCCTGTGTAGATCATCAGGTGAGGTCCATGTATATCTTATAAAAGTTATTAGCAATAAATAAATCATTGCTAATATAAAATTCTATCATTCTATCCCCATCCTCATTGCTGTCACCAGGCCCATATTTCCTACATACTGATCCTTTTTCTTTGTTTCCAACTTTTGCATTCTAGTCACTCATTAATATTAATGCATCTTGGTTGCATGTTCAATTTTGAACTGCAAAAGTTGGTAGAAATAAAAAAAGTTGGTAGAAATCTTCTATTTCCTCCTTTTTTGGTTCTGGTTATTGGTGCATATATTTGCATGATAGTCGTATTAACAGGTCTTCCTTGTATATGTATGGATACTATCCTGTCACTCAGTATGGATCTAGAAATGGTTTTCTTGACTATGAAAGCAACCTCTTTTTCCATTTCCACTTCTAGCATAGTAGATCATATGATTATCTGATTTAAAATGTCCCAGCCCAATCCATCTCAGCTTGCCAATACCCAGTATGTCAATATTTATATGTTCCATTTCTTCCTTAACAATGTCCATTATTCCTACATTCATACTTCTCACACTCCACTTTCCAATCACTAATGTCTGCTTGTTCCTCCTCCTTTGGGTTTTAAAGCAAGAGTCCTCAACCTCTTTTGCCATATCTGATGATCTAATGTAAATGTGCTCTGTTGTACACAAGATTTTTAAAGGCCTGTTATTTCAGAAGTGGGTGGCCATTGTTTCTTCTAGTCTATCTTACTTTGTATGCCAAACTTTAGAGCAATATCTGACAAACATTCTACCCAAAAGAATAGATGGATTATCTTTCTGCATTACACAACTAACAGATTTAGTGTTGCCTCCCTCATCCCACTTTGTCACAGGTGCTGTGGTCCTGTACCCCCATGCTTGGCCCCACTGCCATCCTGCTCCATCCCCTCCCCTTCCCCCTCCAGGACACCACTCCCCTTCCCCCTAGCTAACTCAATGTGATGTTCCAGGAGGTAGTTGATGGCTAAAACAAAGTGTCGTGGAAAAATGGGAATGGCCACAGGCCCTTGAAACTGCTATGACTACCTCCAACTGGCCAATGGAGAATGAATAAATATTCTGCTGTTATCTTTATTCAAGGCAAATGCTACAAGCACTACACATTAAACTGGGAGGTAGAACAGAAGCACAAAACACATTATTAGGCCAATTAACTGCAATGTCTCATAAAGCAGTGACCCTGAACCTCCAAACCAAAGAACCAAATCCTATGGTGTGTTTGGTTATAAATAAGCAGCCTCAGCAGCTACTTTTTGTATATATCATTGTTTTAAATATCTCTATAATGTAAATTTTGACAGTTCAACTTTTATAGGTTTACAACTTCCTGAGAGCAATTTATTAATCAATTGCTCAATCATTCCATAAACTATTGTAATTTTTCCATCATCATAAACTGAAGACCAATTGTTGGTAGGTACTGTCAAATCAGAACTGACTCCAGGCTGACCCTCCAGAGGGTTTTTCAAAGGCTATAATTAGATGAGAAAAGATTGTTCATCTTTCTCCCACAGAGCAGCTGGTGGATTCAAACTGCCTGCCTTTGAGTTGGCAGCAAAGCACATTGTCACTAAGCCACCAGAGCTCCCTAACCTAGCTCCCTAAGGCAACAGTTGTTGTTATGTACCATCAACTGAAACCAACTCATAACTGATCATCCAGTGGGTTTTCAGGGGCTGTAAATTGCATAGGATGAGATTGTCAATCCTTTTCCTGAGGAAAAATTAACACCTGGCTTATTTCATCTTCATACATTATCCATATTGTAGCATTTATCAAGATTTTATTTTTCTTATCGATTCACTATTTTATTTACCCATTCATCCAATAATGGGCATTTAGGTTGTTTATTGTGAATAATGATGTGGTTAGCATCCAATTTTCCTCAAAGCAAACTTTCTCTTTGAGTCTCTGTTTTTAAGCCTTTCGGTGTTTACACCGAGGAATGGAAATTCTGGGATATAAGCGAGGTCTAATTTTTGTTTTTGAGGAACCACCACATTGTTTTCCACAATGGCTGTACCATTTCATATTCCAATGTGCTCCAATTTTCTCACCTTTCAACCAAGTAATTTTTCTTTTTATTCAGTTCAGATATGTAGCAAACTTACAGATGACAGCACAAAACACTGCCATTCTCACAATCACTGTCGTGCCTGAGCCTTTTTGCGGCCTTTGTATCAGTTCACCTGACTCAAGGTCTTCTTTTATTTTTTTTATTTCAAACTGCAGCGCTTTTATTAGAATACTAATAAATGCAGATAAAAAAATCACAAAGAGAGAAAGGCTCAGAAATGCTATTTCAGATTAGGCAAAGTTAGTTGGAGGGAAAATAGATCTTCAGTGTATAGAAAATGTAAACATTTGCCCTGGATTGCCCACAGATGGCTCAGCTCATACATAATGCTGAAAGGGTCAATACAACAAGAGGACATACCAATAATAAATATCTATGCACCAAATAAAAGACCAGCAAAATACATAAAACAAACATTAACAAAACTGAAAAAGGAAACCGACAACACTACTACAGTGCTGGGAGAC
>NW_006399917.1:0-4631 GCF_000299155.1 Elephantulus edwardii
AGAAGTTTTTGCATGTGCATTGGGTCCAACTCTTACGTCTCCATGATTTGGAGCTCTGGTGGCCTAGTTGTAAGGAGCTCTGCTGCCAACCTGGAGAAATGGCAGTTTGAACTCAGCAGCTGCTCTCTCTGCAGGAGAAAGATGGGCAACTCGCCACCTCTGAAAACACTTTGGAGGGTCTATTATGGGTCGATTCTGACTCGATAGTACATAACAACATTGTATAACAGAAGGAAATCTCTCTAGCCCTTCACGATTCTTCTGCAATTTCATCACAATTTCTGCTGGGATTAAGCTCATTATGGCAGTTGTTTCAATCCATCTCATTGAGGGTCTTTCTCCCTTTCAATAATCCCCTGATTTCCCAAATATGATGCCTTTTTCTAGAGACTGATCATCCTAATAACATGTGAAAATATGTATTTCAAGATACTTTGTTTTTTTGACAGCACACGGCATATTCAATAATCTTCAGCAACAGCACAATTCCAAGACATCAAGTCTTCTGTCATCCTCACACATTGTTTAACTTTTACATGCATAGGAAGCAATTGAAAAACCAGAACTGGTATGTCAGATATAACAGGATTTGGTCTTTCAGCTGACATCTTGCCCTTTAACACTTTAAAGAGGTACTTGACAGCAAATTTTCCCAGTGCAATACATCTTTTGATTTCTTGACTCCTGCTTCTGTGGCTGCTGATTATGGAAACAGATAAAATGCAAATCTAGCAGCTTAAATATTTTCTTCATCTGCCATAATATCACCTATTGGTCCAGTTGTGAGGATTTCTGTTTTATATGAGGTGTAATCTATACCAAAGGCTGTATTCTTTGATCTTCTTCAGTAACTGTTTTATGTTCTCTTCAATTTCAGGAGGCACAGTTGTGTCATTGTATAGGACAGACTGTTGGTAAGTCTTCCTCCAATCTTGAAAATACATCTTTGTTCACATAGTCCAGCTTCTTGGATTATTTGCTTAGCATACAAATTGAGTAAATATAGTGAAATAATACAATCCTGACACACACTTTAGGTGATTTTATACCATCCAGGCTGCTCCTTGAAGGCAAGGATTTTGAAGCTCCATCTCACATACTTTGGGCATGTTACAAAGAGATACCAGTCCTTGGAGAGGGATATCATTCTTGGAAGGGTAGAGGGACAGAGCAAGAGAGGAAGACCATGAATGAGATTAATTGACTCAGTCCCTAGGGTATTGGGGGTAGATGTGTCAGAGACAATGAGGTTAACTCAAAATAGAGCAGAATTCAGAGCTGCTGTACATAGGTTCACTAAGAGTCACAAGCAACTCAACAGCACATAACAACAACAACATAGGCTCCGTATGAGCATAATTAAATGTTCTAAAATCCCCATTCTTCACATGAGTATCCATTAATTGTTATGATCCACACAAGAAGTACTTTTCGTACTCAATAAAACACAAGTAAACCTATTCAACTGATGGACTGCACAGGAATCAGGTGGACTACATCTGTGGAAAGAATCATTGAAGAAGCTCAATATCAGCAGTCAAAACCAGATTAGGTGTTGATGGGGGAGCACACCATTAATTGCTCATGTGCAATTTCAAATTGAAACTGAGGAAAATTAATACTAATCCACAAGAAACAAAAATGCAACTTCCAGTTTGTCACCTGAATTTAAAAAAAAAAAACCATGTCCAGAATAGGTTTGTGGCACTGAACACTAATGATTAAAGACAAGATGAGTTATGGGATAATATCAAGTATATCATCCACAAAGACAGCAAAAGATAATTTAAAAAAATATATAATTACAACAACAGAGGAGGAGGAAAGATTGAAATGGAGGTCTGAAAATTAAGCTAGAGCTTCAAAAAGCTAAAACAAAGGCAAGAGGTGCCTAAGTAAAAAAGTTGAACAGAATATTTCAAAGAACAGTTCATGTAGACAGAGCAAACTATTATAACAGAATGTACAAAGAGTTGGAGTTGGAAATAAAAAGCTCAGAACCCACTTGGCATTTCTGAAGCTGAAAGACTTTAAAACAAATTCAAGTTTCGACTGCAGTACTAAGAGATACTGTGGGCAAAACCTTGAATGCTTTGTCCAGGAAACATCAAAAGAAGATAGAATCACTGTGCCTAAAATAACTGGCTGACACTTAAAAATTCCAGGAAGTACAGTTATGGTGCTGGAGAAAAATATTGAGCATACCATGGACTGCCAAGAGAACAAACAGGTCTGTCCTAGAGAGGGTGAAACCAGATTGTTCTTTGGAGGCAAGGATTTTAAAACTTTGTCTTACATATTTTGGGCAGGAGGCGCCAGTCCTTAGAGAAGGACAACAAGCTTGGAAGGGTGGAGGAATAGCACAGAAAAGGAAGACCCTGGATGAGATGGACTGACACTGACAATGGTAATGAGTGTAGGTGTGTCAAAAACAGTGAGACTGGCTCAGGATAGAGCAGGGTTCAGAGCTACTGTTCATAGGATAACTATGAGTTATAGTCAGCTCGACAGCTCTTAACAATAGCAACAACTATAAGAACAAGAGTCAATGGTAATGAAGGAAGAAATTCAAGGTGCACCGAAGGCATTGGCAAAAAATAAGGCCCCCCACACCTCACTCCAAACACAAAAAACAACCCAAAGTGGATCGTGGACCTAGGACTAAAACCAAGGACAATAAATTTTATTAAAGAAAAGTTTGGAAGAATTCTAGAAGTCCTAGTCCTCAATATAAACAGTCTTCCAAGCATCCTGGAAAAATCTACAACCAGGAAAGGATAAAATAGTTGAATGGGACCTTCTAAGAATCAAAACCCTATGCACATCAAAATCTTTTCCAACAGGGTAAAAAGGGAAACCACAGGGTGGGAAAAAATATTTGGTAATGACATGTCAGACAAGGGACTTATAGCTAGAATTTATAAAATACTCAAGCACCACAACAAGATAAAGGAAAAACAGTCCAATTGAAAAGTGAGCAGAGGATATGAACAGACATTTCACCAAAGAAAACATTCAGACGGCCAACAAAACATGAAGAAATGTTCAAAATCACTAGCTCTGAGATGCAAATCAAAACAATGATATAATCTCACCCAGTGAGATATATCTCACCCCAGTAAGAATAGCAAAATTTAGCAGAACAGCAAACAACAAATGCTGGTGAGGTTGTGGAGACACTGGAACCCTTATTCACTGTTAGTGTGAGTGTAAAATGGTGCAACCACTATGGAAGGCTGTATGTATGGTGCTTTCTCAAAAAGTTGCAAATAGATATACCGTTTGACCCAGCAATTCTACTACTGGGAATATATCCTAAAGAAACCATAACTGTCACCCAAGCAGATATATGCACACCCATGTTTACTGCAGCTTTGTTCACAATAGCAAAGAGTTGGAAACAACCCAAGTGTCCATCAACAAACAAATGGGTAGAGAAGCTATGGTGTACACAATGGAATACTATGTGGCATTGAAAAACAAGAAACACAAGAAATATTATACAAAATGGGTGATGCTGAAGGATATTATGCTGAGTGAAATATCTCAGTCACAAAAGGACAAATAGTGCATAGGGCCACTATTGTAAGATGGGACTGACATTGGGGTTGAGGGAAGACTGAAAAAGAGGGGATAAATAATGTATACTACATTGAAACAGATGAGGGAGAAAACTGTTTAAAAGGGATGTACGATTAGGTATTATTGTCATGACAGGAGTCCAGAATGAAAACTGTATAGTTTTCTTTTACTTTTCAAAGAGAAGAGCGAATTAGGGGGGGGGGTGGGCAGGGAGAAAAGTGCAACAATGAATGAATGGAAACTCTAAGTCTCTGTAAACTTTCATTTAAATTAATTTTAAAAAAGAAGAGTTAAAAAATAAATAAGGCCCTAGGGGAGGTCTGGTGTCCTAGTGGCAGGAAGCTGCACTGCAATCCCGAAGGCACACTGTTTGAATCCACCAGATATTACACTGGAGAAGAAAAGGCAATCTCTTCCTTTGCTAGTCAAATTTGACTCGAGGGTATACAAGAACAAAACAAAACAAACAGAAACAATAAGGCCCCAAGAATCAAAGGAATACCTTTATTCAAACTAAAAGATGCAGGCCTGGATGTGCTCACCAGTCTACATTAGGAAATTTGGAGGGCTGGCCAATTGACTGGATGAGATCCATATTTGTTCCCTATTTGTCCCCATTCCCAAGAAAGCTAATCCAACAGAATTTTTAAATTATCTAACAATATCATTAATATATCATGCAAGCAAATGATTGTTGAAGACCATCCAAAAAATGGTTAGAACAGTACATTGACAGAGAACTACCAGAAACTCAAACTGGGTTTAGAAGAGGCTGTGGTACCAGTGATATCATTGTTGTCAGATGGATACTGGCTGAAAGTAAAGAATATAAGAAGAATGTCTATTTGTGTTTTATAGACTATACAAAGGCATTTGACTGTGTGGATCATAACAAACTATAGCTAACATTGAGAAGGATGGAGAATCCCAGAACACATAATTATGACATGTAAAACCTATACCTAGGCCAATCTACTGTGCAGAGTAAGGAAACACTACCTATACCTAGGCCAATCTACTGTGCAGAGTAAGGAAACACTACCTATACC
>NW_006399917.1:4731-5776 GCF_000299155.1 Elephantulus edwardii
ATACCTAGGCCAATCTACTGTGCAGAGTAAGGAAACACTACCTATACCTAGGCCAATCTACTGTGCAGAGTAAGGAAACACTACCTATACCTAGGTCAAGCTATTGTGCAGAGTAAGGGAACTCTACATGGTTAAAATCAAGAAAGGTATTTCAGGGTTGCACCCTAGCTATTCAATCTGTATGCTGAGCAAATAATTTGAGAAGCTGGACTCTATAAAGAAGCTCTTCAGGATTACAGGAAGACACATCAACAAGCTACACTATGCAGATTACATTACCTTGCTTGATAAAAGTGAAGAGGACTTGAAACACTTACTACATAGGATCAAATATTACAGCCTTCAATGTGGATTGCATCTCAACATCAAGAAGAAAAAAATCCTCACCACTGGACTGACAGGTAACATTACATATATGGAAAAATATTTGAAATTGTCAATTATTTCATCTTGCTTAGATCGACAAATAACATCCTTAATACCAACAGTCAAGAGATTGGACAAGGCCACTGTCAAATTATTGGGGAGTAATTTGAAGACTAAGTAAGGTGCACCTGATTCAGGTTTTAAATCAATTGCTATGACGTTGAGAGCTGGACAATGAATAAGGATGACAGAATAATTGATACAAGAACATGGAAACTGCCCCAAATGTCCAACCAAAACTGAATGGATTAAGAAATTGTGGTACATGCACACCCATGTTTATCGTGGCTCTGTTCACAATAGCAAGGAGCTGGAAACAACCCAGGTGCCCATCAACAAATGAATGGACAGAGAAACTGTGGTATATTCACCCAATGGAATACTATGCTGCATTGAAAAACAAGGAACTCATGCAATATTATTCAAAATGTGTGAGCCCGGAGGACATTATGCTGAGTGAAATATCTCGGTTGCAAAAGGACAAATATTGCATGGTCCCACTGTTGTAAAATAGGATTGATATCAGGGTTGGGGTAAGACTGAGAAAAACTGGATAAATTGTGTATACTGCACTGAAACAGATGAGGGAGTGAATAATTTAAAAGCGATGTATGATAGG
>NW_006399917.1:6036-9230 GCF_000299155.1 Elephantulus edwardii
GAGCATTATGCTGAGTGAATTAATTAATTTTCATAAGACTGTTATTGTAAAAATAGAAGGATAACTAGTAAATCATGTACGAGAATCCAGAAGGGGTGGGAGGACGGGGCGGGAGCAGAGGGTTTAGAATGAACTGGGGCGAAATCAGAGGGCTGCACAATTTGGTGGGTGGAGGGAAGGGATAAAGGAAATTAGTAATATGCAGAGGGGACCCAAAAAGAGTAATGGTGAGCATAGTCCAATGGTGATTAATTTTAGAAAACATAATGAATGGAAATGATTATACGAAACACAGTATGAATGAAGAATAGTGTGTGAAACATAATGTATATAAACTTTGTCAGCAAACCAATATAATTTTTTTAAAAAAATGTGATGTCACTGCTGTTTTGCTCTTTTGGATTGCTCTCAGATTGTTTTGAGGAAAGTCCACTGGCATGTCATGAGGATAAGCAAGGAGCATGTGGGGAGACCCAGACGTGTAGAAATTGAGGCTTCACACTGACAACCACAAGAACTGATGAGCAATGCAAGTGAGCTACCGTCTTGTAACTGACTGATTCCACCTCTGCTAAATTAATTCTATGATCCTGATCACAAAATTGTCATACTGTTGTTTGTCACAGCATGGACCCCCTGCAGCAGCATCACCGGCATGTTTGTTCAGAATGAAGATTCCTCAGCAAGTCTGAGGCAGGCATCCATGCGCCGTTTGCATTTTGCTAAAGTAAATAACCCTACTGTGAACATGAATATGTATGTGTTCGTGTCATAGCACTTACTTAAGACATATACCTCGCGGTGGAATTGCTAAATCAAAATGGTATTTCTATTCCCACCAACTTTCTAATGAAGCAGGAAACAACTTTTCATAGAGAGAGCACCACTTCACATTCCCACCAGCAGTGTATGAGAGTTCCAGTATCTCCATACCCCTGCCAGCATTTGTTGTTGCCTCTGTATTAGTTTGTTTTGATATACCTGATTGCACCATGTGAGTTTGCTTCAAAACAGCTTCTAAGGGTTTCACCTCCTGTCTTCTGGTGGGTGTGGCAGAGGATGGAGATGTGTGTGCAGTTCTCTGCGGTTCGTGTGGAGAAGCTGGGCCTCTGTTGACTGGGCCTCTGTGGGCTGCAGTCTTTCCTCTAGGTGGAGCAGGAGCCAGTTTTTATTCCTGCCAAATGCTGGGAAAGGTAGAGTTTCAGAGGGAAGAGGGGAAACCCTCAACAAGATGGATTGACATAGTGACTGTAACAATGGGCTCAAGTTTATCAGAGATGGTAGGATGGCATGGAATAGGGCAGGGTTAGATCCACTGTTCATAGGGTCACTACCAGTTGTAGTGGACTCGTGACGCCTAACAGTAACAACACATTCCTTCCAGACATGATTCTAAGCTCTTTGTATTTATTGCCTCACTTTGGCCTCACAAGTATTGTCATCTCTGGCTCTACTTTGAGCAAACACTCTACAGAATAGGGAGGGATGGGAAATTTCTAATAGAAGGCATCTATGAAAAAATCAAAGCTAATATCATACTCAGCAGAAAAAAATTGAGAGCTTTCCAATTCAGAGTATTCTCTCCACTATTTAACATCATCCTGGAAGTCTTAATCAGAACTGTTATCGTTGTTAAGTGTTATTGAGTCAAGTAGAACTCATAGCAACCCTAGGACCAATAGATCTAAAGCTTGTCCTATCCTGCTCCATCCTTACCATCCCTGACACACTTGAGCCCATTGCCACACAGTATCAATCACTGAGGGTGTTCCTTTCCTTTGCTGACCCTTCCAAGGATTATTGGAGAGTGTTGGGGAGGAGGAGGAGGAGGCCCCTGGCCAGGGCAGATCACCGAGCTCTGGATAAGTGCAAGCCCATCTGACCCATATTGGCCCTTAATACGGGATAGAGAAAGCTCTCCTGTGTTTGTCTGTGCTGAGAAAGCTTGCCACCTGGGAAGATGGCTACCATTTCCATTAAGCTAGACATAGTTTGCAGTGAGCTGTGGTTCTCTTGTCCAATCTGCATACTCCACATAAAAGCGCACTGTAACCCCCGATAAAGTTGAGTTGGCTCTCTGAAGCACTCCTGGAGTCATGTGTCTCTGTCATGCTTATCCCTGTCAGGGTGTCACTGTTCCCCACTGACAAACAAAGAGCAACAAAGGATGATGCCCCTTTCCAAGTAATACCTTCTCCTAACGGCACGCCCAAAGTATGAGATGAAGTTTCACCATTCTTGCTTCTAAGGAACACTATGATTGCACTTTCTCCAAGACATACTGTCCTTTCAGCAGTCCATGGGATAATCATCACTATTTTCAACACCACCACTCAAAGGCACCGATTCTTCTTCTATTAGAACAATGAGGCTCGGAAAAGGAGAGGGGTTAGTATTCAAATTGGAAGAAGTAAATAATATTAGCCCTTTTCACAGATGACATGATTTGAGATATAGAAAACCCCTAAACATCCATTAGAAAGGTATCAGAGATAATGAATTAATTCCACAAAGTGGCAGGAGACAAGGTCAACATGAAAAACTTGGGTATCTCTTCATCATTGATGTATAAGAGCAAAAGGAAATTAAGGAACCACTGTCACTTGTAATAGTCTTCAGGGGGAAAAAACAAAACCCATAGGAATAAATTTAACCAGGAAAACCAAAGATGAGTATACTCAAAAACACTGCTAAAAGAAATCAAAGATCTAAATAAAATGACAGACATTCTATGTTTACAGATTGATATACTTAAAAGTAGTTGTTGATATGACCCAAATACAACCCTATAAAAGCAATGCGATCACCATCAAAATTCCAACAGTGTTCTTGACAGAAGTAGAAAGGCCAGTTCTCAAATTTATACAGGAATGCACAGTAACTAAAAAAACTCCTCTCATAAAGATGTCCAGCCTCAGAAACCCGACGGAGAGTGACCAGGACAGGGAAGCAGGTTCTTTGGGAGGGATGGAATGAAGAAGGAAAGAGGGAGCACTAAATGTATGCTGGTGGTGCATAATCTGGAAAAGAGACAGCAAGAATGGCTGCACAGCGAAATTGTGGAACTGCTGTTTGTTTTGTTGTCTATATTTTCTCTACAATTTTTTAAAAACTTTAACAGAGAGGGAAGGACGGACTCATTTTCACATTTCATGCAGTGATTTTAAAGTGCTAGAAAGTACTATTCATTTTCC
>NW_006399917.1:10904-14917 GCF_000299155.1 Elephantulus edwardii
ATCTGTTCATTTCCTTCCAGCTAATATGTTCTTTTTCTTCCAAGAGAATATCCAAATTTTAGTTGAGCATGTGGTAATCCAGAATACAGTTTCCCAGCGTCCTTTGCAGACAGATGGGTCCATGACTAGCTTCTGGCTAACAGAATAGATGTATTTCTCTGCGTAGGCATACCTCATTTTACTGTGTTTTGGTTTACTGTATTTCACAATGTACTTTCTTTTAACAAATTTTCAATCTGTAGCAACTAAATGTCAAGCAAGTCCATTGGTATAATTTTTCCAACAGCACAAGCTCACTTCACATTTGTTACATTTTGTGGCTTCTCGCAGTATCTTAAAACTTTTTCATAACTTCCATTTAAATGACAACAGTATAGTGCAAACATACCTTTCAGATGCGTGGGAAACCACAAATTTCACATGACTCACTTTATTTGATAGTGGCTGGACATGAGCCCACAACACCTCCAAGGTACAGCTGAACTAAGAGGCAGGGAACCTAGGCTCAAGTCTTCACGTATGCCACCAATTAGCAAACCCATCAACTCTTCTAATGCTTCGGTGTTCTCATTCAATAAACTGGGAGAACAGGATCTATGTGCTAAAATTCTCATGAGACTTAAAATACAAGCTCTATGAAAGCTTTCCAAGAGTTATAAACCATCATCAGAGCTCTGATAGCATGTTGTTGTTGTTAGGTGCTGTTGATTCAAATATCCTTGAGAAGTCATGATGCTAACCCAATGGTGGTGCCTTTCTGGCAGTTCAAACCCAGCTCTACACAAGAAAAGATGAGCAAACACTTTCTGTGTGATTTACAGCCTCAGAAAGCCACTGGAGGGTCATCTCTGAGCTGGTTCTGATCCGACAGCAATGAGAATTGACCTTATAAATTGCTAATGATATAACAGTTTATGCGAATAATTATAAGATTACTTGTAAAAAGGAGTCCTGTATATCTCACTGATATAGTATACACAATACCAAGTGTTCAGAATTATCAATTAAGTATATACTTCCAAAAATTTGCTGAGTACATTACTCTGCTTTGGAAGTAAATGGGTTGACTTTGAGCTCTGATGGCCTCGTGGGTGAGGAATTGTGCTGCCTTCCCAAAGGCAGACGGTTCAAATCTACCAGCTGCTCTACAAGTTAATGATGGGCAATCCCCCATGTGATTTACAGCCTCTGAAAACTCGCTGAAGATCAGTAATGACTCAATCCCACTTGAAGGCATGTAAAAAAAACATATTAACTTTAGTTAACAATAAAGATCCTCACACTGGATCCTTAAAGTACTAGTTGAAAGGTACAATATTGTCAAAGGGGAAATTGTGCCTGATACTTTTATCTAGCCCAAAAGTTAGCTGCCTACATTGCTACAAGAAAACAATTTAATCTAGAAGACAATGTTTTCCCCCATTAATTAATAAAGTTGTATATGGAACATATTTTAATATGCAAACTACCAAGACTATAGGAAGAGAGGAAGACCTTCAACAAGATTGATTTATACAGTGACTGCAGCAACAGGTGATGGCACGGGATAGGACAGGTTCAGATACATTGTCCATTGGGTTGAGTTGTACTCAATTCAATGACACCTAACAACAGCCAATTCTAGCACATAATCAAATGCAAAGATTTCCTCATACAGGATTGCTAATAAAACAGTTTACTGAACTAAGTATATAATTTGCAAATGGGTTGTAAAATTTTTTTAACAAAGTTATAAAAATCAATTAAGTGCAGGTGGGTAAAGGATATGGGAAAGCTTTACCGGGGATCTGGAAAGGCGGGACAATGGCAGGTATAGTTCAACATTCATTAATTTTATAAAATGTAATCAATGGGAATGATTGTATGAAACACAATATGAATGAAGGGTAGTGAGAAACACAATGTACTTAAACTGTAATGTTGTTGTTGCTTACCACACAGTCGGAACTGATCCATCGCTGACCCTCCAACAGGTTTTCAGAGGTAATTAATTGCACAAGAGATTGCCCATCCTTCTCCCATACAGCCTCTGGTGGATTTGAACCCGTGCCTTCAGGACTGCAGCACAGGTTCTTATCCCCCAGGCCATCAAAGCTCTCTAATATACTGCCTAATATACTGCCTGGAAACTTTGTAAGTTCCTTAACTGGTAGCTGCACAACTGTATTTCGGTAAGAAATTTCTTGGTTAAAGCATTTTCTTAAATAAAAGGTTGTTCATTTAGAGCATAAATATAAAATGTTTACTTTTAAAGAAAATAACAAAATGTAGCATAAGTGTTACAAAATGCTCATTTAAAGAAAATAATAAAATGTATTATAAGAGTTACAAAATGCTCTTAAAACTCATTCCCATTTCTCTCTTAAACTCTGTAAAACTCATTGCTATTGAGTTGGAAAAACCTCTTAGCTAACCCACCACTGAGTTCTCAGAGCTGTAAATATCAAAGGAGGAGACAGCCCATCATCCTTCCTTTGAGGCAATAGTGACACTCCCTACAGAGTAGGCCACCAGAGTGCCCTAAATTCTGTGAAGAGAATCCAGGACATAGTAATTTTGTAATTATTTGCTATGCACCAGAAACCTGGACAATGACTAGGGATGACAGGAGGAGAACTGAGGCCTAGAGCTGTGGTGCTGGAGAAGATTATCCCATAAACCATGGACTGCCATGAGAACAAACAAGTTCATCCTAGAGAAGCTAAGACCAAAATATTCCTTGGAAACAAGGATTCTGAAGCTTCCTCTGACATAATTTGGGCATACTGCAAGGAGGGACCAGTCCTTGGAGAGGGACATCATGCTTGTGAGGGTGGAGGGACAGTGCAATAAAGGAAGACTCTTGATGAGAAGGATAGATTCAGTGACTAGGGTAATGGGGATAGGTGTATCAGAGACAGTAAGGTTGGCATAGGGGATCAGGGGGGTCGCTATGAGAGGCAGGCAACTTGACGGCACATAATAACAAATAACAAATAATTAATCTTAGAAATGTAAGTTAAATTTTTAAAGTAAACACCATAAACCTATAATCTACACGAACATAGACTCCTTTAAATAACACTTTTGGACCACATAAACAATCTTTATTCTATCATAAAAAGAAATAATATTCACTACACAGAAAATAGTAAACATCTTAAAAACATATTAAACATTGCCTCATTACACAATGGGAAAAACAAAACAGAAAGATCACTTGGAAGAAATAGCACAAATTATTGTGTCATTTTTTAACACATTTTGTCATTTGCTTAATTTGAGAGCAGTCAAAACATTGTCACAGCAACTTCCTGAATTTAAAAATGTCTACTTTTCAGTTCAAAAATAACTAATCATGCTATTATCCATATACACCTTCCTGAACATGTAAAACATTTAACAAGAAAGGGCTGAAACTAAACAAGAAAACATCCCAAAAGAATTATTTGGCTCTCTGCCCCGCCGTTCTTCCCCTTTTCTAGAACATGTTATATTAAAGACACTTTTGCAGCTTGTGTTACATACACTACATGTCATTTTCTTAGAATGTGTTAGAGTACCACTTGGAAGTTGAGTCATAATCTCTACTCTCAAATATGTCTGATATTTAAAGGTCACAGAACTTCAAATAGTAAGGAAATAATAGTAATATGAAGAAAATTTAACTAAAAGATAAAAAAGATGCACAAGATCAACCAATGTATGTTGAGAAGACACATTTCCATTTTTCCTGGAGTAAGAAGAAAACAGCATTGAAAACAGTGTCCCGTCCACAGCTTCTTCCACCTCATCCCATGAGGTTAACATCAGCTTGTCCATCTTCCCCTAACCCCACTGCTCCCATAAATAACAGCAGTAAGAGGCTACTAAAAGTATATGAAAATATTCCAACCTACAAAACAGAGATAATTCTATTCATTAAGCCTACAAAGAACCATTCTTTTTATTATTATTATTAATTTCTTTGTTTTTCATTTTGGTGAACATCTACAGAGATTTTGGAATTCCATTCATTCATTGTTGCACCCCTC
>NW_006399917.1:15173-27806 GCF_000299155.1 Elephantulus edwardii
CCTTTGTGACTGAGATACCTCACTCAGCATAATGTCCTCCAGAGTCACGCATTTTTAATAATATTGCATGAGTTCCTTGTTTTTCAATGCAGCATAATATTCCATTGTGCGAATATACCACAGCTTCTCTACCCATTCGTTTGTTGATGGGCATTTGGGTTGTTTCCAACTCCATTCTTAAAAGCACGTGTTGCCACAAATATACCAATACAGGGAAACTTTTAGATCGCCAAACTACCTAAAGCCTGCAGGATTTAGCAATGAGTGAGCAAAGAAAGGAAGGATTATAAAATTCTTTCATGTTTTTCTTCCATCAGTGCAGCAGGATTTAAACACTGACAGAAACACCTATGATGCTCAACATGTGGCTACATATGTGTTAATGGCCTAGTGGAAAGAAGCTGCATTGCAATCCCAAAGTCACATGACGTGGGTCAAGGCCACTAGCTGCTCCATGAGAGAAGATGGGCAATCTCCTCCGGTGTGATTAATTGTCTCTAAAAACCTACCGGAGGGTCAGTTATGAGTCATTCCTGACTCTAAGGTACAATTATTTTTTCCAAAATAAGGCATAAAATGAAAGTGATGTGACTTCTTTCATTCAGCTTCTATGTACAAAATATCTCACCTATAGTTCTTCACTTTCTTTTCTTTCTTTCATCAATACCGTAACAGTGCTGAAATGAACAGGTGGGGGGGGTGTCAGAATAATATTAAAATTACCATATTCTAAATCCCATTGTTCATGGTGGGCCTTTGATATGTTTCTGATACCCAACAGTATAGCCATTTCAAAATAACCTGTAACTGTTTGAACAAAAGGGATTTACAATAGTGATTTTTTAAAAAACAGGTGATAAAGTATAAAAACACAGAAATAGGTTTGCAATTATAGATCCTCTAATAACCAGGTCTTATTACTGTTATTTACATCTCTTACATCAATTCAATTCGGACAGAAATCAGTCACCAAGTATAATTTCATATCGTGGAGGATAAGGCTTTATTTTTAATAGATACAACTATTTTACACTTTACAAAAGGACATACATCAAATGGTTGAAAATTTTTTAAGCAAATTATTGGAGTGTGATTACTATGCACTGACACCATTTCTGAACAATAAACATGTACTCTGTTATCAAAATAGTTCAATAAGCTTCTTCTTTTAAAAGCATGTATTTATGATATATAAAAACATGTATTTTGGAATTTTCTTTTCCTTAAAATGTTTGCTCTTTAGAGATATGATTCTTTTGGTAAAAGCTCAACTTTTAAATGCTTAATCAAAATGATATTTTTAAGTTTAAAAAAACTATTATTTCATAAAATTAGTTCTGACAATTTCCATCTCTGAGGTCAAATTCAAGTTATTTGAACCACAGTCTTATACTGGAAAATTACACTTTAACACATTAAACTCATGCACAGGGAATTAGGATTTTAATTACTATTAAGAATTACTAACTCATCAAAGAAGTCAATGAACATTTCCTTTCAGAAAGGTGACTCTTTTTTTTTACTTTTAAATTATTATTAAATTTTATTAGTTTTAATGAACATTTACAGAGATTTTGGATTCTCATTCATTCACTGTTGCACTGTTTTCTCTACCCTCTCCCCAGTTTGTTCTTCTTTCCCCCCCCCCGAATGTCTGTTTTAATTTTCCAGTTGCCACAGTGCTTGTCAAAGCCAGTTCTGATTAATCTCCTCAGAAAGGTGACTCTTTAGAAAAGTTTTAAAAAGCAAAAACTTTAAAAGATTATGATTTCTTTTATACTCATACAAAAAAATTATCAAGTTAATAGCACATTTTTTACTCACAACAGCTTAGAAATTGCATGTTTCAAAGTATAAAAAAAGTAAAGCTATTTAGTACTATCTTGACATACCACATACATAAACAGTCTCAGAAGCAATTCTATAAGCAGCAGCATTTGATAGGTAGGTGGATGGAGAGAGAAGAGAGACAGAAATAATTGATACAGATAAAATAGCTACTGCAATCCTTTCCTCTAAAAACTTTCCTGCCTATGGACATGTAACACTGCAACATAATCTCAGACCTAACTTTTTGCCCAGAAAACACACTGTATACAGAGGAATGGCACAAAAGGTTGGACAAGATTAAGATCTTAGAAAAGGAAAAGAATGTATAACAGCATTTCTACCTTACTGCAACATATGGCAAAATGAACTGATTTTTTGAAATGACATGTTGTTTTGAAATAAGAAAGTATTCAAATGTTGCGAAGTAGCTGTTGGATCCTCTCTCTTTTTCAGAAGGGCATGAACTCTGCCTCAATACATTTTAAATATTTTCAGAGAACTCTTTGGGACCTTACTAAATGTCAAGTAACAAGTAATAATACAAAGGTAACATTTTTTCCTCTGAAAAATTCAGAAGACATAACACAGTCAACTGGTAACTATAATTATAACATTTGTTAATAAACACACATTTTCCTTAGTATTTTTAACAAGCAACATATTTGGCATATGGCTCAATTTAAAAAAATTTAATTGCTCTTGATTTTTTTAAAAAAATAGCATTTATATCTCACAACTACAACTTTTATTATAGCATTTATTTATACAGGAATGCCTGAAGTAACACAATTAAAATCAATTTTAACCAACAACTCAAGGTTACTTATTTTACTTCAGCATGACTTTCAAAAACCCTGGTTTAATCTCAGAGAACCTGAAAAAAAAACAAAAAAAAAGATTAAAAAGTTATTTTTTTATTATTTAAAAGAAAAAATAATAAAGATAAAAATTTCATCTAAGGTAAATATTACTATGATCAATTCCAAATGCCTATGCTTAATACAGTACTTACAACTTATTATCAAACTATTATCCATTATTAAGTGTATCCAAGACTTTTATTTCTGTTTATGTTTCTTTTAATCTACTATCAAAACAAACATAATCTTAAAGCTTGAGGTTACTCTTCATTTAGTAGCTAATGAGAATTAAGATGTTTCAAAACCTCCTAAGACTGAATTTGACCTTCATAATGATGATGTTTACATTGCAATATTTTATAATACTAGGTTAGTACCAAGGAGAAATCTCTTATAAAACATGAAAATATCTTCTTTCAGAATTTTCCATTTATGACAGATGTCATTTCATCAGAAGATTACTTCAACAACAAACCCATTAGTCTTATATTTATTTACCAGACAAAACAAATCCAGCAGACAATGTTATACCATAATTTGTGTATGACTTTGTGGAGGCATCACTTACTTAACTATTTCAACAGATGGTTGCCAGCAAACTATTAGTGTTTGGCGGACTCTGGATGGGCCACTTGTCAATTATCTCTAACAGAAATCTGAACTCACCTGAAGCCATGGCTGGTGAGGTAGTTAGCGACAGCTGGCTTGATGCGAGCGACTCCTCCCAGGCTGTGGTTTCCTCTGCCGGTAATCACGGACAGATAGGGCTTGCCGTTGTTGCTCTGTCTGAATTCTGTTACGACACGAATTACAACAGTTAATTTCTCTTATGTTCTCAATAAGAAACATACTAATTCAAACACATACAAAATTGCTTTCATCAGGACTTAAAAGAGATTTTATGAAATCCCAAGAGTAATGTTGCTTAAAATGCAAGCTCTAAATGTACCGTTAGGGATGAAAGCTACACAGCACCTCATCCACCTGAAGACTGAAGCGGGACTTCATCCCTGTGGACAGGCAGATTTCTGAATGCCTCTATTTTTTATTGAGACAATGACAATGTTAAGAGTAATATTAGCCTTGTACACCAATGTTCACAGCAGCGTTATTCACCATTGCAAGAAAACAGAAACAGCTCAAATGTCCAACCACAATTGAATGGATGGAGAAATTAAGATACATTTACACCATGGAATATATCATGCAGCATGCAGGAGCAATGATTTTATAAATCACTACCTAATTTGGGAGGGCCTGGAGAGCATTATTCTAAGAAAACTAACTTAGTCGCATAAGGAAAAATACTGAATATGACCATTTTTTGTAGAAGGTATAGGAGGATCCAAGGGAGGTAGGGTAAGAGCAGAGTGATGATGGTGGGGAGGGGTAATCACAGGGATGCACAATTTGATGAGTAGAGGGAAGGGTGGGAAAAGGAAATGGGAAAGATCTGGTGTGAAAAGCAACGTATACAAACTTTGTAAGTTGTTGTTATGTGCCATCGAGTTGCTTGTGACTCATAGCGACCCTATGTACAACAGCCCTAAACCCTGCTCAGTCCTGTGCCAATTGCACCGTCTCTGACACACCCACCCCAATTACCCCAGTCACTGAATCAAACTATTTCATAAAGGGTCTTCCCCTCCTATGCTGTTCCTCCACCCTCCCAAGCATGATGTCCCTCTCCAAGGACTGGTCCCTCCTTACAACATGTCCAAGTATGTCAGAAGAAGCCGTACAATCCTTGACTCCAAGAAGTAGCCTGGTTTATTTAATCTTCTCCAGGATGAATCTGTTTGTTTTCCTAGCAGTCCATGGTATCCTCAATACTCTTCTCCAGCATCACACCTCAAAAGCATCAATTCTCCTTCTATCGTCCCTAATCAATGTCCAACTCTCTAGTACAGAACAAGTGATTGCAAAGACCATGGCCTGTATCAGACACACCTTAGCCTCCAGAGACACACCGTTGCTCTTGAGTACTTTAGAGAGGTCCTTAACAGCAGACTTTCCCATCACAACGTTTTTTTTATTTCCTGGCTGCTGATGCCAAGACTGTTGACCGTGGAGCCAAGCAAAGTGAAGCTGTGAACAATCTCAATCTCTTTGCCATCCATCCTGATGCTGCCAATTGGTCCAGGGTGAGAATCTTTGTCTTCTTGACATTGAGCCTCAGTCCATACTGAAGGCTGCAGTCCTTGACCTTCTGCAGCAAGTGCATGAGGTCGTCCTCAGTTTCAGCAAGCAGAGTTGTGTCATCTGCATAATGGAGATAGTTGATAAATCTTCCACCAATCCTGATGCCACACTTATCCTCATAGAGCCCAGCCTCTCGGATAATCTGCTCTGCATACATGTTGAAAAGGTATGGAGATAGGATGCATCCCTGGCATACACCCTTCCCAATTTTGAACCATGCAGCATTACCCTGTTCTGTTCTGACGACTGCCTCATGGTCCAAGTATAGGTTTCTCATTAGCACAATCAAGTGTTCTGGAATTCCCATTCTTCTCAGAGTCAGCCACAGTTTGTTATGATCCACACAGTCAAACGCCTTTGCATAATCAATGAAACAAAGATAGACATTCCTCTGGTATTCCCTGCTTTCATCTAAGATCCATCTAACATCAGCAACAATATCCCTAGTACCACGACCCCTTCTAAACCCAGCCTGGACTTCTGGTAGTTCTCTGTTGATGTGCTGTTCCAGTCATTTTTGGATAATCTTCAGTAGAATCTTGCTTGCATGTGAAATCAATGATATTGTTCTGTAGGTTCCACACTCTGTTGGGTCACCCTTCTTTGGAATGGGAACAAATCTAGATCTCTTCCAGTCAGTTGACCGAGTGGTTGTTCTCCAGATTTCTTGGCACAACTTGGTGAGCACATCCAGGGCAGCATCTGTTAGCTGAAATTCGTCAATTGGTATACCATCTATTCCGGGGCCTTATTTTTTGCTATTTCCCTCAAAGCAGCTTGAACTTCTTCCTTCATCACCATAGGCTCTTGCTCAAATGTTATTTCATTAAATTCCTCTGTATCTGCCAATTCCTTTCCATACAGTGACTCAGTATATTCTTTTCCAGAAGCAGTAAATCACATGGGAGGGGATGGCTCATCCTTCTCCCTCAGAGCAGTTGGTGGATTCAAACCATGTACCTCTGGGTAGGCAGGGCAACTGCTTACCACTAAAACATCAGAGTATAGTAAAACTTTTATAAGAATGTTATACATAAACAAATCAATTAACCAGAATAATGCAAAGAGAATGGAAAAGGAGGGCTAGGAATGCAAAGAGCAATAGCTGAGGTAGAAGGCTCTAGCATGTCTACAATAAAATGAAAGAGAAAGGTAAAATTAAGATTCAAACACACTGTAATAGTGGTGAAAGGACATAGAATTAGGTTCCATTATAGGTCACCAGGGATTCTCACATTACATTGGTACCTTCTTTTTTTTTTTTTGGTACCTTCTTTTTAATAAACACTACAAGAGAATACAAAGAACGAAAACGAAGACATGAAAATGACGATAGTCATTGTATACCCACAGGGAAAAAAGAATTCTTTCTCAGGAAAGTTCTCTTAAAGAATAGGGCGCTATTACTAATGGCAACAAATAAGGCATAGAACTCCCCAACCTGCACATTCAGGCCAGGCCCTCAGAATTTCCAAGTTCTACTACCATCAACAAAGACTCACTTTTCTCTTGGAAGTCTGTTCTTAGTCCAGCCCTACCTTTGCTCTTCCTCTGTAAGACTGCCGTCAGCTGGGCTATTGCTTCGTCCACATGCAGTCCGTGGAGGTCCAGCACGTTCTGTGGCAGCAGGGAGGAGTTGACCTTCTCAAAGATCTCCACCGCAGCAAGGTGATTGGCTTCTTTCATCTTCTGCTCGTGGAGACGCCCCTGTAATTATCAACAAGTCACTAGCAAACACTTCCAACAGTTTTAATTTACTAGGAAACTAAAAGCAGACCAAAACAACAAATGAAAATTTTAAATAACACAATGAGACAAAGTATTCCAATGTACCAAAATTGAAGAGAATGCCAATGAATTAATAGTGTAACTATGATCCTTTTCCAGTTAATGAGCATGATGATTGGGTGTTCATGCTTTTGACAAATGCCAGTCTTAAACCTTGTTACAACACGGGCACATTACCCATCAGATGTGGAAAGGAAAAAAATATAGTGTAACTCTTACATGATTTTCTGAACCATAAAAAAAGGTTCATGACCCATCTGAAAGAATCCAGTGATTTATTATCTTTTCATCACTCCAGATCTAATCTTGGCCTCCCTTTCTGCATCTTGTGGTATATTCCTGAAGCTATCCCCACCCCAACCCTCCTGAGACCAGATTTGTTGTTAGGTCTCCCATGCTATACAGAGTATGACACCTGTGTATAATCACAAAAGAGTAAACCACATCAAGTGCAAAAATAAAAAGCAAGTCAAGCAAAAGTACAGAGTACAGGATAAGGAAGCTCTGGTGGCCAAGAGGCAAGACACTGTGCTGCAATCCTGAAGGTGCTCAGTTCAAATCCACCAGATGCTCCACTGGAGAAAGAGGGGCAAAATCCTCATGTACTAGTTGGATCCAATTAGATGATACACACACGCAAAAATAATAATAATAATAACATTAAAAAATAATTTAAAGAGTACAGGGTAAAAAATGTTATTTCCCTGAAAATTTTTATTGATATCATTTTCTCTGATTATAAAAGGCATGCATGACTGAAAATCAAATATGGCAAAAACTTCAAATCCCTAGAAACATAGCTTGAGACAGTCAATACTAATATCCTGATATCTTCTTTCTACAAAACCTGTATCTGTTTAGAAATACAGTCCTGGGCTACATAATGCCATTGGGGCACCATCGGACCACATGTATATGAATACAATAGGTTTTGTACAACATCTAACTCTTACAAGATACTGTTTCATAGAATGACTTTGTACTAAATGATAGACTCTAGACTAAAGGAAAATAACAACTGTCATTTACAAAGCCAAGAATTGTAAACACATCTACAGAAACTAAGCATTTCAAAGGAGATGACATTTTCAGAAATATACATTTCTTAAATATTGTTGTTATGCACTGTCAAGTCAGAAAGGGCTCATAACTGACCCTCTACCAGATTTTCAGAGGTTGTAATCTGCACAGGATGAGACTGTTCTTCTTTCTCCCTTAGAGCACCTGGTGGATTTGAACTGCTTACCTTCAGGTTGGCAATGCAATGCCATTATCACAGGACCAATAAATGTATTATTTATGTCACTAATAAGATCTCTCTATTCCATAAAATTATTTCATTTAGTCCCAGATGTAGATGGTATTTGCTCCAAAATGACTAGGACTCATGTAACAAACAGAAATAGGATCATTAGCTTTCACTTTACCTGCTCGGCATAAAAGGCGGCGACACTTTTTCTACCCATTTGATAAGCTTCCTTTGCCTTGGAGTAGCACTGCATCCTCTTCTGCTGGTGCAAGAAAGCCTCTGCCCGGTGGTCATCGTACGCTGGGTAATCAACATCCCGGGCCGTGTCACACGTGGTCTCGTCCACCTCTCTGGATCTCCGTGCCTAAAAGGTATTACATAACAAGGAAAGCAGAAAGAAAGGAGAACACACAGTTCGCTTCATCAGAGACAAGCTTTTTAAAATAAAAGTGAAAACATTCAAGCGTACAAAACTAGGAAAAAAAATCAAACCAAGTTATTCAGGAAATTCTTTAACAACTTAAATATATTTGACTACAAGAACTGAACTTTTCAGGGCTACACTCCAATTTTACATTTGTAAGTAACTCTATTAACATTTTAAGATAAACTGCTCTAAAAAAAATCTATAAAAAATTAAACTTGCCAAAACAGTTTCTGTCCACATTATCTATACTGCTTTGTTCTGGGCCATCAAGAAGGAATTTATTAATACCTGATGCACCAGTGAATTTTTAGAGGCTGTAAACCACATGAGAGGAGACTGCCCATCTTTCTCCCTGTATATTATGTTGTTGCTGTTAAATGCCATCAAGATAACTAGGACTCATGTGAGCCTCTGAATAACGAATCAGAATCTTGCCCTATCGGGTTCCATTCTCATCATCTCGGATAGACTTGAGCCCACTGCAAGTCACTATGTCAATCCATCTCCTTCAGGGCTCTCCCCTCCTAATGGAAGTGTAAAATGGTGCAATCACTGTGGAAGGTGGTATGGCGCTTTCTCAAAAAGTTGCAAATAAAAAAAAAAAAGTTGCAAATAGAGATACCGTTTGACTCAGCAATTCCACTAGTGGGAATATACCCCAAAGAGACCAAAACTGACATCCAAGCAGATATATGCACACTCATGTCTATTGCAGCTTTGTTCACAATAGCAAGGAGTTGGAAACAATCTAAGTGCCCATCAACGAATGGATAGGACAGCTCTGGTATATTCACACAATGGAATACTATGCAACATTGAAAAACAAGGAACTCATGCAATATTATTCAAAATGGGTGACCCTGGAAGACATTATGCTGAGTGAAGTATCTCAGTCACAAAAGGATAAATACTGCATAGTGCCACTGTTGTAAAACAGGACTGACATCGGGGTTGGGGGGAGACCGAGAAAGATGGGATAAATAATGTATACTGCATTGAAACAGATGAGGGAGAAAACTGTTTAAAAGGGATATGTGATTAGGTATTATTGTCATGACAGGAGTCCAGAGTGAAGGATGCATAGTGGAATGAACCTGGAGGGAGAGATTATAAAACAATGAAAGAATGTTTCCTTTACTTTTCAAAGAGAAGAGTGTATGGGGGTGGGGGGCCAAGGAGAAAAGTGCAACAATGAATGAATGGAAATCCAAAGTCTCTGTAAATTTTCATTAAAATTAATAATAATTTTAAAAATTCCTAATACTTTAGTATGTAGTGTCTACTCAGTTAAATACGGAAATTCAAATACTAATACACATTAAGGAAAACCATAATCAACTACAAATTAATTCTGAGTAAATATATAATCTAAATATGCTTCTAGTCATTAAATCTATCAAAATAATGATAGTCATTAAATGATCTCAGTGATCCCATTTAGTTTTTACATACAATTTATAAGTAAAAAATAAACATCCATACCTTTTTCTCTTTTGATTTCTGCGCAGTATGAGAACTCGCATTCTCATTCGGGAGAACAAAATCTTGTGCTACGACTGTTTTCACTGGTTCTTCATCCAAAACACAGTTTAAAAACTGCAGTGTTTGTTCTAAACAGTAGCTGTGGAAAGTTTAAATATGAAAACAATGTTAATAAGTGGAAATCAAAGTTATATAGAAAGAGTAACACTAAGCGATCCTGTAAGCAATTTATAAGGATGAGAAAAAAACAGCTCGCTTTATAAATGTCAGCGTATATACTGTGTACTTCAAAGCCTGGTCACAGGAGAACTGTCAAACAATAGGCTCAAAAACTAGTTTTTTTTAAAAGGACTATAAAAAGGTAACACTGGTGGGAATTAGGTCTCAATAAAATAAATAATTTTGAGGTTGTTGGTATGTACCATAGAGTCGGAACCAACTCACAGCTGACACTCCAGGGGGGTTTTCAGAGGCAGAAATTATATGAGTTGACTGCCTATCTTCATTCCACGGAGCAGCTGGTAGATTTGAACCATGCACATTTGCGTTGGCATCTGAAGCCCAAGTGGAACACTCCTCTGTCTACCCAGCTTGCTTCCATGTAACTGTTTATAATCAAAAGCCAAAGGTACTGTCATCAAGGTGAATGAAGGCTGTGATTCTCTGTAAGCACAGGCCTTTCTTCCAAGGTGCCTCTGCAGATGCAAATCATTTGCATGACGAGGGACTCCTTAACTTATGCCGTTGGTTTGGGCAGAGACTGTCAAGCTGTTCTTCCATTCACAGAGTGGACCTGTCTCATACAGTTTTCCAGGCTGTAGTCTTACTGGTCTTTGGCAGAACTGACGGGCCAGTACATACAAACTACTAATATTAATTAAATTTATATCTTTAACTTAAATTAAAGGTGTTGTTGTTGGGTGCCATCAAGCCAGAACTGAATCACAACTGACCCTCCAGTAGGTTTTCAGAGGCTATATATAAACTGCACAAAAGAAGACTGCCCATCTTTCTCCCACAGAGCAGCTGGTAGGTTTAAACCATGTACCCTTTGGGTTGGAAATGCAACTTCTTACCCCAAGACACCAGCTTCCCTAATTTGAAATTCACTATAAAAACATTTTCACTTCCAGAACTATTCTACAATAGTATTCACCCGTGTACACAAAATGTTCAGGAATGCTCTAAGCAAGCTGGTGCCCGGGTTCTCTTATAGTCAAAAAGTCTTAAAAATGGACATGTTTAAGTAAACTGTGGAAATCCTATCTAAACCTTCTGGGGTAAATCCTATCAAAGACTCTAGACCCAAAAAAAAAAAATGTCTAGACAAATACATTTTAATGAAAACAGTTAACTATATGTAAACAGAATAAAGAAATTCTAGCCAAGTAACAAAACAGAAGAGAATATATAACCTCTTTTTTAGTAGAATATATATCTACATGTACACATAAAAACCTCTAGGGCATTAGAGATTAGTGGATAGAATGAATGTGATGACTGTGAAGAAATAGGCCAACTCCAATGAGAACTTGATGAGACAGGATAATTAAAGGCACTGATCAACAGTAAACAGTTGTATAAAATACAATGTACATGAATAAAACACAATGTATAAGAATTTTAAAAAAATATATAAAAATTAGCTTTAGCCAACAAATATCTCACATCCGTTTTAAAGGTCATACATAATTGCCTTTGGAATTATTTTTACAGAATATTAAAATTGCTACCTAGCAGAGCCCTTCTCAAAAAAAAAATCATATAGACAAACATGTATACACACACTTCAGTATGTATATGAAAAACATTGTAAGGAGGAATACAGTTCATTTGTTATAATTTCTCACTTTCTGCCTTCCATTCACTGTATCTGAACTGTTTACTATGTATCTATCAGAGACCCTGGTGGCACAGTGGTTCACAGCTCAGCTAACCAAAAGTTCAGTAGTTCTAACCCAACAGCCATTTAACAGGAAAAAGACAGAGCAGTCTGCTACTTCAGAAACCCTACAAGGAAGTTCTACTAACTCCTATAGCAAGGGGTCTTGCAGATACACTACTTTTATTATTTTATGAATGAAGAGGTAAAGTGTGCAACATATAGTTTAAGTGACAAGACAGCAGAAACCAGAGACAGTTCTTTTAGCACTCACTTGTGGTCCTGGAAAATATCTGCCAGAAAATTTTGGTTTATGGTTGGAAATTGTTTGAAGAGCTGCTTCTCCTTCAGCTTGGTGGCAAAATCTTTTTCAAACATAAGAGATGTCCTTCTCTAAAGACAAAAAAGAGGCAAAAATCACCATTTCACAAAAAAAAATCACCAAGATGCAATTTACAATACTAATTACATTAATCCAGAAGTACACAACTGGTTTGCAAAAAGGACAACACAAATGCCATCATGGAATTTGTCTCTGAATAAAGATTGAAATTAAAATAAAGTATTATTGAAGAGTAATGATGTCAGTTTAAGGTGCATCTGATTGAGGCCACAATCTTTCCAATTACTCGCTATGCATCTGAGAGGTGTACAATGAATAAGGATGACAGAAAAAGAATTAATGCCTGTGAGCTTTGGTGTTGGAGAAGAGCACTGAATATCCCATTTGTTGTTGTTGTTGTTATGTGCCGTCGAGTCTTTTGCGACTCATAGCGACCCTATGTACAACAGCCCTAAACCGTGCTCTATCCCGTGCCAATCTCATTGCCTCTGACACACCCGTCCTGATTACCCCAGTCACTGAATCAATCCACCTCATAGAGGGTCTTCCCCTCCTGCGCTGTCCCTCCAC
>NW_006399917.1:28647-32041 GCF_000299155.1 Elephantulus edwardii
CTACAGACACACAGATGTATGCATGCCTACATGTGTATATACATACATAGACCTACTCTCACATGTACATATTCAATCACAGTACATTAGAATAAAAATAAATGGCATTATAGAAAAATAAAAGTAGGAACACAGGATAAAGTTAGCTGGGAAAAATCAGCACATAAATGCATGCCACAAACTCTTTTGTGAAATCAGTTGTGAAAGGATAACCTCAATTTAGCTCCAAGTGGTCAAAAAACAGGGATAAAAATCTCAGTGTACACAAAACAAAAACAAGCTTCCCACTGAGAAGTAGAACTGTTTCTGAGTCCTGAGGGACATTTCCCCCACAGGTCCACATAAAAGAACAACTTTTATGTGTGATGCTGTAAACAACATCATCCAAAGCATATTCTCCATAATGGATAGGAAATTACAGTGTTCAGATAAGCTTCAAGTTCAAGTTAACAGAAAAATTTCAGATTTCACAATTTCAGGTAGTCCTTCACTTACAGTATTTGTGAGTAGGGCAAACTTCCCTTAAGCCTATCCTAAAAAAGTGCTGTGTATTTCTCCTTTGGAGACAAAGAGTGAGCAGAAAACATCAAATGATTCTCTTTCTGATGCTCTACCTAAGGGTCTGTGTTCTTGGGGTCAAAGTAGTCTAGAGTCCACCACCCAACTCAGGAATACAAGCAGAAATGACTGGTTTTTTAAAAAAGTGCACAAAATTTAGAAGTCAATAGAGGCACAGATGGATATTATTACATAAGGAAACTAAAAGGCAGCTTTGAATATAATTTATATTTTTTTAATTCCAATTCGTAAGTTTCTAGAATTTTTCTCTGAAACACTGTTTTAAAGATAAATTTTAATAAATGATTGCTATTTATGCAAGAAATTAAGTGAAAGCTTTCATATTTTGCTAGAAATAAAAAAAATGAGAAGCAAAAGATACAAGCTTCTCTTAAAAAAAAAATTACTCTCAATGACCTATAAAATTAAATCTAAAATAACAGCTCTAACAAAGATAGCTTATTGCTACAGAAGAGTCAACTAAGGTTTCCAAACACACAAAAAAATCAACTTTTATCAAACCAGTTGTTGCTGTATACTACACAGTCAGAACCAACCCACAGCTAACTCTCCAGAGGGTTTACAGAGGCAGTTAATCGCACAGGAGGAAGACTGTCCATCCTGGCTGGAGGCCTCGAACCATGTGCCTTTGTGATTGCAGCACTGCCTCTTGCCACTAAGCCACAAGAGCTCCCCCAAAACCTCAACTTTTAAAGGCTTTAAAACATTTTTCCGTTTTCTCTTTAAGTTCACTCAGACTAACATGGATTTTAGAATAATACATAATAGAATCAAACAGAAATCACAATTAAGTAGACACAATCAACAGTAAAGCATTAAAGACAGTGGCTTAGTATATTTCTTATGATGCATACCAAATTCTCCCTTTCCTGTATGGCAATTTCTTCTGACATTATTTCTCTGAGTGACACTTTTTTATTTTGCACATTCCAATGATGAGCGGCAGGAAGCATTTCCGATGGTGCCGATGCCTCCAGTAGTTTTTCATTTCTTCTCTGAGTTGACTCTTGTTTAGGATTATATGACCGAACATGCTCAACGAAAGAAGGACCTATAAATTCAGAATAAACAGGGTCAAAATCTAGATGACAAAAACACACATTAACTAACATTATTCTTAAGCTACAACTGCTTTTAAGAGACCTAAGAAATAAGGCATTCTAAACTTTTCAGCTTGTAAACATAGCACAAATTCAAAACATCCACATAAATCATTTCACCTAATTGAAGCAATACTATATGCAAATGTGGGATTATTTCAAATAAACAGACTCCAATATAAATTGTGTAGCCCATTCTCTTTCACATCATGTTGTTGTTGTTGCTAAGTGTCGTCGAGTCGTAGGCAACTCATAGCGACCCTATGAACGAAAATCCTGAACATCTGTGTAACTTTCATCCTTTTTCCAGGTTCATAGAGTTTCCAGGCGCAAGCTCTTTTGGAAGTGGATGCCACTCCTGCTTCCAAGCTTGTTTTAATCAGGAAGCTTCACCAAACACTGTCCACCATGGGCAACCATTCTCGCATTTGACCCATCAGTGTCACAGTGTCCAGCTTCACAGCAACCACAAATTACCTCTGTACAGCAAGTGGACAGACCAGAAAAATGTTTCACCAAAAACAATTCATAACAATATATAAAACCTGATGAAAGCTTCCACAGGGCTTTTATTTATATTGTACAGGACTATTCTGAAGGTGTCTCAGGATGGGTCAAACTACCAACCTTTCTGGTAGCAGTCAAGCAATTAACTATTTGTGTCGCCCAGATTCTTTTTTTTTTCTTTTTTAATCTGGAGAGACTTAAAACATTTTTTGATGTTATGAGCTGTCAAGTCACTTGAGACCCAATGTATAACAGCTCTGAACCCTGCTCTCTCATGAGCCAATCTTATTGTCACTGACATAGACTCCTATTTCCCCAGTCAATGAGTCAATCCATCTCTTCAAGGGTCTTTCTTGTGCTGTCCCTCCACCCTCCCAAGCATGATGTCCCTCTCCAAGGACTGGTATCTCCAAGCAACATGCTCAAAGTATGTCAGACAAAGCTTCAGAATCCTTGCCTACAAAGAGCAGCCTGTTTCACCCTCTCTAGGATAAACATGTTTTTTCTAACAGTCCATAGAATATTCAAGACTCTTCTGCAGCACCACAGCTCAAAGGCATCAATTATCCTTCTATCATCACTACTCCCTGTCTAGCTTTCTGATGAATAGCAAGCAGTAAGTGCAAAGACCATGGCCTGTATCAAGCGCACCTTAGTCACCAGACTGGCATCATTGCTCTTCAGTACTCTGGAGAATTCATTGTCAGCAGACTTTCCCAGTGGACTTCGTATTTTGGTTTCCTAGCTGCTAGTACCAAAAGTGTTGACTGTGGAGCCAAACAGCTAAAGCTTTTAACAATCTCAGTATCTTCCTCATCTATCATGATGCTGCCAATCAGCCCAGTGGTGAGAATCTTTATTTTCTTGCTGTTGAGTTAAATCCATATTTAAGGCTGTAGTCCTTGACCTACAGCAAACGCTTCAGGTCCTACTCAGTTTCAGCAAACATGGTTCTGTCGTCTGCATAATTTAATGTATTTTTTTGTTGTTGTCATTGTTATGTGCCGTTGAGTTGCCAGCAACCCTATGTATTGCAGCTCTGAAGCCTGCCCTGTCCTTGAACCAGTCTAACTAATCTGACATCCCAATCCTTGTTGCTCAGTTACTGTGTCAATCCATCTCATCAAGGGACTTCCTCTCCTGCACTGTCCCTCTGTCCTTCTAAGCATGATGTCCTTCTCCAAGGAACAGTCTCTTCTGAGCATGTG
>NW_006399917.1:32331-33585 GCF_000299155.1 Elephantulus edwardii
TCCCTGACAGCAGATTTTTCCCAGTGCAATTTGTCTTTTGATTTCCTGACTGCTAGGGCTAAAAGTGTTGACTGTGAAACCAAGCAAGCTATATAATTGTTAAAATCCTCAAATCTCTTCTCCATCTATCATGGTGCTACCAATTGGCCCAGCAGTGATTCTTGGTGGTGAACTTCAATCCATATTGAAGACTACATTCCTTCACTTTCTTGAGCAAGCACTTCAGATCTTCTTCAGTTTCAGCAAGCAAGGTTGTGTCATCTGCATAACATAGGTTATTGATGAGTCTTCCTTCAATCTTAATGTCCTATTCCTCCTCATCAAGTCCTGCTTCCCAAATGATCTGTTCTGCATATAGATTGAAAAAGTATGGGGACAGGATGCATCCCTGGTGCACTCCTTTCCTGATTTTGAACCATGCAGTGTTTCCTTGCTGTCTGCTGACGCACAAAATAAATACTGAGCATCTTACTAAGTCAATATGCAGAAGTATGTGAACATTATAAGAAATTCACAGTAACATGATTTAATGCCTAACATTTCAATGTCTTTAACATGTTCTGATATGATCCTTTGCTTTCCAAACACTAGAGGATATATAATAGTAAAACCCTTGGGCATCACTTTCTCTCCAAAAGCTTTTGAGGCTGTGGTGCCAGCATAAATAAGAGCTGTAGAAGATCCTCCTAAGAAGCTTCAGTCTGGAGCTCCTTGCCATGGTCCCAGTGTGGAATGGGCAAAATGTGAATCTCGAGGAACTCACACAAAAGAGGAGAGTCCAGGCTTGCTAGCAGGTAACAATCATTAAAGAAACACCCATGGGGAAGTTTTAAGGAATCAACTATTTTCAAGTTGGCAGAATACATCTGAGAAGCAAACTGATTTTTTAAAATTTTATTTGATTAATTTTAATGAACATTTACAGATATTTTGGATTTCCATTCATTCATTGTTGCACTTTTCTCCCTGCCCACCCCCCTCCCACCCCCCGAGTTCACTCTTCTCTTTGAAAAGTAAAAGAAAAATTCCTTCATTAGTATACAATCTCCCCGCCCTGCGTACAGTCCACTATACAACCTTCATTCTGGACTCTTGTGATAACCATAATACTCATATATTGCTTTTAAACTGTTCTCGCTTTCATCTATTTCAGTATGGGTTCAATAATGTATACTGCACTGAAACAGGTGAGGGAGAAAACAGTTTAAAAGGATTACGTGATTAGGTATTATTATCATGACAGGAGTCTAGAGC
>NW_006399917.1:40040-50189 GCF_000299155.1 Elephantulus edwardii
AATAATAATAATAAAAAAGTTCTTGTATTTTATGAAATTCTAAATACCTGGAATCAGAAATTTAAGTATTTTATGAAGGCATATTTAGGAGAATTGAAATACACAAATACACATGCAGACTCTCAGGGTTTTTAACTTAAGAAGTTTAAACTGTGTATTTTTACCTGGCACAAGCTGACCACAGGCAATTTCTTGTTGGCATTGTCTCTCCTAAACAGAAATGCAAAAAGGTCAGACAGGCAAAAGTAACATTAGTAAAGAAAGTTATATTGTTTTTCTTTGGAAATTATTTCTCCTTACAAAGCTATAAACCATTTGTAGTATAAATCAAATTAAAACAACAAAACTAGATTTTTTTATATGACTATATCAACATAATTTCTCTACTTATAATACAGATCTATATTTTAGAAGTTTTGAGATTGAACCAATCAGCATTGTAGTCTTTAAAGTTAAAAAAAAGCAAATCACTGTTAGTTTTTTATTTAAAAAAAAACAACAATTTTTAAAAAAACAACAAAGAATCATCACAGAGTTCACCAATAATTACATTATTTGACTAATCTGAGAGTAACAAAATACTAGAAGGAGGGGAACAGAGGTGGAAAGCAGCAATTTGCTAGCTGATTTTAGCCCATTGTCTCTCAAAATCAAAATTTGACAATTCTTTCACATAACATAGATTTTACATAAGGGCAAAAATAACAAAACAGATATAAAAGAAGCTCTTATTAAGTCTACCAGATCACTTGCTATGCATCTGAGATCTGGACAGGGTGGGGGTGGTTAATCATAATGTTGCACAATTTGATGGGTGGAGGGAGGAGAGGGTAAAGGAAATGGAAAAGATCTGGTGTGAAAACAGTGTATATGAACTTTGTAAGTAAACCAGTATTAAAGAAAGATTTTGTTTCAATAAGAGCAGAGATAAGACTCTTAATCAAAGAAGACATTCAGATAGCCAATAAACATATGAAGAAATGCTCCAAATCCTTAGTCATTAAAAACATGCAAATCAAAACAATAAGACATCATCTCACTCCAGCAACAAGAGTGAGGTTCAACAGACTTGCAAACAACTGTTGGTGAGAATGTGGGAAGATTGTAATTCTCATGCACTGCTGGTGAGAATGTAAAATGGCACAAGACTATGGAAGGCAGTCTGGTGATTCCTCAAAAAGTTTACAATAAAAATATCATTGTGTGATCCAGCTATTCGACTACTGCGAATGTACCCTAAATAAATCAGAGCTGCAACATAAACAGATAAGCATATTCATGTTTACAGCAGTATTATTCACAATAGAGGAAAGAAGCAGCCCAATGCCTATCAATAAGTGAATGGATAGTAAAACTGTGGTACATTCTTAAAAGGGAATATTATGAAGCACTGAAAAATAACAAAAAAACTCATTAAATACTACACAACATGGAGAAGTCTAGAGATCACTATGCTGAAAAATAACTTATTCACAGAAGGATAAATACTATATAACATCACTGTTACATACATAGGAGAGTTACAATAGATAATTAATCTGTATTAGAATAAATGAAGGGAAGGTCAATCTGAAAGGAATGGACAATCAGATACTATGTGTAGTGCAGTTAACAATGTGTACTGTATTTAACAATCTAGAACAAGACGCATAAAAGATCGACTGGGAGGTGGTGGAGGAAAGGTCAAGGTTTGCACATAGGAGCAAACTGAAGAGCTGACAGGAAAGAGAGAGGAGGGAGAGGGAGCAGAGATTAGCGGATGGATGAGTAGAGAAAAGAGAAAGGGAGGGGTCAATAAGGCATAATGACATTGCAGAATTGTAATTAATGCTATACAACAAAATATAAGTGACAGCACAAAACTAATTAAAAAAAAAAAGATAAAAAAGTCTACCAACCATTATAGATTCTTTCCATTTCTCATGAATCACTTTAGCCAGATTCAGATCTATATTAACCACGCAGTCCTCAACTGTGAGAGATTCTTGTGTGGGGAGAAAAACAATATATAATTATTTCTCATTAAATAGCTGCAGAAAACATAACCAATCACATTATACATCATAAAACGAATTCAGATTATTAATTACTATCCCATCTTTTTGTTGCTAATAACTTGGAATTTTTTTGTTTGTTTCTGTAATTATGCCATTGTTTTCTCATGTCTGAACTGGAACAATTATATAAATGCAAAGTTTTATAAAAATATTATATCCACCAGATGCTCTGCTGGAGAAGGAGGGGCAATCTCCTCCTGTACCAGTCAGATCTGATTTGATGGTACACACACAAAAAATAATAAAATTTTGGAAAAAAAATATTATATTACAAATAAAATTTTATATATAGGAAATATAATTTGGTCCTTTCCATTAATCTAAATAGATCTTATATCTTTGTCTCTTCTTGTCAACTATTTTCATTACATGGATCCTATGAAATTATTCTTCCCTTAAGAGTATTTGGAGAAGCAACAAAGGACTAAAAAGGATTCATCTGTGTGAAGTAAATTCCAGAAACATCTTTCAATAGGTTCATGGATTACAAAGAAACTCTATATAAATAGTATTTCATCCAAAATCACATTTTTTTAAAATCATTTGACCAGGCAGTGTCAAAAGCAATATGCTATGTATAATCATGGGATTTCCCAACGTCATATATTTAATGGATCAATCAACTCAATGGCCCCTAAAAACAACAATCAATTCTGTACTCTAAAACAGACTGAACATGCAATCAAGATGTATTCATAATAATCAATGACAAGAATACAGAGTTGGAAACAAAAAAGAGCTGGTATTTGGAAAATTGGGCTTTAAGTACAAAAATGAATCTGGAGCTTGAAAAGCAGAATTTTGAACAAAAAAAACCCTAGATTTATTTATTGCTAATATTTTTTTTAAAAAAAAACACAACAAAAAATAGTGAATATACATGGACCTCACCTGATGAAATACACAAAAATCAAACTGACTACATCCATGGAAAGGGATATTTAAAGAGCTCAGTATCATCAGTCAGAATAAGGCCAGAGGCCAACTACCGATGAGACCACCACTAGCTTATAAGCATGTTCAAACTGAAGCTGAAGAAAATGAAAACAAGTCAATGAGAGTAAAAACATGACCTTGAGTTTATCCCACCAAAACTTAAATACCATTTCATGAACAGATTTGATGCACTGAACACTAATGATTGCAGGAAATTAGGAGTGTGGCCTGAGTAAAGACTTCATAGGTAAAGAAAGTAAAAGTTTAAAAAGACAGGAGAGAAAAAAAATACGAAAACAGATGTCTGAAAATATGTTGAAACTTGCTCTAAAACAAAAGGCAGAAATTCTTAAATAAGAAAGGTGAACAGTTATAAAACATAACATATGAATGATTCTATGAAAACCAATTTTTAAAATTAATAAAAACAAGTGAACAGAAGATTCCAAAGGGTAGCTTGAGAAGACAAAGTAAAGTATAACAAGATGCATAAATACTTGGAGGTAGAAAACCAAACTGGGAGCACACACACTATAAATGTCAAGATAAATGGCCGGAGGAATAAAGGCTGCAACACTGAAGGATTCTATGGGCAAAATAAGTACCAAAAGCAAATAGAAAGAATACAGAGTTACTTAACCAAAAAGAGGTGATCAACACTGACCCATTTTAGGAAGCTGCATATAACCAAGACCTAATGCCAATTAAGATGTTGAAGTGGCACAGAAAGGCAATGGCAAATAAGTTCCAAGAACTGACAGAATATTTAGGTGCTTCATGAAACAGATGCAGCCCTCTTAATGAAACTTTCTAGTCTGTACCAAGACATTTAGAAGACAACCACCTAGCAAGCCTACTGGAAGAGATTCATATTTGTAATAATTGTTTTTAAAAGTGATCTAACGGAATGTGGAAATCATCAAATACCATCAGTAACACATGCAAGTAAAATCCTGCTGAAGATTATTCAGACACAGATACAGACCTGCCAAAAACTCGAGGTGGATTCAGAAGAAACCATGAACAAGGGATATTATTGCTGCATTCAGATGGATCTTAGCTTGAATCAGAGGACATCAGAAGGATGTTTACTTGTGCTTTGCTGACTATGCAAAGGCATCTGAGTATGTAGGTCATAATAAATTATGGATAATATTGAGAAGACCAGGAATTTGAGAACACTTAATCAAGCTCATGCAAAACTGATATGTAAACTAGCATTTAATGGAACAAGGGACTACCACATGATTTAAAATACATAAATATATACATCACGGTTGTATTCTTTCACTGTAAGTTATTCAATCTGTGTGCTGAGGAAATAATCCTAGAAGCTAGGCTATAAGAAGAGGACTGTGGCATCAAAATTGGAGGAAGACTCATCAACAACATGCCTTCCAAGGATGAGGAAACCATGCTGTGCAAAGTGAAGAGGACTTGAATCACTTAATGAAAAGCAAAGAACAGCCATTAGTGTGTATAACACCTCAGTTAAAGAAACAAAAATCATCACAAAAAGACCAATGGGCAACAACATGATAAATGGAGAAAGATTCAAGGTGCCAAGGATTTCCTTTTACTTGGATCTGCAAATACCATTCATTGAAGCAGCAGTCAAGAAATGAAGAGTAGTATTGCACTAGGCAAATCTACATGACAAACACTTCTTAAAGATGTCAGATTAAAGACTAAGGGATGCCTGGCTCAAACCAGTATCTTCATTGCTTCATGGTTCTGCAAGTGAGACAATGAATAAGGAAAACCCAAGATTCCATGCCTCTGAAATATGATGCTGCCAAAGAATACTGAGGAATCCATGGATTACAAAAATAACAAATTTGTCTAGAAGAACTGGAGCCAGGGTGCTCCAACAGAGGGAAGGAAGGCAAAACTTTATCTCACATACTTTGAGCATGTTATCAGGAAACCTTGGAAAAGTACAGAGTCAGTGGAAGAGAGGAAGACTCACAATGAGAGGGTCTGACATGGTAACTATAACAATGGGTTTAAGGACACCAGAGACTGACACAAGACAAGGAAAAGTTCTGATCTGCTGTACACAGGGTCACTGTGAGTCAGAGTCCATTCAAGGGCATCTAACAACAACAACAACATGTAAATAACTCTTACATTTCCATTAACACCTGAAATAATTTTGTAATAAAAATAAGCCCTAGCCAGTCAATTTTGACTCAAAGTGAACGTGTAGCACAGAGTCAAATCAGCAAAATTCTATTCAACCACAATATGCAAGTAGGAAGTTTGCATTTTCTTACCTATATTAATGCCAACAGAGCCAAATAATTCACAGAGCTGTAAAGCCGCCTCAGGGGGCAATGCCAATTCCAGACAATTTATGCCCAGAGGTTGGGCCACTGATGGAGAAGGGTTCAACTTTTCTTTTTCACAAATTACAGCTGATAAGCTATCTCCTGCCCTTGGAATTGTCTCCATTCCCTGGTTATCTTCAGGCCTAATTTTTTCTGTATATAACTGAAATTCTGCAGAGTCCTCTGAATGACTGTCATTTCTCTCCAGTTCAAAAGGGTCCGTGAAACAAATGCCTTCATTTAATTCAAGATGTGAAGTGCCTGATGCAGGACTTAAAATTCGAAACAAATTCGAAGAACGTGTACTGTCTCCAACTTCTGCGGTTACTAGAGTCTTTTCCATTTCCTTCCCATCCTTAGGGACACTAGAATCTAGAACACCTGCAAAAGACAGCTTACTGCTGTATAAATCTGGAAATGCTCCGTGGCTGTTAGGAAGTAGTCCAGGGTTCTCCCAATCTCCAACAGCACTCGGGATCAAAGATTTTATTGCTGCCTGCTCTGAGTTTTCCCTTCTTCTGTTACAGGCAGGTTGTGCTTCTGCTGCGTTACTGACATTGATTCCATGTTTACAGTCATGCACACTAGAATTAGAACCCTCAAAAGTCTCTTTTGGTCTAATAATTTCCTTCAAATCTAGTCCCTGAGAAAATGGCCCAGTTTGAGATTCATCCTTCAATATTTGGAAACTGTTAAATACCATAGCCTCCCATAACTTATTTTCAGAATCGAGCAAAAGACTTGTGGTCCAAACAATATCTCTATTACACCTCTCATACAAGGTACTGAGGACTTCCGGTGAAATGGATGCAAATATTTTACAAAGAATATTAAGATTTTCAGATTCATCAGCATCCATAAGCTGACTTTCCTCAACACATGTGCTTTTATCACGCATGACTCGACACGGAACTGGTTCTTGAACATCTGGTTCTGCGTTCATGTTTAAGGATTCCGGTCCATCTATGCTTCCTATTAGTACTTTCATGGACTCTGAAACCATAATCGTATTTGTATCCATTTTCCACAAGAGAGCAAAATCCTGGGGTTCAGTTTGGGTACCCATATCTGCTTCTGCTTCAGAGACTCCTGGAGCTTCTTCTTCTAGAAAGTCTTCTAAAAGTTGTGGTTCCACTACTCTAGGAACAACAGGCAAGTTGTTGGTTGAGGACAGACACAGCGCCCATTGTTCATGATTCTTTTCACTTAGACACATCTTATTCCCCAGGCCCATTTCACTGTATAGCATTTCAGAACCCCTTGGTGTCGAACAATCCAATGCTTTTAGTTCTTCAGGGCTTGTGCTCCAATAGGTATATAAAGGCATTTCACTCATATTGTCACCGATTCCATCAGGTTCATTGAAATGAGACTTTGGCGATCTCGATCTGGGTTGTCTCTGGGGTAAAGAAACAAATAAAGGCCAGTCACCTACATCGTTGAATGAGTTTGATATAAATGTTTCCGTATTTGTCCAAGTGTCATATCTACAGCAATTTGAGAATTCTGAAGCATCATCACCCTGGGACTTATCACCTTCTTTACTATCCTGTGGTGATTCTTCCTGCTGGGTACATTCCACATTCAGAGAGAAACTATCATCTAATGCTTCGAATGACTGGCACCAATTATACATCTTGTTACTTTGATCAGATGAACTTGTTAGGTTCTTTATCATCCTCTGACTAACAGTCTTAGTAACTACAGGCCAGTCACCAAAATAATTGGATCGCTCATTTGTTGGCAACTTTTGGGCTAATTTTCCATTTTGTTTCCCACAGGGGTTTTTCTGCACTGTGACTCTTTCCTCTGGAACTTTACATGGCAAAGGTTTCTCATTGTCAAATGGTTTACTCCTTGCAGGATCCATTTCATCCTGATAAATACTCACTATTCCCTGTACCAAGCTACCTACATCAGTTTTATTATGTTGTTTTTCAGAAGTCATTTCTACTTGCTCTTCATTTTTACTTTTGTCTGTCACTTGCATTTTCCTTCCAGAGTCTGAAAAAGACATATCTGAGCCGCCCTGAATATGCTGATTCACGTCACTTTGTTTCTTCTTTTTTCCTTTATTTCTTTTGTCTAAATCCACACAAAGGAGAGCTGAGGCATTCTCAGGGGTAACCGTTTCACTGGTGACTTCAGGCTTCTTTTCTTCTTTTAACTGTAGGTGCTTCAAAGGTGAGCATAAGATGCTTCCTTCTTCTGCAGAGGGAGTATCTTCATTATCTTTGGAGCTGTAAAGAGTATCATAGAGAAATCTCTAAATGTTCCCATTAATACTCCCGTCTAAATTAAAAAAAAAATTCAATTGAACAGCCAGGGCACTCAACATTTATTTATTTTTAAAATCATAGAAATAAATTATATTAAAATGGCAAGAATTATTCTTGATCTTTCCCTAATACACTACCTAACAACTGCTTTCATTACAGGCACTGCACCTAGCACCAAGCTTGGCACACAGAAAGCACTTCAATATTTTTCAAATTGAATAGAAAACATGAGATCTCCAAGTTTGGTGTTTATCATACAGTGGATGCGAAAGCCAAGTCTCTAAATTCTGTTCCCAGGAGAGGACATCACGTCTCTGACTTTTGTCTGACATATAAAAGCCTAATTTACACAAAACTAGGCCCTGCCTCACTACTTGTCATTAGCTACAAACTTTTAAACTTCATATACAATGTCATATCAAAGCCTATTAAATTACCCAATAAATTTTTTTAAACCCATTTTAAAATCATTTGCTGACTCAGAGCACTTTTGCCGAAACACCACTGTCTCAATTATAGTGATTTTTTCCTTATTCAATAATTAGTTCACCTCCCTTTCTTTCACTAAGTTAAATCAAACCTAATATTGAGTTATCTCTGTGGCAAGAACTATTCCAAGATCTTGTTGTTGTTGTTTTGTGGACCCATAGCTGACCGTCCAGCAGATTTTCAGAGGCAGTTAATCACACAGGAGGAGAATGCATGTATTAATTAATAATCGCTACAAAAGCTTTAAAAGATGAGTGCTGTCAGGGGAGCTCTGGTGGCCTAGTGGCAAGGAGCTGCAACTACAATCCCAGAGGCGCACGGTTCGAATCCACCAGATGCTCTGCCGGGGAAGGAGGGACAATCTCCTCCTGTACCAGTCAGATCTGATTTGATGGTACACTCACACAAAAATAACAAAATAAAATTTAAAAAATTTAAAAAAAAGATGAGTGCTGTCATTGCCATTTTATAAATGAAGAGGCTGACATATATAGATGTGTGTGTATGTGTATATGTATATACATATATATTTTATAACTTGTCTATTATGAGGGCCCATGAAATAAATAGTTCAAGAATCTATGAATGCATGTTCTTAACCACTCAGCAACAGCATATCTCACTAAAAGAATATTTGTAAATTTTCCCCTCCCCACGCCAAATACTCTCTTTCTGTCACAAAATATGAGTATTTTGAACCAATATATTTTAAGGAGCTCTGGGGGCCTAGTGAGCACCGACTTGCACTGCCAATCCAAAGGCAGACCGTTTGAATCCATCAAGTGCCCCTCAGAAGAAAGATGAGCTAATACCCTCCTATACAATATACACTGGAGGGTTCCTATTAAAAGACAGAGAGTTTTTTAATATGTATTTTTAGGCTCATCCTTATTGATTTGTTTAGTATATTATCCTAAATATTAACAGAACCAATACTATTCTGGATTGTCTACCTCCAGGTTACGACTTGTATTAATATTAATGATGAATTTTTATGATACTAGTTTGAAAGGGAAATGTTTGGTGACGACTAATTAAAAATTAGGAGATCATGTGAGGATATATGAAAAAGTACAATAGCAGACTCAATCTTCTAAAGACAGGAACATTTATCATATAAACATAGCATACATATATAACCAAGGAAAACTTACATCATCTTACACATAAATCTTACATATAAACTTTTGCTTCTCTTGCTAACCATATCCATCTCACTCCCCAAAGCACTACACCTAAACCCTTACAAGTAACAAAGATCTACCTGATTTTTAAACTTAACTGGCAAAAATCAAATAAACTGGCAGTGAATTCCCAGCTTCAAATTTTTTAAATTATACTACAAATTGACTTTTTTTCTTCTTATATAGTTGTTCTAACCTACCTAGTACTATTGTCCTCGGAAGAATATGCACACAGCTCCATACACTGGGTTTCGTCTGGAACTGAAGAATGCATGATCATTGACACTGAAACAAAGCATTGATAGAGTTCCAACATCCTCGCTAGTTTTTCTTTGCTGAGCCCATGGACAGTACGCCTGAAAATTCAAAGAGAGAAAAGGGTAGAACCAATATTAGTAACAGTTTAAAAAACAGTAATAAAATCCTATAATATCAAGAAAAATAATAAAGTTTCCAAATTAGTCTATAATGCAATAAACATCATAATGCAAAAGTTGGGAACAGGGAAGAAGGGTCAGTAGCTGGAAAATACGGGCTCAGTGAGAGACATGAGGCTGGAGATAGAATGATCAAGTTCCACACATTCAATGATTTATTCATTGCAAATACCTTTTATAAGAAACATAAACGCAGGCTATACACACGGATCTCACTTGATGTCATGCATAGGAATCAAATCGATTATATTTGTGGAAAGACTTGGTGGAGAAGCATAAGATCAGCAGTGAAAACCAGGCCAGGGGCTGATAGTGGGACAGACCACCAACTAATCATATGCAAGTTCAAGCTGAAGTTGAGGAAAATTAAATCAAGTCCACGGGAACCAAGATTTGACCTTAAGTCTGTCCCACTCAAATTTCAATACCATCTCAGG
>NW_006399917.1:51822-52845 GCF_000299155.1 Elephantulus edwardii
GAGGGTGAAGCCGGAAGGCTCTTTGGAGTCAAGGATTCTGAAGCTTCGCCTGACATATTTTGGGCATGTTGCAAGGAGGGACTGGTTCTTGGAGAGGGACATCATGTTTGGCAGAGAGAAGGGATGGCGCAGGAGAGGAAGACCCTCGATGAGATGGATCGATTCTGTGAGTGGACTGGTGAGAATGAGTGTGTTTGAGACAGCGAGGTTGGCACAGGATAGAACAGCGTTTAGGGCTCTTGTACACAGGGTCGCTATGAGTCACAAGCAACTCAATGGCACATAACAACATTTTATTCGTTATTCCTACACTTGATCTTAGCCAAAAGGCCGAGAAGCGATTATTCATTATTCCTTAAATCACTATTTTCTTACTCATTCCAATAATTTCCAAATGTCCTTGTCAATGTAGGTGGAAAATCTAGCATATCCCAATACCTTTAAAAGAAGAGATTCTCAAACTCTGCAAAAATCTCACAAGACTGGAACTGTCAATTCAAGGATTTAATAACTAACTAGTACACAATAAGGGCATGCTGATGGCTTAGTGGTAAGGAGCTGTGCTGCCAACCCAAAGGCATTCAGTTTGAATTCACCAGCTGCTTCATGGAAGAAAGATGGGCCATCTTCTCCCACACAATTCACAGCCTCTAAAAATCTGCTGGAGGGTCATCTATAAGTCAGTTCCAACTCGATGGTGCATAATAACAGCGAACAAAAAAATCCACTACAGAAACTTCCACTTCCCCTTGTATGGCAAACAGATATCCTGAAAGGCCCTTCTATTAGACTAGATCCCAAGTAAATTAAAGCAAGGGTGTTTTTAAATACATTTTAAATCAAAGGAGGGGGAACCCTAGTATGAAGTCTCTGGGTGTCCAAAGATGTTTTGTTCACTCAATTTGAGCTACTTTCTTGTATGATTTTGTTTATGAGCTCATATTTGGTTGAACCTAATACATGAGATAAGGGAGCTCTGGTGGCCTAATGGTTAAAAAGTTGCACTGCCAACCCAAATGCAGG
>NW_006399917.1:54630-57262 GCF_000299155.1 Elephantulus edwardii
TTATTATTATTAATTTTAGTGAAAGTTTACAGAGACTTAGGGTTTCCAGTCATCCATTGTTGCACTTTTCTCCCTGTTCACCCCCTCTCCCCAATTAACTTTTCTCCTTGATGAGTAAAAGAAAAACTTTCAGTGCTTTGCAATCCCTCCCCCTAAGTCCACTGCACTGTGCAGCCATCATTCCAGACTCCTGACATGACAATAATGCCTAATAAAATGCCTATCCCTTTTAAAGGGTCTTCTCTTAATGAAAGCAGCCCAGTGGAATGTTTTCTCTCAGGATTAGTCTAAAGCTTAGTGCCTGGATTGGACTGCTAACAACAGTGTTTTCTCCCTAGGGAAAACTGACTTTAAAAAAAATAAATAAAAAAGTTTCTTATCTCAATGTTGTCTGGTTTCAGATCACAGAGAACTCAAGAGATATAGAACAGGACAGAGAAGTTAAAAGACATGGAGTTGTACAAGTTGATGGGGGCTCAGGGGGAGTGGAAGAATCAGTTCTGGAAAACGATATATTCTAATTTTGTAAATAAACTAAATAAAAAAATAGACAAATAAATAAAAATAAAAGACATAGCCATAGAGAAGAGAGCAAAAAAAGTCTAGTAGATGTCTAATATAAGTACGAGAAAGAAAAATGAGAGCACATGGGGCAGAGGAAATTAAAAGAAAAATGGCTTAGAATTTGCCAGCACTGATAAAAGATTTTATGTGATTTTAAAAGTCCTCTGATTTTAAAAGTCCAACAAATCCGGAACAAGATGATCAGACAGAAGCATATTACTGAAAACCTCATTCATCAAAGATAAACAGATGATATTAAAAGCAACTAGAAATTTCTTTGAAAAGGAAAAAAAAAGCTACACCCTCTACAAAGGACACAACAATTAGAACGAGCTGATTTAACAACAATAATGGAGGTCAAAGCAGTGTGTGAAATGTTACCTTCCAAAATGAAAAATAACTGTCAATTTAAAATAAACATCCTTAATAAAACTATATTACAAGACTAAAGGCAACAAAAAACTTTTCAGATAAAAAAAGAGAGAGATGTACATCCATGTTTATTGCTGCTTTGTTCACAATAGCAAAGAGTTGGAAACAACCCAAGAGCCCATCAACAAATGAATGGACAGAGAAGTTGTGGTACATTCACACAATGGAATATTATGCAGCATTGAAAAACAAGGAACTCATGAAATATTATACAAAAATAAGTGACCCTGGAGGACATTATGCTGACTGAAATATCTCAGTCACAAAAGGACAAATACTGCATAGTGCCACTCTTATAAAATGGGACTGACATCAGGGTTGGGGGAGCCTAAGGAAAGAGGGGATAAATAATGTATACTGCATTGAAACAGCAGATAAGGGAGAGAATTGTTTAAAAAGAGTATATGATTAGATTTTTTTTTTTCATGACAAGATTCCAGAAAAAGAAATGTATAATAGTAAAGTGGACTGTGGACTTGATGGAGGGGGATGTAGAACAATGAAAGACCTTTTTTTCTTTTCAAAGAGAAAAGCAAACTGGGGGGAGAGAGGTGGGCACTGAAGAAAATGTACAACAATGAATGAATAGGAAATAAATTAAATGGGTAGAATATGCTATAAAATATGTGTATGTGTGTGTGTGTTGCCTTTAAAAAATCTTTTAAAAATTTCAAGACTCAGAAACTTTGAGAAAATAGCAATAAAATTATGTTTCCCTCTAAAATTGTAAAAGAAAAAAAGAGGGAGAGAATTTTCTACCAAGTCTGTCTTTACTAAAAAGAAAATTCTGAGAGATTAATATGAAGCAAAAGGAAATTTACGGACAGAAGTCTATGATGCAAGAAAAAAGCGAAGCACAAATTGAAAACTGAAGAAATAAATTAAACATTGTATTATTTTGAACAACAGCAGCAGGACAATTGGAGGACAGATAAAGATCATAATTGAAATGTTCATAAAGTCTTTACATCTGTGAAAAGCTAAGAACTAGACTAGCTTTTTTCTGTGATTGTGATTTTAGTGAAAGTTTACAGAAATGATGGTTTTTCATTCACTCATTAATACACATTTTTCTCCTTCCCTCTACTCTAATTCACTCTGTAATCTGTGTCACATTCCAGACTGTTAATTGTCACACATCAATCTAATAAATTCCTTTCAGATAGGCCTTTCCTTCACCCTATTCCAGTGCAGACGTAATGTTTATATAATAAAATTAACCAAGTAACCACTGAAAGAATTTAACAACAGTGTACATAATTCTCTAATTAGTAGATAAAGCAAAACTAGAACAACCTAACAGAAAATATAAAAATAAGTATTTGTTTTGTGTTTTTTTTACTTGTTGTGTGCTGTCAAATTGGACTGAATAGTACAGGAGATTTGCCCCTCCTTCTCCAGCGGAGCATCTAGTAGATTGGAACCATGTGCCTTCAGGATTCAGTGCAGCTTCTTACCACTAGGCCACCAGAACTCCCTAAGGATTTTCTTTTTTAAGGAAAAAATTTCAACTATATTCCAAACAAGTTTTATAGGAGGAAAATAATTATGGACCTAGGACTAAAACCAAGGACTATAAAATTCATTACAGAAAAGCTAGGAACAACACTAGAAGTCCTAATCCACAACATAAACA
>NW_006399917.1:58722-60167 GCF_000299155.1 Elephantulus edwardii
TGAGAGAAATAAAACAGAGTGAAAGAGTAAGAAAAAGGCTAGTTCTATCAATAATCAAAATAACCATTGAAGAACTAAGCGTACCAGCTGAAAGTCTAAGATTGAGTGGATTTTTCAAAACCCAACTATATTCTGGTTGTAATATAGATCTAGACATAAAAGTGAAAAAATTTTCAGAAAAATATAGGAAACTAAAACAGTAGAAGTGGAACAACAAATTGACATATTCACTGTTGAGATTTCAACACATCTTTCTCACCTTGGGAGATTTTATCATCTTGCTATGCTTTTTTGGTTTTGCAAAGGAAATAATCTTATATTTGAACTACTCTTCCATTTTCAAAAAATTGAGTTTCACCCAGTTATTCACATGCATTTTCTTTTAAAACATTAATTAATTACCATTGATCAATGCCCTTTTTTACCACAGCATTTCATCAAATTCTCACCTTGTCTATCACCCCCATCCATTAATTTCTCCCATCCTAGCACTCTTTTTTGTCTTCTTCCTCCTTCACCCACTATGTCCTTCTTCCTTTTCCCCTCCTTATTGGATCAGTCATGCATCCCCTGTTCCATGTTATTAACTGCACTTGTCTTTTTGTCCATTCATTCCCCTTAAGAACTGATCAAGGCAATTTGGGGGCAGAGGGAAAGTAGAGAGCTCTGGTGGCCTAGTGTTAAGTATCTGCATTGCAATCCCAAAGGCACGTGGTCCTTGGGAGCCCTTTGGAGGGTCAGCTATGGGTTGGTTCCAACTCAACAGTGTACAATAACAACAAAGATGTAACAGATGTCAGCAAAAGAACTAACAAACAGAATTTAATCAAATTCAATCTGTACCCAGTGCAGATCAGTGCAGATCTCTGATAAGCAAACATGGAGCATTTATTAAGGAAACTGAGAGATATATTTGAATAGGAAATATACAATAAGGGACTGAGCAGAAATTGTATTAATTAATCAGTTCCAATTAATGCTATATAATAAGGTGTATGAATGAATGAATGAAATTGTAATTACAATGTGACACAAGTATAAATAAATAAGGTAAAAAAATAAATAAAAGATATATTTAAAAATTGAGTCCTAAATAACACAGGGGTTGAAAAATAATAGGAATCATAATGCATTTTAGAAAATACTAAAATACTAAATGATGACAAAGTTCTAGATGATAAATTGAGAAGTAGTTAAAGAGGTACTTAGAAGGAAATTTAGCACAGGTTCAGTGTGCCAAATTCTCTGGTCTGTTCTCATTTCATTTATTAATACTATATGGTTTCTTTTTTGGGAAGGGGGTACGCCAGGGATGCATCCTATCTCCATACCTTTTCAACCTATATGCAGAATAGATTATCCGGGAGGCTGGGCTCTATGAGGAGAAATGTGGGCTCAAGATTGGTGGACGATTTATCAACAATCTGTGTTATGCAGATGACACA
>NW_006399917.1:60697-69095 GCF_000299155.1 Elephantulus edwardii
CTATGAGGTGGATTGATTCAGTGACTGGGATAATTGGGATGGGAGTGTCAGAGACAGTGCGATTGGCACAGGACAGAGCGGAGTTTAGGGCTGTTGTACAAAGGGTCGCTATGAGTCGCAAGCGACTCGACAGCACATAACAACAACAACATATGGTTTCTAGATTATAAAGCATTAATGCTATAAGACTACCAGACATTTTTTTTTACTGTTAGCTGCAGAAATAAGAACCTACACTCTCTGTAGAAAGCTGAAAAGTAAAAAAGAAACCTTGACACAACATAAAATATGTTATCAATTTTAAGTGGCAAAGCTCAAAATTAACTTTGTGTCACTCATCATTTATAAATTGAAAAAAAAATCTAGATGGGTATTGGCTCTCTGCTATGAAATAGAAAATATCAGATACCATCCAAGTCTTACCTTGCAAGTTCTCTTGGTTTAAATTTCCACCACGTCTCTGGTTCCCGGAAAATGACTTTATATTTATGTTTTTGAGACTATATATAAAAGAAAAAAAAATGAAAAATGTTTTTTTCCATAAAATTAGATTCATTGTTTCAAAATCCTTGATGCATTATAAATGAAAGAACCTAAAAGTTTACCTAATCTTGAGGGTATGTTGAACTGGTAAAAATATCTCTCTGACCTAATAATTAACTTCTAGGATTTATCCTACTTATATGAAGAATGCAAAATTACATGTACACCAGGATGTTCACCATTACAAAAGAATGCAAAACAATTCTGTGCCTATTACTTATGGATCTGACTAAAATAAAAGTGAACTACACAGTTAAAATATTATAGTTCTTTTTAATTCTTAATGAGCATTAAAGAGATAAAGGCTTAAGATACATTAAGAAAATAAGACATATGCACACCCATGTTTATCACGGCTTTGTTCACAATAGCAAGGAGTTGGAAACAACCTAAGTGCCCATCAATAAACGAATGGATAGAGAAGTTGTGGTATATTCACACAATGGAATACTATGCTGCATTGAAAAACAAGGAACTCATGCAATATTATTCAAAATAGGTAACCCTGGAGGCTGAGTGAAGTATCTTAGTCACAAAAGGATAAATACCACATGGTGCCACTGTTGTAAAACAGGACTGACCTCGGGGTTGGGAGGAGACTGAGAAAGATGGGTTCGATAATTTATACTACATTGAAACAGATGAGAGAGAAAACTGTTTAAAAGGGATATGTGATTAGGTATTTTTGTCATGACAGGAGTCCAGAGCGAGGGCTGCATAGTCGAGTGGACTTGGGGGGAGGGATTGTAAAACAATGAAAGAATTTTTCTTTTACTTTTCCAAGAGGGTAGTGTACTAGCGGGGAGGGTTAGGACGGGAGAAAAGTGCATAAATGGATGAATGGAAATCCAAAGTCTCTGTAAATTTTCATTGAAATTAATAATAAATTTTTAAAAAAATTTACCCATTTATTTGGGTAAGAAGGGATTATTCACACACTTGTACATACATAGGAATTTCCTGAAAAGATTCTCAAAATATTAGCATTATCAACCTTTAGGGTATATGACCTTAGACATTCTTTTGCATGATCTGAAATCCTACCATATGAAGGATTTTTTACAATTTTTAGATTATTCTAAATAAAATTTTCAAAGCCTTTATGTGGCTCTAATCTACAAGTCCTTCAACTGTCTTATCTGTCTTATTTTGTAGAGGATGAGAAAAAGCTCAGTTCTAGAATAAGGGTTGGTGGATGAGATTCTCTTGTGTATGTAACATCCCAAAACAACTTCAAATTCATGACCATGAACTTGGGATAATTTATGGTACAAACCAAAGCAACGTAAGGCTTCATTTCCCATGCCTGCAGGTTGGTATTATCTATTATTATAGGAGATATTTTCTTCTCAAATGCTTCTTTTGCTGAAAAACACAAACAGAAAGTAAATAATAATGAAATAACAAGACCCAACATTAGAGAACTCTAGTGACACAGTCAACAGTGTTACGCTGCCAACCCCAGGGGTGGCCCCTCTCTCCTGGCTCAAATACACCAGTAGCTCTGTGGGATCTAGATGGGACAGGCTTGTGAACTTCACAACCTTGGAATCCTGGAAGATGGTCAGTTTCAACTAGATGACCTATTGTTTTCATAATATAAAAACTATACGAGGTGGTAACTACTTTCACGGTCTATTGTTAAATATAATTTTGAATATTCAAAAGTTAAAATATAGGTAAATGTTTCATTAAAAATTTAGTGGCAAACAGGGTTGCACAGTTTGCAGGGGAGCACATAGGAAATGGAAAGGATCCAGGGCGAAAAGGCAGGGTAATGATGGGCAAGGTCCAATGGTAATTAATTTTTTTTTAAATTTTATTTTATTTCATTATTTTTTGTGTGTACCGTCAAATCAGATCTGACTGATACAGGAGGAGACTGTTCCTCCTTCTCTGGCAGAGCATCTGGTGAATTTGAACCATGTACCTCTGAGATTGCAGTGCAGCTTCTTGCCACTAGGCCACCAGAGCTCGCCCAATGGTAATTAATTTTATAAAATATAATGCATGAGAATGATTGTATGAAACACAATGTGAATGAATAATAGTATGCACTGTATACAAACTTTGTAAGCAAACCAATTTTTTAAAAAACAATTAGTGACAAGAAGCTGCGCTGCAATCCCAAAAGCACGTGGTTCAAATCCACCAGCTGTTCCATGGGGAGAAAAGATGGACAATCTCCTCCTGTGTGATTAACTGTTTCTAAAAACCCACGGAGGGTCAGATATGGGCTGATTCTGACTCTACCATAAACAACAACCACAAAGACATCCTTGAATGGGATGGACTGGCAAAGTGATTACCTCAATGGACTAGAGTATGACAGAGACCATGAAGACAGCGCAGTACAAGGCAAGGTCCAGATCTGCTGATCACAGGGTCTCTAGAAGTCAGTTAATCCCTTGACAGCTAACACCACCACCATTAATTATTAAGGCAGTTTGGTGATCTAGTGGGTAAAGGATTGCGCTGTCAACCCAAAGGCACACGGTTCTGCTCCACCAGCTGCTCTATGGAAAAAAATGATATAGGCAATCTCCTCTCGTGCAACTTATAGCTTCTGAAAACCCACTGGAGGGTCAGCAAGGAGTTGGTTCCAACTTGCCAGCAGAGTTTAGTTGACTAATTTTTTTTATTACGTAAGATCCAAGTCTAAGGTATATATAAACCAAAAACTTAAAAACTCATTAGTTTAGAGCAAAGGTTAGAGCAAAGGGTTTGCAATGACTATAACCTCTCACCTATCCCTCCAAAAAGAATCAGACCCTGCAGGCGAGTCTAATGGTTAACAATGCCAGTTTTGTTTCTTAAGAAACAGAAATTAGAAAACACTAAACGATTGTAACCTCCCTGGGAGTCAAGTGAAAATCATCATGACCACTCTACGGAATGCTACCTCTTTTGTCTTACTACAATAACAGAAGTACTAATATACTTTGCATGTATGTTTACATTTTTTTACAAGTTCGGTATCCTCAACACAAATAATTTTTTATATATTATATTTCATATTATCCAGAAATTGAAGACTATGCTTACCACGCTGTTCATTCCATTCATGTGCTTCTTTTACGTATTTCACATCAAACTGGTATTGTCCATTTATGTAAAAATAATCATCAGTACTGAGAACAACTCCACCTGGATTATGCTTTTGCAAAGCCCTGTGAATGATAAATAAGAGTGTTATCATTATTTTTTTTCTTTCTAAGAAATTTTTCCTCCTGATTTTTCACCTACTGATTCAAATGAAAACTTCAAGTATTACTACTTAAAGGAGTAGAAAAATTGTACTGTTCAAACAAATCGTATTAAAAGTTCTCTAGGGGTGGGGGTTGAATACCTATGAAAGAACTTTTACTTTTCAAAGAGAAGAGTGAATTGGGGGTGAGGGGTAGGCAGGGAGAAAAATGCAACAACGAATGAACGGAAATCCAAAATCTCTGTAAACATTCATTAAAATTAATAAAATAAATTTTTTAAAAAAATTCTTTACGAAGAGCATGACTCTCAAGAAATATGTTGCTTTATGCAAAGTATTCTGAAATTTTTAAAAGAAGGCTATAGTAGCCTAGTGGCAAGAAGTCGTGTTGCAATCTCAAAAGCACACTGTTCGAGGCCACCACCTGCTGCTTTGCAGGAGAAGAATGGCCAATCTCCTCCTGTGTGATTATCTCCCTCTGAAAACCTGCCAGAGGGTCAGCTATGGGTCAGTTCCAATCCTACAGTACACAACAACAACATGGGTAAAGTTTATAAATGAACAAGTTCAATTATCAAAAAGACCTACTAAATGAAAATGCTAAATGAGGAGGTGGTTACTACACAGTCAGCAAGTACCAAGATGGAACAGATGTTCAAAAATATGTAACTTTCTTTGCATATTTCTATAGATTTGGTGAGTACACCAAAAACAGGGAGTTCTAATGGCCTAGTGGGCAAACCTGTGCTGCCTACCCAAAGTATGTGGTTCAAATCCACCAGCTTCAGGAAAAAGATGAACACTCTCCTCCCTTACATTTTATTGTTGTTGTTGTTATTGATTGCCATCAAGTTGAGCACGACTCATGGAGACCCTAAGAACAAAAGATTTGAAGCCTTTCTATAACTATTGCTGTTTATCAAAGTTCATCAAGTTTCCAGAGACATGTGGTTAGGAAGTGGATGTCATGCCACACCCTCCGAAAACCCACTGGACGGTCAACTTTGAGTCATTTTTCACTTGATGTCACACAACAATTTCCTCTGGTGATCTAGTGGTTAAAGAACTGCACTGCCAACCCAAAGGCAACTATTTGAATGCAACAGCTGGTCTAAGGAAGAAAAATGGGCTCCTCTTGTGTTAGATTTAAATCTCCTCCTGTATTACATTTATACCAAGAAAACCCAACTGAACAACACACAACAACAATCTTCTCTGAACTTGCACACAGTTTTAATCCTGTGAGCCATATTCTGTGTACTCAGTTTTCCATGTCTTTGGATGATCTTTTTATTGGTTAAAAAAACACTCACTCAGTTTCTACTCAGCTGACCCACATCAGTGCTTACTTCTCTTCCCATACATCAGAAACTGCCCTCTACTGAAAGGTCCCTGAGACACAGTTCAAAACCATGGCTCTACCATCTTTTATGGTATCACCTATAATCCCAAGCTCTTTAACTGGGCTCCAGAGTAGCAGAGATCATGAAGGGTGGTGCTGGAGAGGGCAGACGCTGGATCTGTTGTTGACTCAAAGGGGTGCTCTAAGTGGTAGTCGGCTTGACAGCACTCAACACTAACCCCAGGCTGCCAAATAAAAGCATCCACAGATTCTCCCCCCAGCCAATTATTCAATTTTTCCCCCCTTTTCTTGTTGTGTATTGTCAAGTGGGATCCGGCTGGTGCAAGAGGAGACTGCCACTCCCTCTCCAGCAAAGCATCTAGTAGATTCAAACCAGGTGCTTTCAGGATTGTAGAGCAGCTTCTGGCCACTAGGCCAGCAGAGATCCCTCTCTCTGCCTGTTTTAACTATAAAAGGAACCTGGGTGGATATGCAACTATACTTCCCGACAAATTCATTAAAACTTTAAAGTTATCTGTCTGTAAATGAGTCATCCTTAAACTATCTTCTTTCATACACTTCTAAAAGCAGTATTGAACAACACATCACAGCTTTCTAACTAGCATTAGAATTCTTTGTGTTAGGATCTCCCTTTCACAACTTTAAAACTCATTCTGGTATTCTAAATCTACAATGCCATCCTTCTCTTGTCTAATAGGCTTCCACATTAAAAAACAAACAAACAAACCCCTACCAAAAAAAAAGGCCTCTCTCTTTATTTCAAGGAGGAAGGTCTGTCCCTTTAAGGGTGTAAATTTCTAATAAATCTAGCTTTAATATTTTTTATCCTTCAAAAAAATTTACAAAAATTGTACATGCTTACAACCTTGGAATCACCTTTCATTTCTCATTCTCCTTAATCTCTCAAAAAATATCCTGAGAGGAAAATTGAAATGTCTAGTGTAAACCATACTATCTATCAGCAACAAAGTTAGAACAAACTAATAAATGGAAACATTTTAAGGATTACTAAACATCTCTAATAAATAACATACTTATTATATTCACACCATCATAAATGTTTATGTTCATGCACTACTTTAATTTTAAACTCAATTAAAACTCATACCTTGCCAAAGAAGATTTGCCTGATCCTGGAAGGCCTCTGAGAAGAATAAGAACGAGATTGGAGTAAGACTTTATCTTTTGTGTTGGAGCTGGAGAAACTGAGTGTCCTTGCACTTGATAAGCACTTGTCCCATCTTTATTTTTCCATCCCGAGGTTTGGAAAGTTTGTGAAATAGTCGGGAACTGAATGTACTGGACAGGATTCCAGTGGGCAGGTGTGGTGACAACAGGAGTTACAAAGCCATGGTTCCCTTGAAAGAGATTAAAGGTGTTCATTACTGGATTCCACAACAGCGAGGTTGCATATGGAGGCAGCAATATAGGAACATAGGCCAGTACTGGACTATAATTCATACCCTTCTCCTTTGGTGATAGTTCATTAGGTGTGGATAGCTTGACAGTGAGACCATCAGAAGGTATTAACATATAAGGCGCAAAGAAATTTTTATTCCCATCTGTACCTAGTCCATGAAGCTGTGGATTTTGTGCAGAAAGATTTAAAGGAACGTGAGGTTTGTTGGCATTCCCATCTGCTGGGCCTTGAGAGAACTGAGTCCCTATGCACTCAGTTGTTGAAGACTTTTCCTTTATTTCCTTAAGATTGCTATAATCCACAATGGAACCATCTACTAAATGTAAAGGTCTGCTTGGGAGACAAGTGTCCAGAGATTTATCTTCTGATGCCAAGATGTCATCTTTTAAAGAATGTTGGCATTCATTTGAAACGGATTGTGAAGTTAAAGAGTTTGAGTTTAATGCAGAGGCAGAATTCTCTGTTATTTCCTTGGTCAAATCCGGATTTTGTTGCAAAAGAACGGGACTTGAACTACCTGAAGCTGAATTTACGTATTCACTGGAATCCCTCAGACTATTAACATCTTGCAAAGGCCAAGATGGTGATAAGTGGCCAGCAGAAGACTCAAAGGGCTCAAAAGTCCTTTGTGGTAAACTGTCAAATTCTTGAGTCAGCAGGATGTCCAAAGCAGCATCCACGTGTGAATCCTCCCACTCTTTTCCAGGACATTTTCTCATTGTTTTATTCTCTGCCGTGCTTTCTAGGTCCTCTGAGGCAGGCAAGCTGTTTGAAAAGGTCTCTTCTTTCTTGGGACCAGAAGCTGATAATTCCAATAGTGAATCCATGGCATTCTCAACTGTGCAAAAACAGCAACAACAACAAAAAAAAAATCACAAAATATATATGCACTGAAAACAGCAAAACAAAGTATTGTTAAAATCTAAGTAGACCAATTTATAAATATCCAATTTATTTCTTACCAAAGGCCAATATGAATTTGCCAATGATTTGAATCACGGTGACACAAACTTTCAGACAAGCAGTAACAAATTTGCTAATGACATGTCATCAAAATACATTCTCTGATAACTCTATTGAACAAATGTATACATATCAGCAACTATATTTACAGGATTACAAACATCCAAACAATAAATGAATAAATACTTACTTGATTGCTTTTTAATAAGTAAACATTCTCAGCATTCCCCTAGTTAAGTGGATTTAAGCCACCCATGTTATGGATTTCACATAAAACAAAAAATATTTTAAGTCAAGAAGACTTGCTGGTGTAGTAGTTAAGCACACAGATTGAAACTGAGAAGTCAGTGGTCCAAAGCTTGTTCCTCGGGACAAAAATGTAGCAGTCTGCATTCCCAGAGCTTCCAAGCTCAGAGATCTTATGAGGATTCTGGGTAAAATGGTGGAGTCAGCAGATAGCAGCCCAGAACCTCTTTAACTAAGACTCCAAAAACAAAGATAACAGATAAGGATTCTACTTCTGGAACTCGGAATTTCAAAGAAAAAAGATAACAAAATAGTTCAAACACCACAGAAAAAAGAAACTGAATAAAAAACACTGAATAAGGAGACAGTGGGGCAGTGTAAGGGTGTATGGTGCAACCATTCTAAAAGATAACTTTTTTATCTTGAAGGGTCTTAGAATTGCAATAGCATCCAGACCAGCAGTTGACCAAGAATGTTGTTGTTGTTATGTGCCGTCCAGTCATTTGCAACTCATAGCGACCCTATGTAAAACAGCCCTAAACCCTGCTCTATCCTGTGCCAATCTCATTGCCTCTGACAAACCCATCCCGAGTACCCCAGTCACTGAATCAGTCCACCTCATAGAGGGTCTTCCCCTCCTGCGCTGTCCCTCCAC